>NC_077233.1:137429574-137729574 GCF_027887165.1 Monodelphis domestica | reverse complement strand
GATTTAAATGATTTGGTCATTCTAGCTTGGAGTACAGCTCACTATACTATTTTTTTTTTTGCCTTCTCCGAAAATCTGACACTCTGCTTCCTTAGGTAAAGGCACACAGGTGCAACTACCCTCAATATGAGCATATAAAGCTGCCCCACCAGAGCTCTCTACAGAAAAGTTGGAATCCTGGTACACCCACTTCTCTCAGTACCCTATATGTCCATCTCCATTAGGGCAATGCAAAACACAACTGGAAGATAAGCAGAACATACGTGGCTAAAAAGTGGAATCTTTTTGAAGAGTTGCTATGTAGTTACATTCATTTCCACTGAATTACCATGAGGGGCATAAAATACATACGGTAACAAAGAAATTAGAAGAATTTGCAATAAAGGTATACTTTAATATATAAACAATAGTTTATTTTCCATCTCTTAACTTTTTCCCTTTTACGTTGGCATAGGTATACATCAAGTTTTCAAGTCTTAGTCCTAGCTGACTACTTTAAAGAAAAACTCAGGGGAAAAAAAAATCAATTATTAGGCTTCTAACAATCTAACTTTCTAAAGATGGAGTGGGAGAGAGGGCAAAGTTCATGCCAAGAAGGAATAAAGGAGTGTTTCTACAAACAGCATGGAGGGAAATAAACTAAGATTTTGAGAAAGGTATTAACAGGGTATCTGTAAATCTGTGTCTTCATAAAGACGTTTTAAATTAATCTTGACAACTGAATTTCCTTTATAGCTTTCAACAAATGTATTAAACAACTACTATGAGCAAATCCCTGTGAAAGCTACTGGGGGACTTATAAGAAAGAACACTATCCACATCCAGAGAAAGAACTGTGGGAACAGAAACACAGAAGAAAAACATATGATTGGTTATGTCAACATGGAAATATAGAAATCCCCAATTTATTTAGTTTGAGGGTGGAAACCCCAGGTTTTGATCTTGTCACAGGAGAGTTTCCCCCTGAGGGAAGGTCCCACTTCACCAGACAATAGACGTCCACTTCAGCTTTGGAGCAGTAGGTAGCAAGTCAGTCTCCCAAGCTGAAGGTCCTGGGAGTTAGAGTTCAATCCTGGAAGGAGGAAGGAGGGTGTGATATATTGAGAAAGGCTTCTGGAGACAAAAGAGCTACTTGACTTCAGATGGGATTTACCTCCCCACCTGAAGTGGATGTCTATTGTCTGGTGAAGTGGGACCTTCCCTCAGGGGGAAACCTCTCCCGGTGACAAGGTCAAAACCTGGGGTTTCTTCCTTTAAACTAAGTAAACGGGGGACTTCCATATTTCCATGTTGACAGTCCCGTAGTTTGATGAGGGTTTTAATGTTAAAAGATCACTGCAAATATGAATAACATGGAAATGGGTTTCGAACAACAATACATGTATAACCCAGTGGAACTGCTTGTCAGTGAAGGGGGGGGACCATGAATCATGTAACCATGGAAAAATATTCTAAATAAAAAATGGGAAAAAAGGAAAGAAAGCTGGAGAGGGAGGGGGAAGATATAAAGATAAGTAGTAGAGGAGATTAGCCACATACAGAAACACCCACAGTACAGACTGAAATCTAGGTACAAAGGAAAGGTCTGAAAGTCTTGCAAACATTTTTTAAAATAAAAATTTTTAATTAAAAAAAAAAAGTAGTATTGGAAAAACTGGGGTGGTTGGATTTCCATCCAGAAGATCAAATAAGAGAGAGGGATGAGGAAGGAGCAGTCCATTCCAGAAATTAGGAACATAATAAGAAAAGATACAAACTTCTTGTTTGCAAGAAGCAAGAGCTGGGGATGGAGAATGATACACTTTGGTAAGAACACAAGATATGTAAAGAGCAGAATGGATAGTGAGAGATAAGATTGGAAATGTAAATTGGAGGCAAGATATCTGGAGGGCCCTGGGAAAAAGGACATGTCAAGACATTTGAAGAATTTTCTATGGGATGATGTTAGGATAATTGGCTTCAAAATCCACCTGAGATACTTACTAGCTCTGTCACCTGGGGCAAGTCATTTAACTTCTTTTGAGCCCTTCAGTTCCCTCAATCTGTAATCAACCAAGTAGCATTTATTTATTAAGCCTTACTATGGGAGTCACTGTGGTAGGTACTGATACAAAGACAAAAATGAAACAATCTTTCAAGGAATTTATGGGGGAGACAACATGTACATATAAAATGTATACAGAATAATACAAAGTAATTGAGAAGTGGTGGCACTAAAAGCTAAGCGGAATCAAGAAAGAGTTGCATAGAAAAAGGTAGTTCTAGTCATGAACTTTGAAAGAAGTTAAAGATTCCAAGGAGAAAAGGTAACGAGAGAATATATTCTAGAGGGCAGTTCAGTGGATTGAGAGTCAGTTCAAGAGAAGGCAGGTCTTACATTCAAATCTAGTAACACTTCCTAGCTGTGTAACCCTACCTAAATCACTTATAATTCTTCAGCCTTGGAACCAATACACAATATTGATTCTAAGATGTGTGATTTTTTAAATCTCCTCCATCTTGCTTGGTATGTATAGCACCCAAAATTGTGCACACCCACACTACATGGGCATGTGCTAGTCAATGACAAATCAGAAATCACTAACTGCCCACCTGGGCTGTCCTAAGCCAAGCTTGAGCCACCATTGGCAAGTGTGAGGTGCAGGAAGCGAGGTAGAGAACAGCCTCTGGATTTCATGCACTTCCTGTGGAGAGGGGTAGGCATCAGCTCCTAGCAAGAAGGAGGCCAGCAGGCAATTTTCCTTCAGATCAGTCCCGTGAGTGAAAGGACTGATTCCCTTCCTTGCCTTGGCCTTCCAAGGCCTAAACTCCCTCTGGCTCTGCCAGAAGGTTGAGTTAACCTCTTTCCCTTTCCCCTTCTTTCCTTCTCTCCCTCTCCTTCTTTCTTACTCCCATTGTAATTAAACTACTATAAAGCTTCATTCTGACTTGAGTGTTTCATTTAGGAATTTCATAAGTGAATTCCTTGGCGACCTTAAATTAATATATATCAGTCATTTAAAGTGATTTCAATATCACAGATGGAAGGTAAGGGTTTTTTTTGAAAAAGAGTATATTCTAGGCCTAGAGGACAGGATAGTCTATGCAAAAGATAAAAGGGCAGACAATGGAATGTCCTATGGCAGAAATAGGAAGGCCAACCCAAAAAGAGAAGTAACACCTAAGAAAACTGGGGTCACATTGTCAAGGGCTTTACATGTAAAATGAACAAATTTAGATATGATCCTGGAAATAACAAGTAGACACCGAAGTTTACTGAGTAGGGGGGAAGTTTAGACTTATATCTTGGGAAAATCATTGGCAGTTGTATGGAAGATGGATTAGAAGAGGGAGATACCTGATCCAGGGAGACCAACTGGGAGCCTATTACAAGAAAGCAAGCAAGAGGAAGTGAGGACCTACAGTAGAGTAGTGGCTGTGTGAGGTGAAAAGTAGGAATGGACATGGGATTTTATTAAGGTGTAATAATTAAAATTGGGTGGCCAAATGTAATAATTAAAAACTTAGTTTGACAAAGATAGTAATGGTTAAACAAACAATTGTTGTGGTTGTCATTTATAAAATTAACTCAAGTCATGAGACTGATTAGTAGCTTCATTTACAGCAAGATAGAGATATTAAAGTGGGAAATATAGGAAGGAGGTAGAAAATATCACCTAGCTAAAAATACCCTAAGTCCTAATCCTAGAGCTTCCAGGCCACTAATCCAAAGATGAATCTCACTAGAATCCAAAATTGGAATCAGGAAGCTGAAATCCAAAGAGCCAAAGATGCTGAAAAGCCCCTTAGAACCTTCAGCGCGAATGAAGCCAAGACTGCCAAGAATCCCACCAAAGCTCACACTCCCTAGGCTAAAGGCTGACAAGAAGGAAGAGCTCAAGAATCCAAAGAGAAGCCAAGCATGAAGAGCTCAAGAATCAAGAGAGTGAATCTCTCTCAAGCTCCTGTTTATATATAGTTTTCTCCACCCATCAGCTATCTCAGGAATCAATCACAGCCTTTCAATTTGCATAGCACTGGAGAAGGGGGTGGGGGAGTGGTTGAGTGGCAGTGCTTGTGACCTATTAGGTCATGAATTTTGTTAGTGACTTACAAAGTGTTAAGTAGGGATACTTTAAGTTTTTGATTAACTTAAAATAAACAAAGGGAATAAAAATTCCCTTTCACAAAGGCAAAAATCAGTAAGATGGAAAATCTTGGCTTTGTGCAATAAAGAGGTATGAGGAGTCATAGGGGACACTGACGATACCCACAACAGAAAGAGATGTTTAGAAGAAGAGTGGATCTGGAATGAGAGAAGCAGCTTTGTGGACATGAGGAGTCTGAGATGCTGACAAGACATCCAGTTCAAAATGTTCAATAGGCAGCTAGTGAAGCAGGGCCTGGAGCTCAGGAGAGACTAGGGCAGGGCATTTGAACATGAGCATCCTCTGTATAGAGATGATAGCTGAATTAATAGGAGGCTGATGAAATCACTGAGTGTAATGAGAGAAGAGAAAAGGACCTGGGATGGAACTTTGGGCTCTGCCCATAGTTATCAAGCAGGAGGAGATAGATGATGTGTTAACAAAGAAGACTGAGAGGGAGTACTAAAGAGAACAGAAAGAGAACTAAGAGATAACAGACCCTAAGACTCAAGAGGTGTTCCAGTGCTGAATGCTACAGAAAGGTCAAGAATGAGGCCTGGTAAATGGCCATCAGATTTCAATCTTTAGAAGGGGTGATTTCCAGGTAAGGGACAAGGGTCAGAAATCAAGGACTAAAAAGTGAGAGGAGAGGAAAAATATATTACCATTGCAATACTATTAGTATTTTCATCTATAAAATTGAGATACCAGCCAAATCTATCTCACAAAGTTGCTAAAAGACAAAGTAAAATAAAACATCTTCTACTCCTTGCAAATATTAAAATACTCCCTAAATCTTATATAAGGATATAGCCATAATGGCAAGCCCCAGAAGGTTTTTTAATCAGACTAATGTGAACAGAATGGTACATTAGCAAGAATAATCTGGAAGCAATGTAAATATGATGGACCTTTAAGGATGGGAGTGGGGGTAAGGATAGAGTGAGCAATGGAATAAATCTCAGAAAGTCAGGGGGGATTCTCCCCTCAATTTATTTCAAAACTGCCCTGTAGAGGTGAATGCTCCATACCCACAGATAGCAAAACTTTGTTTGCATCTGAAATCTCAAGAGAAGCCAAAGATAGAAGGCAAAATCAGTTCAATTATTAATCATATTTCCCCCCAAGTCTAAGGAAGCTCCAATTTCTCTCTAACTTCTAGGAATCTCCTCAATTCCTCACCAATCCACTGGAGGCCCCAAGACTGGCCCCCAAAAGCCAGTCATGTAGAAATACACTTTCGGTTTTTTTCCCTTGAATCTCACTCGGGATATTCTTTTAACTTTCTCATCCTTCTAGCGTTAAGGCAACTCCCCCAAAAGGGCAAACACCAATTTAATTGATGTTTCAAAAGAACAATTACCAAATTTACCAAAATTAACCCTTCAAATAACCAATTCAAGAATGGAAAACCAACCACTTTCCAGCAGGTTACCTAATTAATTAGGCACATTCTTTATATTCAAATTCAAATTCCCCAAGGGGCATCCTTCCCTTCCTCTCCCTAGGCCCCACCAGAACTCCAATAATCTTTATTCACAATCCTTATTCAAATGCATAAGGGATTCAAAGGTCTTTTCTATCTCAGATCTCTATACTCCCAATACATAGTAAATAGAAAATTTCATAGAGGAAAACTTTATTTCCCTCTTTCTCTAGCAGGTAAAAGTTGTGGTTCTCCTTTCTAACACCTCTCACTATGGCACTTACTCAATTAACATCCTGCACAGTCTTTAGGGTACTATTCATTACCTGCCCACTTCCCCAGATTGGAGAACTGCCAACCCCTCTTCACTTCTCTTCTAACTCAGGTAAGATACCACCTAGACCAGTGATGGCAAACCAATAGCATGCAAAGTGCTCTCTGTGAGTATTCAAGTCATCCTCTCCTCTCGCCACCCCAGTTTGTTTACTAGAAAGGCAGAGGGACTCAGCCAGAGCTGCTCCCCCTCCCTACACTCAACATTCTTCATTTTACCCACTCCCCCCCCCCAGCCCAAAGGGAGTGCTTTCTCCCTCCCCTGTGTGGGGTAAGGGGGGGGGGGGGCGGGCAGGACACACCCAGCAAAAAAAAAAAAGTTCACCATCACTAACCTAGGCCCTATTCTTTCTCCTCTTTTACAGTCTTCTGTCTAGTACTTTAGTGATTGCTTCCACACCTTTTCCTCTTATCCCTATTACTAAATTTGGGTTCCTAGGAGTTTAGACCTGGGCCTTCTGCCCTTCTTTCTGTACCCTCAGGCATTCCTATGGTTCCCACCAGCAGTCTCAAATTTCTAGAAAGCCACTTCAGACTCTTCTCTCTCTGGTCCTGATACCTCTTCTGCATTCTAGATTCCTATTTCTTGCTGTCAAAACCCCACCAGTTGGATGTCCTATCATTGCCTCAAATTAGGCACATTAAAGGCCAAAGAGTAGACCAGACGACCTTTAAGGCCCCTTACATTTCTTACAATTCTTATTCTATGATTTTTCGTCTCAAATTTTCCTCCATTCCAAAGCCATCTAACTGTTTTTACATTTAAACAGGGAAAAAAATTTACATTTAAAAAAGGGAAAAAAAATCAACCAACAAATATATACTGAATGTTTTCTATGGTCCAGACCTGGGCTAGATACCCTGGGAGAAACAGGAGCTGTTTAAGACTAAAGCATACTGAAGACATTTCTTGAGGAGAAATGTCATTTGATTTGAATGGTGGTGATTTAAAAAAAAATTATTTAGTCAATTTAGAACATTATTTCTTGGTTACAAGAATCATATTATTTTCCACCCTTCCCTATCCCCACCCCTTCCCATAGCTGATGCCCAATTCCACTGGGTTTTACATGTGTCCTGGATCAGAACCTATTTCCATGCTGTTGATGTTTGCACTAGGATGTTCATTTAGAGTCTACATCCCCAGTCATATCCCCCTTGACCCATTTAATCAAGCAGTCGTATGTCTTTGGTGTTTCTACTCCCAGTTTTCCCTCTGAATGTGGATAGTGTTCTTTCTCATAAATCCCTTTGAGTTGTTCATGATCACTGCATTGCCACTAATGGAGAAGTCCATTACATTCAATTGTACCACAGTGTATCATATCAGTCTCTGTGTACAATGTTGTCCTGGTTCTGCTCCTTTCACTCTGCATTACTTCCTGGAGGTTGTTCCAGTCCCCATGGAATTCCTCCACTTTATTATTCCTTTGAGCACAATAGTATTCCATCACCAACATATACCACAATTTGTTCAGCCATTCCCCAATTGAAGGGCATCCCCTCATTTTCCAATTTTTGGCCACCACAAAGAGTGCAGCTATGAATATTCTTGTACAAGCCTTTTTCCTTATCTCTTTGGGGTATAAACCCAGCAGTGCTATGGCTGGATCAAAGGGCAGACAGTCTTTTAGTGCCCTTTGGGCATAGTTCCAAATTGGCCTCTAATAGTGGTGATTCTTAAGAGCAATTAGAAGATGCCTTTTTTTTTTCTTCTGGTAATTGAATTGACAGTGAAGGTGGTAAGGCTCAGGACCAGGTGTCCAAAAATAGATGGGACCAAGAACCAGAAATTAGGAAAAGATAGTGTTTTAATTGTAAAGGCAACAGTAGTCATCATCACCACTGTTGAGCAAAGAGAGCTTTTAACTAGGAGCTAAGCTGTCATGTCTTCACTTTTCCACATATTCTCCTTCTCTTCATACCTGTAGTAAACATTAATTAACTTGAGAAAGATGATTTCTGTCCTATAGGAGCTCAGTCAATCACAAATAGTCATATTTCCATTTTTCATGAGTTGGAAAAAAGTAGTAGCCTATTCTATACACCAAAATATTTATAGAACCTCTTTTTGTGGTAGTAAAAAATTGGAATTACAGTAATGCCTATTGATTGGGGAACTGATAACAGAATTGTGGTATATATGCTATAGGAAACAAAAGAATATGATGAATAAAAAGAAGCATGGCGAACCATATAAACAACTTTGAAATGAAACAACTAGAAATATACATAATGACTGCAACAATGTAAATGGAAAGAACAAAAACAATAGAAACTAAATGCTGTGAAATTATAAAAAACAACCCTGACTCCAAAAGAAGATCAGAAGACATCCAATTTCTTTGCAGAGGTGGAAGACTGTGGATATGGAACACTGCATATACTATCAAATGACTTTTTCAATGTGTTGGTTTTGCTGAACTTTTTTTTGTTGTTCTTTGTTATAAAGGATACCTATCTGTGAGGTTCGAAAGACAAGAATATTGGGAAAAGAAGGTGATGTCAACACAAGAGGAACAATGAAGTACCCTCTCAAAAGATTAATTTGGAACTATACTCTAAAAAAAACCTGCATTCTTATTGCTAGAAATATATTCAATAGGAAAGTAACATCAAAAGCAGATTTTTGGCTTCTCATTGTCTGCCTCACAGATAGTCAAGATTATTGCATTATGAAACTTAATATAATTGCTAAAAAAGGCATCTAAACAGATTTTACATAAAAGGTATTTTTCACTGGAAAAGAAACTATGTCAGCAGCATACTTCTTTCTTAGAACTTTCAAATTCCCATGCAGATACATTTAGAACTTGTAAAAAAATGCGGACCACCAGTTTCACCTTTAGTCTTTAAGGCAAATGCCAACAAAAGGACTGCAAGAATCTTCAATCTATTTTTTCTAATTAATGTGGGAACAAAGAAGAATAATTTTCAAAGTAATTTCAGTGAGGGATCAAGAAAATCATGCTAAATTCTTAGCTTCCCATTTGTAGTTTCTTACTTTTAACATTCCACTTTCCCTCTTTGCATGCTACGACCATCCATTCCAGACTGCTCAGAAGCTGATCACCCAAATTAGGCATTTCTAGGCCTTTCTCTCTCCTGCTGTCATCCTGGTAATCTCTATATATTTTAAACTTGTGAGCAGCTTACCTAAGATCTAGTAGCTGAGGTGGCAGAAATAACTGATTTAAGTTTTGGGATTAGCCCTCTTAACTCTGTCCAAGTCATCATATTTAAAAGAATCTCCTTTGTACTTGAAATCTCAAGAGATATGAAAGAAGATGCTGATGAAAAAAATCACCTTAATACCTGGCCATATTTTCCCCCCCAAACACAAAGTCAAATAAATGAGCATCAGATGCAACAAGCAATGGCTTGGCTTCTAAGGAAGCCCAATTAATGCAGGAACAAAAAAATTCACTGAAACAGGAGTGCTCATATAATAGCCCAATATTCTGTATAGGAAAATGGCACAGAGGAGAGTGGAGTTTATTAAAGCTGCAACTTTGAGAGGAAGAAGCCAAGCCAACTTAAAGAACACAGAGAACAAGAGTAGAACAGAGAGATCACAACTAAACAAAATGACAAGCACAAACAACTGCAGTGTTTGGGAGTGGGGGAAGGGAGAGAGTGGGAGAGATTTTCATATAAAGAACAAAATGGTTAGGGTCTTTTGAAAGTTGAGGATTAAAAGGAAGCTACTTAGAGGTGGCTATGGCTCTCTTGAAGCACTATTATTCAAAAGATCTACTTGCTACAAAGACTGTATGGTTCAACAAAATTTTTAAAGCTTCTCTTGCTAATCAAATCCTGTTGTCCTCCCCCCCATCCTCCTACCCCAAATCTCATAGGCTGACACAAGAAGCTTTGCACAAAATAGTAACACGGGCAAGTTACTAGATACAACAGACAGAACAGGAAAACACAAGCTTGCTCTTATACCAATCCAAAAATATGGAAAACCTTGTATTAGAGAATTCTAGCCAGTCAGCCGAGCTGGACTACTCTCTCACATTCTCACCAGCCTTCCTAGCTCCTGCCTCAAATGGACTCCTTCTCCATTAAAGTCCCAACTCAGGTCCAATCTCCCTCTTCCACCTTCCTAAAAGTGATTTTTCCTTTCTGAAATGTCTCTAAGCACTTTGCCTGAACCTATCTTTTGCACCTACCACTCTACCTTGTATTGTGGTTATTTATGTATATATCTTTTACTCCTATAATATTGTAAGCTTTTTAGGAGCAAGGTCTGACACAACACACATATCTATCACCTGAACCTAGAAAAGAACTTTGCACACATCAGGAACTTACAAGCTATTTTTCCTAGAGGCTGAATTAGGTTAGATGTGGGGAGCCATCACACCCCTGCTGTCTGACAGAGTCAAAGTCTGGGGAAATGGAGACTGCAAAGCAGCCCCTAGAAAATAAGGCACCCACAGAATCCCCTCTATATGATCTCTCTCCAACTTCCCTTACTAATGGAATTGTTATGATTATTGTTCTCTCCCCAATACAGGAGAAATAATAGGAGAGCAAATACTTATTGGGTTAACACATATATGTCCCACTTTAACCCCCTTAGTAGCCCAAATAGATTACATTCACAGAATTAAAACCCAAAGATCACTACCCATTACCCCTCCTTTATTTCTCTTAGCAGAGGTACATTCAGAGGCCCCACACTGATTGAAGGCCAAGTATGACAGATACATCAATCATTCCTCTGAAACACAAGTTACTTCATTGGTTCATTATGTTTGCCACAACTAAGCAATTTTGCAAGGTGCTTGAATCAATCACAAGAAAAATGCAACTTGGAAATTGAGGAAAATTCAATTCTGGTTTGCTTTTTGTTACCCTCTAACCCCATACCTAGCTACGAAATGTTTTGTTACCCATCTCCTAAGTAATTGTGAAAGCTGATCAAAAGCAACAATGATTCTCCTAGCTGGTCATCCCATAGGTCAGGGGGAACTAACCTCCAGATCACCCTGTTTATGTCATTCATCTATTTCTGTTATAGCAACAATGTTTCCTTGACTATCTCCTTAGGCTTTGCATCTGTTGTTAGATTCTGTGGAAACATGTATGTTGAGAAATGATTGTGTGCCAGAAAGTATGTACTCACTGAACCTATAAAATGCAAACTTTGTGCATGGTAGAACATTGTGTGATGCCTAAACACAAGACTGAACATACAGTATCTCTCACCACTTATTCAACTTACTGCCACACCTAGACAGAGGACCCTGAACCTTGAGAGACAGCAGGCTCAGCTCTCTAAGGTTAGAAAAGGTTTAAATGACAATTCCTATCACAGCACATACTGTTCATTGTTGTTTGAGGTGTCTAGGCTCCCCAACAAAAATTTACAATGGACAGATCCTTTTCAAAAGATTCCTATGGGAGGTTCTCGAACTTAATAGAGAATTTCCTTATCTACATAACCAAATCTTGCCTTTCTCCAGAGGTTGAATCCCACATTTCCAAATAGCAGATGGACATCTCTATCTAGATATTCCATAGCCATCTCAAATTTAACATGTCCAAAACAGATCTCTTATGTTCTCCCTTAGTAAACCAGTTTCATAACCCCAGTCTTCATCAAACTTCTCATCCCCATATCCAGTTGCTAAGTACTGTACGGACTTCCCCCCCCCGCCCCCCACCTAAAATACTTACCTTCTATTTTAATATCAATTCAAAGACAGAAGAGCAGTAAGGGCTGGGCAATTGGGGTTTAAGTGACTTGCCTTTGCACAGCTAGGAAGTCTCTAAATCTAAATTTGAACCCAGAACCTCTCATCTCTGTTGATTCCATCTCCTTAACTTCTCTGGAAGGAGTTTCTTCCTTTAGTATCATAACTACTATCCTAGCTCGGAGCTTTCATCACCTATCAGCTAGATTATTGGAAGAGAGCCTCCAATATCTTCTCTTCCCTCTTCAATCCATCCTTATGCAGCTACCAAATTTATATTCCTAAAGTACAGGCTTGACCATGTCATTCCTCCCTATTTAAGAAGCATCAGTGACTTGGTATTTAAGGTAAAATACAAGCTTTTCTCTTTGGCACTTAAAAGTCCTTTTGGCTTTGCTCTGACCCATCTTTTTAGGATGATAACACTTTATACTGATTCACAGACACAAAGCTTCTGTCAAATTAGCCTACCTGCTACTCACTAATGAGGATGATCTATCTTTCTCCCCTCCATACCTTTGCACAGGCTGTGCTCCATGCCTGAAATGTTCTCTCTCCTCACCCATGACTTTTGGAACTCATGGCTCTCCTTCAAGAGGCCTTTCCTGGTTCCTCTAGTTGTTAAGTGATGCCTCTATCCCAATTACTGTTCATTTATTTCGGCCATAATTTCTAATTACTTATTTGTGTGAACAGGATGCATCCTCAAGATAGAGTATAAGCTCTGAGAGGGCAGATGTCTCACTCCCACATTTGTATCCTCAGAGCTTAGCACACAGCAGGCACTTAAATATTTTGGTGGTCAACCACTGGGCACAAAGTCAGTGCTCAAAAAAATCTTTGTGTTATAAGTTCTCTCATACACACACACTGTCCACTCTTTTGATTCCCTTTCAAAAGGAATTCCCCTACTTTAAAAAATATCCATATATTATCTCTGATTTACTTTGAGAAGAAAAAACTCAGGCTGACCTGTTGGGACTCACCCAAAGTATCTCATTAGTAACTTGGTGGGATTTCACAACACTATAAGTGAATGTATTTTAAAGAACAGTAAATGAGGGAGATCAAATAAGGTTTTTCTGGCTTAGAACCTGCACATCACAGTCACGCTGAGAAAAAGCAGCTGAGAAACTTGCCCTCCACCTCTGTACTTGTGCCGTCTATGCAAGTCCAGACAGAGTAAGAAATCTCTCTCCTGAATTCAGAATTGGAGCCAGAAAGGAGAGAACTTAGGGAATACTTTCATCCAAGAGCCCTCAAAGCATTTCCACTCCTCAATTATTCTTTCAACACCTTTGTTAGATGGGTCAGATTAGCACCCACCCCACTTTATTGCAGAAAAAAATCCCGTCTTAGAGAAGTAATTTGCCCAAGGTCACAGAGTGACCTAGAAGCAAGACCAAATTAGAAACTCACAAATTCTAGCCCTGGCCCAGAGATCAAGATCGCTTGAACAGGGTCCTCCTCCTCTTCCTCTCTGTCTTTATTACCGCCACGGAGGAGAAACCTCTTAGCAGTAGAGCTCACTTCTCTTTCTGCATTAATATTCCCTTTTCCTTTGCCCAACTGGGATGCTGCTGCTACTCCTCCTCCTCCTCCTCCCAGGAGTGAAGAATTCACTCCTCACACTCACACCCCGCGAGTCTATTCTTCTCGTCCCCTCACCAAAGAAGAAAGACCGACCACTCGCAGCCAGTTTTCGCTTCTCATTCGCCCGCCTCAACCTTCTCCAACTTTTCTACCATCAGTTTCTTTTCCTAGACCCCAGCCAATCAAACTTGGGGACTGCGTCGGGCCCCACACCACCGACGGGCCCCACCCAGCCCTCCCTCGTCCTGTCCCAACCAGCCCAGACAACTCTGGCCGGAGCCGCAGACTTTGCTCGGCCTGGGGCTCAGCCCCTCTCCCGGCCCCAAAGCACACCCAGCCAGCGCGGCTCGAGGGGAGGGGGAAATGGGGGGGGGATCCTCCTCGTCCCGCCCCGCGGGGTGGGCCAGCCCCCTAGCGGGCCAGCCGGGTCTGATGGGTCCCGGGCCCTTGGCCGGCTGGGGCCGGGCCCCCACTCACCTGGCGCAGCTCCTCGCGGCACACAGCGCAGTAGCGCTGCTCGCAGAGGACTCGCATCTTGGTGGAGCAGCGGAAGCACACCGGGTGGTCACACTTGCCCAGCGCCGTGGCCTCCAAGTCCCCGCAGCACAGAACACAGCTCCCGCCGCCCCGCTCCGGAGGGGCGGCCGCCGCCGCCGCGGCCCGAGGCCTCCCAGACCTCCCCGGCGCCGCGCTGCCCGCCGAGGCCGCCATGGTCCCGGAACGGGCGCGTCGGGCGGCGCCGCGCGGCCTCCGTCCCTGTTCCGTTCTGTCCCGTCCCGTCCCGCCCCGCCCCGCCTGGTCCCACCTTCTCCGCGTCAACGTCACCGCCCTCCTAGCAACCACGCCGCCCGGCGGAACTGTGCACCGCCTCTTCCGGCTGCCAGCGAGGCGCCGACTAGAGCGGCAGTGAAAGCCACGAAATGCTCCGACTCCGTCTCCGCCCCTCCCTCGAGCGGCCTGAAGCTCCGCCCCTTGCACGTGGCCCCGCCCCGCCCGGGGGACTGCGGGGCTGAAGAGTTAGTTTTCGTGACCTCAGCCTCTGTGACCCTAGCCCTCATGACCTCAGGCCCCATGTCCCCAGACCTCACCTCAGCCCCCAACAACGCCAGCCTCCACAACCCCAAACCCCATATCCCTAGTCCCCATGTCCCAAGCACTCCACAGACCCAATCCCCTGGTCCCCATTCTCCCATAGTCCTAGTCTAAATAATCCGTGTCCCTCTAGTTCCATCCCCTACAGCCTTAGTCTACAGTCCAGGTTCCCTGTGTTCCCACACGCTAGTCTCCAAGTCAGCAGTCCCGCACAATCCGCACAGATCCCAATTTCTGTACTCTGGTCCCATGCCACAGTCACGTTCTGGTCCCCACATCCCCAATTCTCCAAGTCTCCTCTTCCACCATTCCTCATATAGCCAGTCTCCCCAAATCCTAGCTTCCATGCTCCAGTCACTTACTCCAGTCACTACAGTATGCCAAATTCTTGAAGACCACAATCTCCCACAATTCCAATTCCCCACAGTCCCAAGTCAGGCATTCATTAAGGAATTTACCATGTGGGGGTGGGGAGGCTCAGTGGATATAGTGCCAATGTCCTGGGTTCAAATAGGACCCTCAGACACTTCCTAGCTGTATTGACCCCGGGCAAATCACTTAATTTCAATAGCCTGGCCCTTACCATTCTCCTGCCTTGGAGCCAATACTTAGTATCTATTCTAAGATAAAGAAGGTAAGAGTTTAAAGAAAAGTGTTTTTAAAAAATAGTTTACCATGTACTAACAATGTGCTAAATGCTAGGAATACAAATCCAAGCAAAATCTTTGCCCTTCAGAGAGATACATAAAAGGAAGTCAGAAAGGGGTGGGGGAGGAAGAAAGATGAAGGTATTCATCTTGAGAACAGTATAGAGAAAAGTCTCAGAGGAGTCAGGAATGATGCTTGGGGAGTATGAATTAAGCATCCTCCTTAAAATGGGAGGAACCAGCCAATTAGAAGGATGGGCCATAAGGTATTTCAGTCTGTAAAATCCAAGGCTTTCTGGCTGAATCAGTTTTGGGGGACTTGGTAGAGAGTCAGAGAGAAGAATCAGGGGTGCAGCCCGAAAAAGGAATAAAGATTAGCTTATCAGAGGGAGAATAGTTTCCAGTTCTTCACAGTTTTCTTTGGCTCCAAATTGGTTATTTCTAATACTATGAAGTTTAAAATTCAAAATTGAAATTCTCAGGGGGACCAAATTTATGCATCATAGACAAATGTTTATGAAGATTTCTGAGTGAAGAAATGTAGGAATTTAGTGAAGTTTGACAAATGGTACTGTCTGGTTCCAGAATTCTGTAGGGCAGTGACCAAGATGGTCTTGACCAAGGTGGGAACAATGAGAACACAATCTTGGGAGAGTAGGAAAGAGAAGAAGAAAGGAAAGTGACCTGACATCTGAGAGTCTTTGGTCAGAGCTAGGAAAGCCACATTTCCTCTTTGGACACTGCCTTGACTTCCTGGCTCTAGTCTTTTTTTTTTTTTAAACTCTTACCTTCAGTTTTCGAATCACCATCTAGCTACACCCCTGACTCTGCTGTCTGGAGAGTCTACCTTCAACCACTATATTATAAGTGCTAATGACTCAGTCTGGTTCTTTCCAATAGGATATGTTGATCTCTTCCAAACTTGGAATGGAAATCCATCCCATCCCCCACTTCCTGCCTTGTTGCTGGTGCTAAGGAACTGTCCAGCTAATAATGCAGAGCATTCACAAATTATCAGGAGATAAAAACCCAAAGACAGAGCCTCCTTCCAGAATCAGGAACAATCTCTGAACTAGTTTCTGCAAGAAAAAAACAAACAAACAAACAAACAAACAAGCAAATTTCCTTTATTTGATCTGGAAGCTCCAAGAAGCATCTTGGGGTATGTGGTCATTCCTCATCTGAATCCCCATCTCTCTGAATGGCAACTGAATTGGGCACTCCTGAGACCTCAAATTTGTCAAATTTAAATGACTCTAGGTCTAGGGAATTTGGAGGAAAGATTGTAAATTTAGTCCAGGGCAGTGATGGCAAACCTTTTAGAGACCTTAGAGACCAAGTGCCCCAACTTCAACCCTCAGGCCATATGTGAGCCACCCCCACTTTACCCCAGACAAGGGAGGGAGGAAGGGCTCCAATTGGGCTGTTGGGCAGAGGGGAGAATCATGTGAGAAATATCCTCAGGCACACATGAAGAGGGGGAAGGAAACAGCCCCCCTCTGGCACATTCTGGAATGTGTGCCATAGGTTCACTAACACAGGTCTAGGGAAATTGGTATTAAAGTTGGATTTGGAAGGAGAAACTGCTCTGTGTTTATAAGGGGGGAAGAAAAGGGCCAGGGACAAAGGTTTTTTTTAAAAGATTTTTTTTTTCATTAGAGAAATTTGTGAATAGATAGGTCTTATCTTCTTCCAATGCTCAGTGTCTGAAACTAGCCCAATATAGTCTCCAATTGATACCGGATTTAGATCTGGTTAGAATTAATAAATCAGCCTGGGTATACCTTGGATCCCTAAGTTTCCTCTTCATTTTGCTTCCTCAAACACACACCTAGGTCACATGATTGAGCAGGTCAGTGTGTGTGTGTGTGTGTGTGTGTGTGTGTGATAGAGATATGCTTTCTTGTTTCCAAGAGGTCATTTTGAAATCTTGGAAAACTTGAATGGCTTTATTCCTTCTATAATGAGGTTTCTGTAGGGAATTCAATTTAACCCAGATTTATTAAGTACCTACTTAATGCAGGAGTTCCCTTCTCCTTTCCATTTTCTTATACTTTATACTCCCTCCCTGTCTTCACTTATAATCCAGTGATACTGGCATCCTCGCTGTTACTGGCATGACACACCATCTCCAGATTGTGGAATTTTCATTGGCTTTACTTCATGCCTGTAATTTTCACCCTCCTCATGTCGGTCATTCCAAGCTCTTCATGAACTGCTCCCTCCCACCTTACCAGTCTGCTTACATCCAGGAATCATATATTCTGTGATCCAGTGACACTGGCCTTTTGGATGTTTCTTGCACTTCACCTAAAATTTTCATTGGTTACTCCCTAAGCCTCAAATGCTCTCTGTCCTTATTTCCTTATTTCTAATCTCCTGGCTTTTCTGGCTTTCTTCAAGTGCCTACCTTCTATAGGAAGCCTTTTCCTTTTCTCTTTAATTCTAGAGCCTTCCAATTTGATTATTTCCCATTTATCCCATATGTAGTTGTTTACATGTTGTGTTCCCTATCAGACTGTGATCACCTTGAAAGCAGGGACTGTCTTTTGCTTTTCCTTTTATTCCCCAGCACTTAGCACATAATAGGTGCTTAATAAATACTTACTGATGTAATAAATGTTTATTGGATGGCCTAGGTATTAGAAACAGTTTCCAATTTGTTCTCAGAAAGATTATGACTAAATTCAGAATTTTCTTCTAAAAAATAAACTCTCTTAAAGATGAAGAGAAGAAAGCCCCAGGGACTTTAGGGGCCATTCATTATATGACTCCTGGGCTTAAAACAAGCTAATTATTTTAACAAGGTCAGTCAGGCAAAAGCAGCTCACAATCTAATGGAGGAGATAACATACAAGTAAATATGCACAAAGAAAACCTACACAGAATAAATGGGAAAAGACTAGCAATCTGCATTACTGAGCCCTATACTGCTACTAAGTTTAAATGTGGAGGCAGTTAAGTAGCAGTGGAAAGAATGCTGGGCCTGGAGTAAGGAGGACCTGGATCTAAATCTGGCCTCAGACATTTCCTAGCTGCAAGACTTTGGGCAAGTCACTTAACCTCAATTGTCTAGTCCTTGCCACTCTTCTGTCTTAGAATTGGTACTAAAACATAAGGTAAGGGTTAAAAAAAAAAGAAAGAACTAGGCCTAGAGACAGGAGGTCTTAGGTTCAAATTTGACTGAAGACATCCTAGGTATGTGACTCTGGGCAAGTCACTTAACTCCGGTTGCCTAGTCATTACCATTCTTCTGTCTTAGAATCAATACTTAGTATTGATTCTAAGACAGAAGATAAGAGTTTAAAAAAAAAGAAGTGAGGAAGAAAAATCTGGAAAACAGATAAGATTTTAGCTGAAACTTGAAGGATGCCAGAGAAGCTATGAGACAGAGATAAGGAAGGGAGAGCTCTAGGAGCAGAGAACCATCCCAATGAAAATTCTGAGACATGGAGTGTCTTATAAAAAGAACAGCCAGGTCAGTGTCACTGAATCACAGAATATATGGTGGAATTTAAGGTTAAGAAGATTGGTAATATGAGAGGGGGCAAGTTATGAAGAAGTTTGAATATCAGACATATAATTTTATATTTGATCCTGGTAATAGGATGATAGGGGAAACTAGAGTTTCTTGAGTAGGATAGGTGACATCATCAGACCTGTGCTTAAAGGAAGCCTATTTTGACCTCTGAGTAGAGGATGGACCAGAGTAAGGAGAGACTTAAGGCAGGCAAAACCATCAGTAGACTATTATTGCAATGGTCTACATTTAAGATTGAGGGCCTGTATCAGGGTGGTGGCAGTTTTGAAGGAAAGAAGAGAGATATTAGAGTGATGCTATGAAAGTAAAATCAACAGGCCTTGACAACTGATTGGATATGGGGAATTAGAGAGCATGAGGAGGACAGGATGACACCTAGATTTGTAAGCATAGGAGGCTAGGAGGATAGTGGTATCCCTGACAATAATAGAGAAGTCAGGAAGAAGAAAGGATTTAAGAGGAAAGAATGTGTTTAGCCTCCATCATTTTGAATTTAAGATCCAGTTTGAGATATCTAATAAGCAGTTGGATATTCTAGACTGAAAGTCACCAGAAAGGCATGGGCTAGACAAGAGATCTGAGAATCAACTGCAGAGAGATGATAATTAAATCCATGGGAGCTTATGAGATCACCAAATGAAATAGTCTAGATAGAGAATAAAAGAATGCCCAGATCAAAATCTTAAGGGACACCCAGGATTAGTGAATATGACCTGGATAAAGAACTAGCAAAGGAGAATGAGGAGTGATAACACAGACAGGAGGAGAACCAGGAAAAAGCAAAGGCACATAAATGAGAAAGGGTATCAAGAAGAGGATTTTCAACAATGTCACAAATCTAGGTGTCGTCCAAGCAAAGAGGTCAAGAAGAATAAGAATTAAGAAAATTAAGAAAAGGTGGTTAGATTTGACCATTAAAAATATTTGGCAATTAAGATCTTTTTAGTAACTTTGGAGAGAGCAGTTTTAGTTGAATGATGAAGTTGGAAGCCAGTCTGGAGAAAGTTCAGAAGAAATAAAAGGAGAGGAAGTGATATATAAATTATAAAGAAGCTTCTCAAAGAGTTTAGGGAGAAGAGACATGGGATGAGAGTGAGGATGAATGAGTCAAATGAGAATTTTTTGAGGATGGAGGAAACAGGCATGTTTGTAGGCAGTAGAAAAGCAGCCAGTAGACAGAGAGACTAAATATAAGTGAGAAGATAGGACTGATAGAGTGGGCAGTCTACTAGAGAAGGAGATGGAATGAAATCACTTGTGTGTGTAGAGGGGTTAACCTTGCCAAGAAAGACTACCTCTTCTCATGAAATGGGATAAGTGAGTAGATAGTGGCAGAAGGCAGCTGGGTGATATGAGATAAGGAAGAAAGAAAAAGAGGGAACTTTCAGAAAATGGCTACACTTTTTTTTCATTAAAATATGATACAAACTTCTTAGCTGAGAGGACAAGGAAAAGGGTAGCCAGGGGAAATTTGAAGAAGGATGAAAAGATTTGGAAGAGCTATGATCATGAGGAAAATAATGAGTTAATTAGGAAGTTTTCCTTGTAGCAGTAAGGGCCCAGTTGAAGTCATATAACATAAATTTGTAATGGATCCAGTCAGTACAGTTTCATGACTTTCTCCACCTTCATTCAGCAGCACATGTATAGGAGAGAATCAATCAATTATTAAGTTCTTGCTATATTCCAGGCACTACTTTAAGTGCTCTGAAGTGAAGGCAGATGATGATGGGAATGGTCTAAAGGTAACCCGTGGCAGGGCAAGAATAGTGATATTATAAGAGGATAAGAGGCTCAAGAGTAAAGCAGTGTAGAGTTGAACTGGTTCACCAAGGGGTCAAGATGGGTAAAAGAGGAAAGTATAGCTAGTACAGGGGTGATGACCTAGGATAGAATTGAGGGATCAAAGGATTGGAGATTGTGGTATAAACAAAGAATAGTGTTTAATTTGGGAAGACAAAGAAAGAGAGAGAGGTGGAATGACAATAGATTCTGATCAAGTAAAGAAGTTTTATCTTAGAAAAACACAGAGGTATGGCCACCATTATATATCTTGCTGAGGTGGGGTAGAAGAGTGGATAGAAATGGAGGAAAGAAAAATTTTCATTAAGGTAAGAATGGAAAATATCCTGGAGGCCAGGAGGCAATAACTGCCAGAATTTTGATCAGGTAGAAGACATGGACTGAGTGAATCTCAAAGAGGAAAGGTTACTAAGTAATCATCAAGGTCGGGTGAGAACCTGGAAGTTGTAAATTAGAAAAAGGAGTATTCTAACTGCATCTTCCCCAAACCAATGAGTTGGAAAAATGAGTAAAAGTGTAGTCAGTGCTAGAAAAGGTGGTTAGGGAGACAGTGTCATCAGGAGGAAGTTAGGTCTTAGTGAGAGCCAGAAGATAGATATAAGGAGTGGAAAAGGAAAAGATCAGGCATTCCAAAAAACATAGTGAAAAGAGTGGGTAGGCTTTGTGTAGGATTGGAAGAGACAGGGAAATATTGAGAGGAATAAGAATAAGAGCTCAAGTAGTGGGGAATGGAATTTGAATGATGATCTACAGAGGTTCAGAATCAGAGATAGAGAAGGTATGATCAGAAAATTTTGATGAGGAAAATTTTTAGATACTCAGTGTTCATAGGTTTGTGACCCTTTCAGGGTCTTGGGGACAGTTTGGGTGAGGGAACTAGTACTTGAAACAGAAGAAATGGTTACTTCCCTTTTTCTCAGGATAGGAGACCAGGCTGGAAACTTGATGGAATGGTGCTTCTTCCCCCACCACAAAGGCAAGAATCTGGTATGATAGAATGGTACTTCTCTTCCCATAGAAGAATGGAAAAGATACATTCAAGGCTATGAAGAAATGTCTGGAACGGTGCCCTCTCTTGCTTACCATAGCAGCAGGAGACTACAATGGTTTTTCTCTTCAGAGGGAGACTTGGAGATCAAAGAATCGTGAGGTGCTGTGGATTGATGCCCTCTCCTCTCACCATAGCAGGAGGTGTCTAGTACAATGGAATGGCTCTTCTCTTCTGGGGGAGGTTAGAGACAAGACAGAAGACACAGGTTACTCTAGTACACAGGGTGTTACATTAGTAAGGGGGATGACATACACATGGATAATGGCAACACAGACAGATATATAATTGCAAAGATGTCCAGGAAAACTGCTATGAGAGGTGGAGGAGTTTGTGTTTCACCAGTGCCTCAAAAGACAAGAAGGAAAATTCCTTATCATTAAAATGAGAAGACAGGACAAGATGATTGCTAATGTCTCCCCATCCTCTTCCCCCAGCTCTAAATCTAATGATACCGCGACTCTAATCTGGAGATAGATCACCAGAGGGTAAAGGTATAAGGGAAGACTTATATATAGAGAGAAATAGCACCAGAAAAGGACCGTGATGGGACAGAAAGTGATGGTCAAAATTTTAGAGACCTCGTGCAGTTTCCCCCCACCCAGAGACCCTGCACCCTCCCCCCCTTACACCAGACAGGGAAGAAGTGCTCCTATTGGGCTGCCAGGTCTCAGAGGTGCGGGTAAAGTAAAAAAAATGTTCTCAGTGTGGTGTAGAGTAGGAAGGAAACAGTTTTCCCAGGTCCTCTACTTTTCTAGTAATGAACTCTGTGGGCATGCCCACAGAGAGGGCTCTGGGTGCTCTTTTTGGTATATGTGCCATAGGTTTGACATCATAGGGATAGAAGAATTTCAACAGAATTAAATGAGGAGTGGAGAGAATCTCTTCCAAATTTGGGCCCCTGCCATGAGAAATATAATGAATAAGGTATAGAAACAGGATGAAATAAAGTGACCATTAAAAGTTCAGTTTGGCTAGAACATAGAGCAACTAAAAATGTGTGACATAAACCTAGAATCAGAGTTATATGTTATGTGACATTACCTAGAATCAGGTTATATAGGGCTTCTGAAGCCAGGTAAAACAGTTTGGGCAGAATAGACCCATTCTTCAAAGTGGGTGGGAAGACAGAAAAAATCAACTAGAGAGACTAGAGTGGCCTAGGTATAGCCACTGAACACTGAAGGAATTAAATTCTATCATACTCTATATGCATTTTTATTCAGCCTACCTAAGGACTGGTGTAGGAGAGTTTCCTACGAACTGTTTACCCTAGATCAATGATGGCAAACCAATGCATAGGTGCCCAAGATGGCATGCAGAGTATTCTCTGTGGGCTTGCAGCCACCCTCCTCCTACCACCACCCCTCCTACTCAGAGTTCCTTACTAGAAAGGCAGAGGATCTCTAGTGGAAATGCTGCCCTTCCCCTCTCCACCATTTTTTCACATCACCTGCCCCTCTGCCCAACAGCCCTATGGGAGCTCACAGGGGATAAGGTGGATGGCTCACAGGTGGCAGAGCTAGAGGGGAGTAGTCTGTGCTCAGACCACTCCTCTCCCTCTCTCTATACTCACTGAGGATATTCCTCACTTTGCCCACCCTTCTGCCCAGCATCCCATTAGGAGCACTTTCTCTTTGTGGGGTAAGGGGGGGGGGGGGCAGACCCACATGGCACTCAGTGGGAGGGAGGGACATGGCACTCTGTATTGGGGGGGCATGGCATGCAGTCTAGGGGTGGGGTAGGGGTGGGTCATGGCACTCCATCTCTAAAAGGTTCAATGTCACTGCTCTAAGATTGTTACATTTGTAAAGGGCTCTAGTTCTCTTTGTTCATTTGGAAATAAAACAGGGCTAGCCCAGGCTAGTGTGGGATAGTTGGAATCAGCATTTATATAGTTGAGATGAAAGAAGAAAAAAGGGAAAATCTAACAATGCTTAAAACAAATTATTTTCTTCAATGACAGTGGATCCACCATATTTGAATCCTACTGTGTAAGCCCCAATATACTGCCTGAAGAAGTGGAAACAAGGGGATAGCTGGGAAGTTCAGTGGATTGAGAGCCAGGCCTAGAGATGGGAGGTCCTACATTCAAATCTGACCTCTAACCCTTCCCAGCTGTGTGACCCTGGACAAGTCACTTAACTCCCATTTATCACTCTTCTGCCTTGGAACGAATATGTGGTGTTGATTCTAAGGCAGAAAGTAAGGGTTTAAAAAAAAAAGTGGAAATGATATTAAGACAATCAAAGATAGCAAGAATAGCTGGGACCAGACCAAACACAGTCACAGACCAGAACCTCTCAAAGCCCTCCACAAACTATTACCTATCACTCCAGCCTTATGTTGTACCATATACTTTTAGATATTCTATTCTAGGCAGGACTAGTTTCCCAAGACCAGGAAGTGTGTTGCTTCATATCTCAGGACCAAAACAAAGATTGAGAAGTGAGTTAACACATATCATTGACAAATATGTTTTATAAAACTCCAAATTTATCCTTATTCCATGGGAATTTGGCTTCAAGAAACTTCCTGACCTTCTTGTTCCATATTAAATAACAGGTTATCAAGCACCCATTGAGCACCCTAAGAAAGAAATGGCAATGAAATACTTTTGTAGTTAAATCTTTTTTTTTTTTTAACCCTTACCTTCTTTCTTAAAATCAATACTGTGACTTTCCCAGGGCCACACAACTGCCTGGTTCTCAATCCACTGAGCTACCCAGCTGCCCCCTGTAGCCAGATCTTAATTACCTCTTTGTCTTGGTTTCTCTTTTTCTACTTCAGCCTCTTCTAGGTACCCTAACTTTAGGCTACAACCTCTTTCTCAAGTCCCTAAGTATCTAATCAGTTGTTTCTCTTTGGTTATATTCTCTAGGGTATAAATAGAACCCCAAGTTCTTTAGTTGGACAGAAATTTCCATTAATGGAGTTTCATACAGCTCCTCCCCCCCATTGTTCCCAGAGTCTCAGAGGTTGTCTCTGTGTGGTATTGTATGTGTGCATGACTCTGTGTGGTGGCCATAAAAGCATCGTCTCCCTTGTCCTGATTAAAGACATGTTCTTTCGTAGCTCCTTTGGTGGTTCTGTGTTTTTTCAGGTTGGCATCATCTCCAACACTTTATGTGCAATAAAGACAAGAAGCCTTGAAATATCAAAGTGGACTAGCCTGTTGATTGGGATAAGAAGTTTATTAGACAACAGGAAGTGACTGAAGATTTTTTTTGAGCAGGGTGGTGACATCTTGGCCTTAGGAAGATGATTTTGGCAATTGTGTGTGGATAGCTAGAAAAGGGTAGACTGGAAGCAAGGGAACCATTTAGAAAACTATTAAAATAGCCTGGGAGAGAGGTGATAAGGACATGAGTTTGGTGGTCCTACTGGGAATAGAAATGAGGGTGTGGATGAGAGAGATGATCAAGAGGCAAAATTATAGGATTTTGCAACTGATTGTCTGTAAGGAATGAGGAAAAGGGAGAAGTCAAAAGTGACTCAGAGGTTTCATGCTTGGGTAAAGGAAAGGATGACTGGGCCAACAGAAATAGGACAATTGGGAGGAGTCACAGGTCTTTGGAAGATCATGAATTTGATTCAGACAGAGTTTGAGGTACTCAATGGCAATATCTAGCAAACCCAAGCTCAGGATAGAGGTCAAAACTGAAGATGTGGATTTAGGAGTGTTGGTTCTCTCAGAGGTGAGAGAAGCCACAAGGTGGGAAGATAGAGACAGGATAGAAGTTTTTGATACCACGAGGGAAGTGACGGAGTCCTAATAGAGATATGAGGTGGTCAGAATGAGTCTTTATTAATTATCAATGAGCCACAGCTAAGCTCTGATCAAAGGACCAATTCTGTAGGCTTTTCCAGTCCTGAGATCCATTCCACGCAGGTCAGAGAGGTGAATAGAGAAAGATTAAAGATGGAGCTTGGCCAGAGGCCAAGCTCCTGCAAGGACAGCCATCAGGTAGCCTGAAAGAGAAGGAGAGCAGAGAGCAGAGAGAGAGAAGGCGGAGCTTGCTGGGCTAGATATAGTTTTTGATATGCAAATATACACAGTACATAGGGATGATTCTCATTGGTTAATGACAAGGCATAGGTGTGGTTTCTCTTAACCAGGTGAGAACAAAGAAACCTGTTTTCCCGCCTAACCTGGGAGAAGCTGGGGTCAAGGGTCAGAGGCCTTCCTAGCCATGAGCACTACTGAGCATGCCCAAGACTGAGCAATCTGCACATACTGTTTTCCGCTTGCCCATAGCCAGGGGGCGGACTGCTACAAGGAGTCATCTGCAGAGAGTGATTATCATCTAGACCAGAGACCATGCTCAGAGAATTTAGTCCTTTCATTTCCAGAATTCCTACCTTGCCGTCCCTTCTCTCTATTATGATTGGTGAATGCCTCACTTGGCCCACTAAATCAGACTGGCCCTAGTTATGCTTCACTTCACTCCCTAGCAATATTCTTACTAGTAAATCTATTCACGTGTATTTGCATTCTTCCCGCCACCTCTCCCCAATATCTCTTTCCAGTTCAAATCAACACTATTGCTATCAGAAAGGGTATTTCAACTTACTTTGGAGCAGTTCCCCTCATTATCTCTACAACTTTCTATGACAAAAAAACCCTTCTCTAGCCTCTATTCTCCCTATATTCATAGTCTTCCTCTCTTAGAATATAGGCTTTTTGAGGGTAAAGACGCCTTCCTTTTGTATTTATATCCTCAAAACTTAGAACATCACACTTAATAAATGTTTTTCATCGAATCATTCAACAATTAAGTTAAAAGGGTAAAAATAAACTAGAACATCAAATTTAGGTGTGCAGAAAGAAGAGAGCTGAGGACAGGGCCTTAGGAGACACCCATATGTAGGATTGGGGAAGGATGAAGAGTCAGTGAGGAAGACCAAAAGAACTCTGGCACCTGGGAAAGGGGCAGGAACCAAGAAACAAATATTTAGTGAACCAGTGTATCTGGTTGAGGACACAGTGTGCAGAACAGGGGAGGCCATGGTTTAGCTGGGAAGACTTAATGTACAAAATATTTTGTAGAGGTGAGAAAGTAGACATCTGAGTCGGTAATCACTGATGTTTTTTACACTGTCTTTTTTTTTTATACTGCCTTCTTTTAGGAATAATGGTTGTCTAGTCATTTGGTATCTTCCCTTTTTTTCAGACATAATGAGAATCTCTTCCTCAGTACTCTCAAAACTGTGTGGCATCTAGTGCAGATTTCCCTTCTGTACAGTTGGTCTGGTCTAGCTAGTCTTATTTTGGCTTTCATTAATATTGCATCCACTTGCATATGGAAACACTGAAGACAAATATGTTCGAATTCAAGCTTGGTGGCTCCACTGTCAATGACAAAGAAAAACAGTTGAGTATATAAATGGCTTTACATCTTTTGCATTGGGGGTGGGGTGGGTGGGCTATTGTTCTAGTTTCATTTTTAAATGCTCTTGAGATAATCTGGTTTAATTAAGTCTAACATCAAGCCTTCTGAAAACTTGTATTTCTCTTTACTCCCTTTCACAGTTGTCAAGTTCCTTCCCCACTTGATTTCCCCATCATATGCTTAGGTTAAAAATGGTTAAAAGGAAATCTTTGGGGGACAACTGGGTAGTTCAGTGGATTGAGAGTCAGGCCTAGAGATGGGAGGTCCTAGGTTCAAATCTGGCCTCAGACACTTCCCAGCTGTGTGACCCTGGGCAAGTCACTTAACCCCCATTGCCTAGTCCTTACCACTCTTCTGCCTTCAAGCCAATACATAGTATTGACTCAAAGATGGAAGGTAAGGGTTTTTTTGGGGGGGGAGGAAATCTTTGAATCAAGCCTCCATTTATTTTACTGACATTCAAGGCAAATCATTAGAAATAAAATACAAAGCATTTAATTGAACCATACTAACAACAACAACAAAAACGAATAGGAAAACCCATACCATAACATATTTCTTTCTGTTTTTTTAAAAGTATTTTTCCATGGTTCCATGTTTCATGTTCTCTCCCTCCTCTCTTCCCTCCCCACCTCCCAAAGCTGACAAGCAATTCTACAGGGTTATTTATACATATGTTATCACTCAATCCCTATTTCCATATTACTCATTTTTGTAATAGAGTAATTTTTTAAAACCAAAACCCCCAAATCATATACCCGTACAAACAAGTGATAGATCACATTTTTCTTCTGCATTTTTTCTCCCACAGTTCTTTCTCTCCATGTGGATAGCATTCTCTCTCATAAGTCCCTCAGAATTGTCCTGGGTCATTGCATTGCTATTAGTAGCAAAGTCAATTACATTTCATTGTCTCACAATATTTCTATTACTGTGTATAGTGTTCTCCTGGTTCTGCTCATTTCACTCTGCATCAGTTCATGGAAGTCTTTCCAGTTCATATAGAAATCAAGCACATAACATTTCTTTTCTTTAAAAAATTAATTTATTTAGAATATTTTTTCATGGTTACACGATTCATGATTTTCCCCAGCCCTTTTCCCTCCCCCTCCAGGAGCCCACAAGCAATTCCACTGGATTATACATGTATCATTGTTCAAAACCTATTTCCATATTATTCATATTTTCAATAGAGGTTTTTCCAGTTCACATAGAAATCCTCTAGTTCACTATCCCTTTCAGCATAATTCCATCACCATCAGATACCACATTTTGTTCAGCCATTCCCCAATTGATAAACACCCCATCGTTTTCCAATTTTTTGCCATCACAAAGAGTGCAGACATAACATATTTCTTAATCATCCATAAATCACTGGAAAACAATTCCCAGTAGTCACTCACCCTAGGAGGGACAAAAAATAAATCCCTGAGAGGAGAAGAGAAGTATCTAGATAGTGTTTTGCTTCCTTAATACATATACAAAATCCAAGGTTCTATACCAGGATCAATAAATCTTTATCTCCTTTATACTACTTTAACTAGCAATACTGCTTATAATAATGTATTCTTCTCATCCTCTGTGAGATTTTACAAATGAGTTCATTCTTTAAACTAGCATTGCCTGTGCTATCATGCCTTTCTCTTTGGCAAAGAAATTGAGTATTTGCTACCTGATTTTATTTCTAGGCTTCTATGACTTTCTCATTGTGGTCATTGATTCATATCAGCTAAATATAAGAAATAATGATAATCTCTGTCTGTTCTTTTATCCTTTTGGCATCAACAGCTCATTTGAAAGCATCAGGTTGAAAATTGTTTTAATTATATGCCATATTTTCTTTTTATCTTTATCTTTTCTTCTAATTTGGTTCTAATTTTCATCTTTGCTCTAACAAATCAATGATTTTACTATATACTCAGCAGATTCAGAAAATTCTATATCAGTAGTCAGATATTTCCTTTCTGTTCCCCATCAGCATTCATTTCATTCTCACTCCTTTCTCAAGTAATTCAATACTTGGCTCATAGTTTTCTTCTCCACTCCATCTTCTATCCTTATGCTAGGGCATTTCAATATAACAATCCCAAGCCACCCTAAATCCTCACTGCCATCCTTATAGGATAGGTCCTCCAAGAATGGCTTCCCTAGCTTCAAGGTATTTTATCATCCACATTTCTAAAACTATATCTCATAAGCCCCCACCAATGTGTTTATCTTTAATAGTCAGACAAAGGACCCTATTAAACTTAAACAAAGGTATTTTTTGAAATGGCATAGCAAGAAAAATAGTAATGAAAAATTTCCCTCATAAACATAGTTTACATTCTTCCACAAATACATCCAGCCTTCCTCACTCACTATTGTGAATATAGGATTCATACTATAAGGCTTGAACTGCTTCCTACAAACTTGTTCATCTCTCCACCAATTCCCTCAATTCCACATTTTCATTCCATATTTTAAGAAATCATTTATCTATAAACCAAATCTATAAAGTATTTCAAATATTCACAATAAGAATTAATTAGCTAAATCAGTCTACAAATCAAACTACTTAAAGGGCTCACAATACACTAGTTTGAGAGGGGAGATTTATATGTCACTAAGGCAACCAAGAAAATTCAGCAAACAAACACTATGAAATAAAAGGCCAAGGCAATACAATTGAACACCAATATTAAAACATCATTTCCTTGTACCCTAGCCACCCATTCCCAATATCCATTTAATCAACATATCTTGAGTCATGGATGTTCCATGTAGTAGTCCTTGGCTATTTTTTTCTTGGACATTCTGGAATAAGCCTCTTTTTTAGGGCAGCTCTGATAGGGATTCTAGTTCTTTGGGTCCAAATCACTTGTAGAAATTCCTAAATAATTTCTACTAAAATCTGCCAATAACAAGATAATATATTTTAGTTCAATTTCTTAAATTTGATTTTACAATAGCTAGTTTATGTGGTGAAAACCAGTTCAAGCCTTATAGTACAAATCCTATATTCACAATAGTTATAAGAAGAATATCAAATTAGGAACCTATGATTCACCCAAGATTTTAGAGGATTTTAGTTTTATATACCACTTGCTTTTTTAAATCTTTGCTTAAACCAAATACTTGATATAAGAATCTTAAAAAATATATATGAAATATAACATTAAATAAACCCTTCTGTCTTTTAAATGTATCTGGTACTTAAAAATAGGAAAATAATTTCACTTTCTTTACAAATATCAATGCAATTTTATATGCAAAATCCTGAATCCAATTTTGAGAACTTATTACTATACTTATTATTAATAATAAGTTATTTATTACTAAGAACTATTACTATTTGAGAACTTATTACTGAATTTCCCTGGATAGATACATTTGGAAGTCAATCATATGCACATATATATAGTCATTATAGAATATAATCCAGTTGATTTCTCAAAATTTACTATTCCATTTAATTAGAAAATTTTACATTACATCTTTGTCTTATTACTTTGTCTAGTTCTCCTTCTTAGGAAGATATGCCTATTATAATTTGACCACAAATATGGATTAAACTTATAATATTTTCATACTTACATCCTATTATAGTATTATTATTACTATTATAGTAACTCAGAGATATTCTAGCATCACTGTATTAGTTAATAGATTGAGTATTAAACTTACAAAACCTGTTCACCTGAATGATATAGAAATTTTCTATGAAAGGAATGGGAGGGACATTGTTATAAAATATGAAGCCTGTTCCCTCAAAGGCACAAATTAACATGACATCTACCATAACAAGGGAAAAACTCCCTTAGCTTTGTTTGATTCTAGGCACGAGTTATATTTGATAGCCAGTCATGTAGTAATGATCCACATTTTTTAATCAAGTGGAGAAATTTCCTGTTTAGAAAGGAAAAAGTATGATGGAAAAACTGAGTCAATCTTACCTTAGGCCATGCCAAGGTCACCCTCTCAATTTTTCCCAGGGATTGACCTCCACCTGTGCAATTCTTAGACTGCAGTACATACTATTTTCAACTATTGGCACCATAACAATTAAGATAATTTTTCAAAACTCAGAATAATAGTAAATTAAATTCCTAAGAATTTTACTGCTAGTAGCAAAATTTCACTAATCGGAGCTTAGAGCGGTGAATATTATTAATTTTATCATATTTCTCTAACAGTTACACTTCATTTATTTATAAATTAAATTAATCACATTCTAGGTTTTCAGACATATAGCAAATACCTGATAATTGAATCATATTAATGTATTTAAGTTATATTGTTAAACCACCCTAAATAGTTTCATGATTTTTATAAATGATGGCCAAAATTTTTTTAATGAAAACTTGTTATTACAGTAAACATTATCTGTTTTAAAATAAAATGTACCCATTGAATACTTAACAGTTTTTAAGTATTTATTTTTATCACATTCTTTTAACAACACAAATTATAATCTAGTAGCATTCAGATTAAGAGAGAAATTATTTGTTTAACAGCATTTCTGACACAATGTTTCTCACGGCATTCAAAATATAAGACAAGTTTTTAGAAACACAATAATAACTTACACAATACTATATATTTAAAACATGAAATAAAAATTATTAATAGAGGACATCAACTCAGCCTAATGCATTTCCAAATTATCTTATATAAAAAATATTAGTCTTTGGCATTTATGTAATCACATCTAAAACTCAGCAGAGTTATCAAGTATGGAATAATTATATCTAATAAAAGAAATAATAGTAATAACAACGTGGTGGTGATGTTCAGTTATGCTCGATTCTTCATGACTCCATTTGAGGTTTTCTTGGCAAAGATACTAGAATGGTTTTGCCATTTCCTTCTTCAGCTCATTTTATAGATGAAGAACTGTGGCAAGTAGGGTTAAGTGACTTGCTTAGGGTCACATAGATGGTAAATGTTGGACTCCAGATTTGAACTCAGAAAGATGAATCTTTGGGACTCTAGACCTAGCACTGTATTTATTGTGCCACCTCTCTACCCCAATAATAACAAAAGTCCACATTTATATGGTACTTACTATATGCCAGTCACTGTGTTAAGGACTTCACAATCATATTATTTGATCTCCATAAGGAAGCACTCCAGCTTTGTTTCCTTAGTCATTTCTGATTCCACTTGAAACACTTTCATTCACTTCTTAATTGTCTACAATCTGGTCTCTGACCTCATCATTCAACTGAAACTGCTTTCCCTAAACATACTAATTAGTGGTCTTTTAATTGCCAAATGTAATGACCTTTTCTCAATTGTCATTAATCAAAATCACTCTGCAGCTTTCAATATTGTCAATCACCCTCTTTTTTAATATTTTCTCTAGATTTTCATAACATTTCTCTCTCTTGGTTCTTTTTTCTACTTGCTTGACTGCTTCTTAGTGAACTTTGCTAGATCTTCATCTACATCTACCGGTTAACAGTGAACTTTATTCCCTTTATACCACTTCACTTGGTGATCTTATCAGCTCTCATGGATTCTATTATCATCTCTTTCTCACAACACTGGCTGGCCCCTAGTCTCATCTCCAATTGTTTATTAGACATCTTTAACCAGATGTCCCTATGGACATCTTGAACTCAACATGTCTAAAGCTTTATCTTTCCTCCTCAAAGAAAAAGCTATCAGCAACCATATTTTTAAATGCTCCCAGTCACTAATAACAGGAGAAATACAAATTAACACACCACTGAGGTTCCACCTCTATAGTGGGAATATACATAAAAATCCTTTGCTATTTCTTAGATCTCCTTTTGTAACCAAATTCAATTGTAACTTTGACCTATAGCAGTTTTTAATATGCTATGGAAATGCATTAGTTGGCTTGCTCAATCCCCATGCCTTCATTTCCTCTGACGGAATATCCTGATAGGTGACCATCTTCTACCTTATTTTTTGAAATCTAATCATCTCTTACCCTGTCTCTTGACATGTCTGTCATTGTCAGGATAGTCCAAGGTTAGAACATTGATTCTTCACTTATCTTATACCTGGACATAAGCCCTATCACCTGGCATATGATCAGGGGGAATTTTCTTGAAGAATCTTACAAAAACCTCATTCTAATTCCTAGTCAGTGGATCAGTTACTGCCTATCTTTTGATGGCATGGTTATCTCTCACTTTTGTTTTTTTAACCCTTACCTTCGGTCTTAGAATCAATACTATGTATTGGTTCCAAGTGGTACCACACAAGTGGTAAGGACTAAGCACTTGTTAAGTGACTTGCCCAGGATCACACTAGATCCTGGTCTAGAAAGGGTCTGAGGCCAGATTTGAACTTAGGACCTCCCGTCTCTAGGCCTGGCTCTCAATCCACTGAATCAACCAGCTGCCCCCTGTCACTCTTGTCTGGTGCTCAGAGATCAGATCTTCCTTCTCACAGGTATTACCTAATTCCCTAGGGTAAAAATTAAATCTCTACTAAAAATATTACATTTTAAGAGATTTATTAATGATCATTAGAAATCAAGGAATAAAGAAGATACAAAATAAAAACCCATGGCTGATCAGCCAGTTCAAACACCCGCCTTACCACAACCAAACTTGGGACAGGAAGTAAAGAGGTGGGACCCTTCATGTCCTTGCCTAATATCCCCTGTCTACAGGAAGTACATAATGACAGGAAGTCAGTGGGCTCCCGGGAAGTGTAGTTCTTTTTTAGGGTAACAGATTTAATTATACACTAGTGTGACCTCTCCTTAAGGTATTCCCTTCACTTATTCTTCTCAATTACTTCTGGTAAGTTTCACTGCTTATAAAGTCTGCCTCTGGAACTTGTTTACATCTACCACTGGTCTTTAGAAGTGGTAAATGTCACTGCACTACTAACAAAGCCTCTCATAAAGAACTCCTGGAGTTATCCTTTACTATCAGAATCTAACCAGACCACTTAGATGGCTAATAAACTGAGCTTGAACCACCAGTGCCTCTTTTAGGTTCACAAGGTATTTTTAAGGGCTGGGACAAGGATTCTTAGTAGTAACACCTTCTGAGCAAGAGACTTCCTGCTTTCACTGAAGAGAGAAAGGAGTTAGAGTTCAAATCCTGGGCCCTATCTTTCCCTTAGGTTCATTATTCACTGACCAGGGCTCAGTGACAGAGAATTTTCCTTCTATCATGCTCCTTAGATCCTTGAACTGCTGACCAGTAGTAGGAATAGGATTCTTATCTAAATAAACTGTTGTTGGTAGACCTCTAAATTGGTCAAGTCCAGTGAGGAGAACCTTTTAGAGAGGAAGTGCAGGGGCCCACACCCACCTCACCCCATCCTCCCACTGAGAAACACCCCACCATCCTGTTACTCCACACAAGGAAGGAAGAAAGTGCTCCCATCTGACTGCTAGGCAGAGGGGTGGGTGAAGTGAGGAATGTCCTCAGTGAGTGTAGCGAGGGGGAGTTGAATGGCCTGAGAGCTCAGCTGCCTGTGAGCTTTCCACCTTATCCCCTATGTACTTCCATTGGGCTGCTGGGCAGAGGGACAGGTGATGTGAAAAAATTGTCATCAGGCATAGTGGAGAGGGGGAAACAAGTAGCTCTGCTCAGGTCATTCTGCCTTTCTAGTAACAAACTCTGGTGGGGAAGGTTGGCACATGCCCACAGACAGCACTCTGCATACTACCTTTGGCACCAGTGCCATAGGTTTGTCATCACTGGTCTAGCCATTTAAAAATTTTTTTTAATGTTTTAAAACCATTCCCTTCTGTCTTAGAATGAATATTAAGTACTGATCCTGTGCTAATTTAATATTAATCTCTATTCCCTTTTGGTACCCCAAGACAACCTTTGTATTTTAAAGGAGAAAAAAGTTGGATCTTAAAATTGAAGCTACAAGCCTGCCTTACAGAAACGGTGAGGACAAGTTGTTGTTTTTTTTTGTTTATCTGTAAACAAGTCTCTTAGTGAAACAACTAAATAAGCTAGGCAAAGTCAGGCAGAAAAAAGTTAATATGGATACAGTGCAGTCCTTCTAAATGTCCTGTGACTCCTGGTGTCCAGAAGCCCTGCTTCTTGTCTGGGCAGGAGTCCTCCAACCAAAGAAACTTGGGAAATGAACATCAGGCAGAGCATAAATTGGAATGGGGGAGGAAGTAGCTTTTTTTCCTTGAAATCCCGGACTGAGGAGGCTTACAGAGGGAGGTAGCTAAGAGAATGGCTGACTACATGTGATTGGTGCTTTTTTCTTTCTTTGGTCTGCTTTTTATTATTTTTATTTTTATTTATTTTATTTTTTATTTTTTTTAATTTAAGCTTTTTATTATTTAAAAAACAATTATAAATTAAAATATAATCTCCAGAGAATTTTAAGCAAAATAGTTCCAAGGCAGAAAAGCTGTAAGAGCTAGGGAACTGGGGTTAAGTAACTTGCCTAGGTCACACAACTAGGATGTGTCTGAGGTCAAATTTGAACTCAGAACTTCCCAGCTCCAAGTCTGGAACTTTATTCACTGATCCACCTAGCTGCCCCTCATCTAGCCATTCTTGAAAGCATTTTGGAATTACTATATCAAAGTCACCAAACTTGGCATACTCTTTGACCCAGCAATATCAATATTTTTAATTAATTAATTAATTAAGAATATTTTTCCATGGTTACATGATTCATGTTCTTTCTCTCCCCTTCCCCCTCTCCAAGAGCCAATGAGTAATTCCACTGGGTTTTACATGTACCATTGTTCAAAATTCATTTCCATATTATTCATATTTGCAATAGAGTGATATTTAAGGTCAACATCCCCAATCATATCTCCATCCAACCATGTAATCAATCATATGTTTTTTTCCTGTGTTTCTATTCCCATTGTTCTTTTTTTGAATTCTCATAAGTCCTTCGGAATTGTCCTGGATCATTGCATTGCTGCTAGTACAGAAGTCCATTACATTTGATTGTGCCACAGTGTGTCAGTTTCTGTGTACAATGTTCTCCTGGTTCTGCTGTAAAAATGGAGATTTTGAACCCTAGACTTCAATCCTGAGAAGTCCTTGGTATTTCCCAGAATTCCCTATTATCTCACCTGAGTCTCCACATTGGTGAGATCACAATTGGTATTTAACTGGCAGTAACACCTCCCACTCGATCTTCTCTTCCATTGCAATGATGTAGTAAATTTAGTGGTAAGTAAAAGGATCAGTGCACTCAAAAAATATCCTTTGAAATAGGCAATGCACTGTTCTCTCATAGAATACGCCATATTAGTAATTAACTTCCTTTTTGGAAAAGTCTCTTCCTTCTCCTCTTCCCCCCCACTGAGGTCCCCTGCCACATGGAGGCTAATTGTTGCCTAAGGAAAGAGCACCTCAGTTTTTACCAGTTGATTTGTGATTCTGAAGAAACAGGGGCAGCTACCAGCAGCCTGGGTCCTGGGGCTGGCCTCGGGCAATCTGGCTCCGAGGCCTGAGATCAGTAGAGTTGCTGGGGCTGGGGTCAGGGCTTGGAGAGCCGGGCCAGGCCAGGACCAGGTGAGCGATTTTGGTCAATTAGATCAGGAGGAGCGAGCTGAATCAGAATCAGCTTTGTGAGGGGGGCTGAAAAGCCTTGGCAGGAGAAACATGGCTTTAAAAAATTATCTAAGCTATCTTAAAAAAAATGGGGGGGGGGCAGCTGGGTAGCTCAGTGGATTGAGAACCAGGTCTAGAGATGGGAGGTCCTAGGTTCAAATCTGGCCTCAGACACTTCCTAGCTGTGTGACCCTGGGCAAGTCACTTGACCCCCATTGTCTAGCCCTTACCACTCTTCTGCCTTGGAGCCAATACACAGTATTGACTCCAAGACAGAAGGTAAGGGTTTAAAAAAAAAAAATTGGCCTCTGAGCCAGATCACCCCAGGCCAGCCCCAGGACCCAGGCTGCTGGTAGCTGCCCCTATGTCTTCAGAATCACAAACCAACTGATAAAAACTGGGGTATTCTTTCCTTAGGCAACAATTAGCCTCCATGTGGCAGGGGACGGGGGTGGGGGGGGTGGGGGGGGTGGGGGGGACGAGGAGAAGGAAGAGACTTTTCCAAACAGGAAGTTGATTACTAATATGGCGTATTCTATGAGAGAGCAGTGTATTGCATATTTCAAAGGATATTTATTGAGTGCACTGATCCTTTTACTTATTTTACCTGAGATTCAGGGGAGAAATGCATCTCCCTGCAACTCTTTGCCATTTGGACTTGCCCAATTTGAGATTCCTAAAACTCATGTTCTTCCTTGATATGGGAAATTCCACAGTACTGACAAAAGGAATCTCAATGTATAAAAAAAAAAATGAACTTTAAAGAGACTGGAGGTTATATTTTTAAGGCTTTTCAGACTTCAATGTTTTATAAACATTTCTGTATTTTATTGCATTTTGCTGATTGTTTTGTTTAAGATTTAATTTTGTTGGTTTTAAGTTCATATATTAATGTATTCAATACTATTCTATTACACTGAATCATTTTAATGTCCTGGGTTTTAATTACTGTTATATTCTGTTGCTTTCCCCCTATAACTATACTGAATAAATATTATTGAATAAGCCTATATAAAAAACCAGCCTTTTTTCTATTTTGACTTTGCAAATTGTCACATAAAGGATGGATAGACTTCATCAAAACTGGTTACAATTGTATAACAACCTTTGGAAACTTTAATGAGCTAAATATCTCAAATTGATTTTAAGGGGTCTTTTAGACATGATTTTTAGATTTTTTTTTCAACAACTCTGATCTTTTTGCCTGCCTCTAACAGGAGGTGAGGTCCATTTTAGTAGCTGAAGTGAAATACAATTATAATCCTCACCTCCCACATTTATAAAATGTGAATGTATGGGATGTCACAGTCTCATACCAAAGGAGCTGGGAAGTTGATCCCAGGCCATGGTACCCCTGGATGACTCCCAAAAGAGGAACATTTCTCTCATTTATAACTCTTCAGCTCACTTTAATTCCACCAAAACAATTTAGATTTCTTGATGATGTTCTAGACCCAAATAAGTTTTACTTTGGTTAAAAATGTATTTGCCAAAGTTTAAATATTGTTACACCTGAATAACTTGTGACAAGTATCCATTTTCTTTAAATGTCATTGTAAAATATGATAGTGGGTTTGTTTGCTATCTTAATTAAATGGGCTATTATAATTCTGGGGATATTGGTACTTTTTGAATTTGCATTACATGTTGTACTAGTGTTCTTTATTAAAAAAAACAAAACTGTTACCTTGTGAAAATCATTTGCTTATACTCACAGTGGATCATGGCCAGGTATGAAGAGGAAATGGATCTCATTTTTGGTGAGAAACCTTGAATTCTACATTTCCTTAGCTGACACGGACAATGATTATAAGCTATATTTTAAAATTTTAAAACTCTTTTATTATTATATTTTTCTTGCATGTGCAATATACTATTTCAGTTTTTTATTTTTTCTCTCCTTTTTATATATGAAGCACATGTCACCAGTATTGAGATTTTCTTTAACTTTTTTGATTTAGCAGTAATATAAGTTTAAAATATATTTGCTATAATGTCAATGTATGCCCCCAAAGCTTGAGACTATAAAAAATGATGCCATTAATTGTTAACAAAAATTTATGGGACTTTGTATAATGATTCTGTCTGATTCCAGGACAAGAGAATACAAAAGAGCCATTGCATAGTGCCAAAGAAGCACAAAGCTAAACTGCATAGTGCCAATCAAGCACAAGGTCAAAGAGACCAACAAATCACTATGGGGTTGATGAAAATTTTGAGCCATGACAAGAGGACCTGAGCATGTTTGGGGTTCCAGATTGTGGCTGTTTAACATGTGTCTTCCTTGGCAGGTCTTGAAGGTTGGCTTTCCTGGGACCACAGCAGAGTCCAGAAAGTAATGCCCACTGACAGGAAATAAAAGTGCAGAATGACGCACATTATCAGATACTGCCAAGATATTGATTTGTTTTGTTTATTACAAGAGTTGATTTTTTGTTTCTATTTGGGCAGTGATAGAACTACTGAGTCATTTATTTATTTATTTCAAAGTCTTTTTCCATGTATGTAAATGAAAATTTTGTACCCTTTTGTACCCATCTCCCAGCATCCCTTTCCCTTCATCCCCATGTTTGCGTCCTTACATGTATGAATAAGTTCTGTAACTCCACCCTCCTGCGGACTCCTCTTCCCTCACCTCTTGGCTCTCTCTGCTTGGGGTGCAAGAGTCTAGGGGAAGCTCTGGGGAGAGGCTTGCAGGTTGGTCACTGCTTAGATCTCCCACTAGTAAGCTCAGCCCACCCACCCTGAGTGGCCTCCACTGCAGCCGTGCTGTCCCAACAGTCGTTCCTGCTCCTCAGTGGCTTCAGGTCTCTGTTATCTGTTGCGGCCCTGCCTCACAGGCTACAGGTAAGTTTCAAATTCCCTGCCCAACCCCAGTCCAGCTGGGGTCCTTTTCCCAAACTAGGCAGCTTCAACCTGCAGGGGGGCCTGGTTCTCTCTCCTAGCTAAGCCCTCTTCCCACCTCAGGGGTGTCCTTACCCCTAAACCCATCCCAGGAGCCTTGACTTAATCCTCCTTACCCCTGCCGGGCTAAAACTCAGCAAGGGGTCCAAAAACACCTACCCTGTCTCTTCCACCTCCATTTTGGTTTCTGGCACATTGGACTACCTTAACCTTGCCCTTTATCCCCCCCCCGTTGTCATGCTGCCTCTTGGCCACTAGAGGCCAGTATTGAGCACTCATTTTTTCTCTGATGATCTGGCAACCCTTTTGCAGTTCTGCTTTTCTACCACCAGAGGGTAGCACCAATTAAAAAATAAAATTAAAATACATTGAAATTTATTTTCTTAATCTCCTAATTACAACACCGAGAAGCCTAATTGCCACTCTGCAAGAAAGCCTTCTGACTTTCGCCCAATTGGGAACCTTTAAGGTTTCGGAATGCACCCTTCTTATTTTTCTAGGAAATTTTCTTTTCCTAATCCTAAATATTAAGACTCAATAGGCTTTTCTGTGAAAAATGCAGGCTGAAGTGCAAGCCGAGGTGCAAATTCAATAGGACAATTTCAAGCACTCCTTGCATGGTCCAAAGGCAAAGGAGAATTCCATACAAAAAATGTCTGATTTTTGCAATCCTGTTCCTGAGCTACCAAGAGAGGAAAATCCCATTTCTCCTGAAATGCAGATAGAAGACCCCTCTCCTATGTCTCAGGTGGAGAACTTTCTTGTGTTGTTCAACTCCTGGCTAACCCTCCCTCCCCTGCTCTTTCTTCCAATGCTCCATCCTCTCCTGTCCCTTGTCCCACCCTAAAATTAGCCTCAGCCCTGAGGAAACTTCGTCCTCCTACCATACCAGTTCTTACCTGTATTGCCTTGGTATCCACACAGACAATTCCTAAGAAACCATGACTACTGATCAATTCCTATGAAGAAGAACATATAGCAGTAATGAAAAAGGTGGCTGATATTTTTTTTTCAATATGACCCTTCTTATAAAGATGTTGAAAAATTGCCCCAGACCTTTCTAACAGAACATGAGAGGAATAAGATCATCTCTTATGTTAATAAAGTCCAAAGGTGCAATGCAGCACACTGACTATCTCAGGATCCTCAATGGGACTATAATGATCCCAAAGAATATTTGCAATTATATTGTACTAAGGAGGCCATTCTCAAAACAATGCAAGAATGTTCTGAAAGGTCAGGTACATGGACCAAATCTGAACACCTTATACAATCCAATGATGAGATACCCTCCCAATTAATGGATAGGCTTATTAAGCTGGGAGGTAGATACCTGGATCTTGACCTTTCTACTGAAAGGGATATTAGGCAAATAAGGCGACAATTTGTCAACAACTGTTGCAGTGGTCCAGGATTACTTTAAAACCCATTGCCCAAGGTGGCCTGAGATGGATTTTGAAGAGAACTGCTGTTTATGTCTCTAAAGTCCATAAAGAGAAACAGGCAGAAACTAATGATTTACTGGAAATGATTCAGAAGGAACTAAAATCTTTAAGTGATAGAATGGATAAACAAGAAAAAGGGCAGGATACTCAACCAATGGCACTTGCCCCTCTCCAAGAATCTAACTATTGATCCTTTACCTGCCACTTCTGTGAGAAGAAGGGCCACATAATGAGGAACTGTAGGAATTTATTCCAGGCAATCAGAAATAATACCTACTGGAACAATAACTGTAGAAACAACTATAGGAATAATAATTACAATAATGATTTCAGGAATCACAACTTTAGGACTGATAACAATTCTAGGAATATGAATCAGGCAACTGATAACTCAAACCAAATGACCACACAACAGTATATCTTAAGTGGAGTTCATCCCTGAACTACTCAGGGTTCTAATGTCCCTCAAGGGGGAGCCCAAGGAACTACCCAAAGATTAATAAAGTGTATGGGGGGGTGGGGGTTGGAGCCTAGGAATCAGAGGATACAACCTTTGATTTTCCATACCCTGATGTCTTACTGCCTGTTGTCCCTAACCACTGCTCCCCCTGCATACTGATGATTCTCATGTAATATTAAAGGTTGGTAACACCTATTATGATTGTCTTTTGGACACTGGAGCCTCCAGGTCTGTATTGAAGAGCACACCTGATTCAGATTGCAATTTCATTGGCTCAATAAATGTAGTGGGGGTATCGGGGACACCCATAAAGATTCCAAAGCTCTCCCCTAGGATGGTGTCTGTAGGACCTCTGACAGTAGAGCATTCTTTCCTCTTGATGCCTGAATCCCATATAAATTTGCTGGGGAGAGATCTTTTATGCAAGCTTAGAGCCACAATAACTTACTCTCTAGATGGCTCCATGTGACTAGACTTGCCTGAAGAATCCTTAACTTTTCTCCTTGTACTTCTTTCAGACAGTTATGAGATGAAGGAGTCTCTACCTTTTGAAATTCCAAATGATATACCCGAGTCTCTTCTGATGTTGACTTACTTAAATCAACTGTCCCTGTTCAAATTAAAACAAAATCTAGCCTACCTCCTTCCATTCCTATGTACCCACTCTCAAAGGAGGCAATTGAGAACATTACCCCAGTAATAAATTCACTAATTGACCAAGGGATCATTAATTCCCTGTAAATCTGAATACAATATGCCCATCCTGCTTGTTAAAAAGCCAAATTTGGGGTCAGATGGCAAGCATCTCTATTGATTCATTCAGGATTTGAAGGCTGTGAACAATCATGTTATTAAGAGACACCCCATAGTTTCCGACATAAACACTATTATTTCTTCTATTCCTTGCACAGCTACATATTTTACTGTAGTAGACTTGTGCTTCTCTTTCTTTTCTATACCTATACAGAGGATTCCAGGCATATCTTTGCTTTCACCTAGAAAGTTTCCCAGTGGACCTGAGCTCTTTTGCTCCAAGGGTTCGTGGACAGCTTTACATTATTTACATAATTCTTAACTGCTGATATAGATGCCATTAAATTTAAATGTATCCGTTTAATCTAATATATGGATGATTTGCTCTTGGCTTCACCAAATGCTACAGCATGCCAAAAGGATACCAAGCATCTCCTTTTGGAGCTACATAAGAGAGGTCACAAGGTCTCCAAAGACATAGTTCAGTGGTATCTCCCCACCGTGCAATATTTGGGTTTCATTTTAACTGCAGGGTCCGGTTCTATTTCTCCTAAGCATATTTAAAGTATCCCAAAATTAAGTGCTCCTACCACTAAAAAGCAATTGAGGGTGATTCTTGGAGCAACAGGATTTTGTCAGCAGTGGATCCATTGCTATGGGGAAATCACTAAGCCCCTTGTATCACTTACAAAAAACTCGGTCCCTATACCACTTAAATTGGAGATGGAACACCTGACAGCTCTTTCAAATTTAAAACAGGTTATCCTGTCTGCCTCTGCTCTAAGCATCTCAAATTATGATAAACCATTTACCTTATATGTCCATGAACAGAGAGGGGTGGCTTCAGATGTTCTAACTCAATATTTGGGACCTGCTTAATGCCAGGTAGCCTATTATTCAGTTCAGCTGGACCCAGGAACTTCAGGAGACCACCATGCCTTAGAGGAGTAGTTGCCATGACTTTATTAGTAACCAAATCTGCTGATCTAATATTAGGATGCCCTCTGACCATAATGTGCCCACATGAGGTCAAGGCGTTGTTATTAAGTCATAGGACACAGGCATTTACTGATCAAAGGATTATGAGATACGAGATAACCCTATTGAATAATGAACATATTACATTAAAATCCTGTGGAGTTCTTAATCCTGCAACCTTGCTCCCTGATTTGCCTATTTCTGGAGAACCTTTACGCAATTGTACATCTTTAGTGTCCATTGCTGATAAACCTCATAATAATTTACTAGACACCCCTCTGGATAATTTGAATTTAATATTATTTACAGATGGTTCTTTGTGTATGAGGGATGGCGTGCACTATACAGGATTTGTGGTAGTTACCAAATTTGCTACTCTATGGTCAGCTTCCTTACTCTCAAAGGTAAGTGCACAAGGTGCAGAACTCAAAGATTTGAAATATTCCTGTATCATTGCAAAGGATGAGAGGGTCACAATTTACACAGACTTCTGTTATACATTCAGTATATGTCACACCATCAGCATGCTATGGCTTCAGAGGGAATTCCTAACATCAGCTGGAAAATGTATTGCCAATACAGACCTTATTACTGAACTTCTTTCTGCCCTCCAGCTCCCTGAAGCCATAGCTATTGTTCTCTGCTCTGCACACACACATGGCACTGACTGTCTCTAAGGGAAATGACCAAGCAGATACTGCTGCAAAGCTAGTGGCCATAGAAGGGCATCAATTAATTTTAACATCAACAGCCACTGATGACTTAAATTTATCATTTTCCTATAATGAAAAGGAAGTGGAAAAATGGAAGCAAAAATTTAAAGCAAAACAGACTAATGGAGTATGGGTGTCATCTGAAGGAAAATCCCTGCTCCCCAGAAGATTTTATCAACAAATTTGCCAATTCAAGAATAAAAATGGTCATTTTGGCACCCAGGGCATCGTGGACCCTGTTAAAAGAATATAGATAGCACCTGGTATAACTACTATAGCCTCTAAAGTGTATACAGGTGGAATCTGGGTAGCTCAGTGGATTGAAAACCAGGTATAGAGATGGGAGGTCCTGGGTTCAAATCTGATTTCAGACACTTCCTGGCTGTGTGACCATGGGCAAGTCACTTAACTCCCATTGCCTAGCCCTTACCACTCTTCTGCCTTGGAACCAATATGCAGTATTGATTCCAAGATGGAAGGTAAGTGTTTAAAACAATTTTTTAAAAATAAAGTATGTATAGCCTGTTCTACCTGCCATGCATATAACCAACACACCTTTCATGACAAAGCCTTTGGTGGATGTCCTCTTGCTTACACACTGTTTGAGCATTCACAATTTGATTTTATCTCTATGCCAAAGGCTGGACAGTATAAATTTTGTCTGGTTATAATCGATTAGATGACCAGGTGGCCTAAAGCATTTCCTACTGCTCAGGTCACAGTGGCTTTTGTTGCCAAAGTCCTTTTGAAAGAAATGATTCCTCATTTTGGCCTGCCAGCACGTATCTATTTGGATAAAGGAACTCATTTTACTGATTTGGTCTTATCACAAATTTATTCATGTTTGGGGATAATTCCTAAATTTCATACACCATATCATCCCCAGAGCTCCAGCCAAGTTGAAAGAATGAATAAAGAACTTAAAACTATGATTGGCAAATTGTGCATGGAGATTAATTTAAAATGGCCCAAGGGATTTAATACCCAGTGGAATTGCATGTCAGCTATGGGAGGGGTGGGGGAAGGGGAAGGAGGAATAGAAAATGATTTTTGTAACCAAGGAATAATATTTAAAATTGACCAAATAAAAAAATAATGTAAAAAAAAAATAAAATGGCCCTAGAGGTTAGCTTGGTGTCTCAGTGTATTGAGAGCCAGGCCCTGTGAACTTTAGATTACTCCACCCTACTTAGTCTAACAAAAACAGGAATGTCTACACCCATACTTGAGGATTAATTATTTAGGAGGATGGCCTATGACAGACATGTGCTAGCAAATAACAAATCAGAAACAACTGACAGAACCCTGGGCTGTCCTAAGTAAAGCTTAAGCTACCACTGGTACATGTGAGATGCAGGAAAGTGATGGAAAAATAATCTATATATTTTGCGTCACTTCCTCTCTCTGACCTCTTGCGGCGGAGAGGTGGCTCTGGTGGCAGCTTGCTGAGTGTTTTGGCATCTTGGCATGGTGGCAACTATTGTCCAGTTTTGGCAGTGAGTTTTCCTTGGTACTATACTGGGAGAAGCTGAGTAGCCTAGTTCAGGTGAGGTATCTTTACTGAGCTCTCTTGAAGTTTAGGCTGATTCTTTCTCCTTTACCTTCCAAACACTATCCTCTTAGAAAAGCCTCTAATCTTCTTCAAAGACCTCATGGTGGAGGTCTCTGGCACAGGCCAGGTGAGAGAAATCCTATACCCTCTTCTCTCTCTTCTTCTTAATTCCTTCCCTCTATATTAATTAAAATCACCATAAATTTCCAAACTGACTTGGGTATTTTATTTGGGATTTTCTCTGGCCATCAAATTAATTTAGGTTAGGTCACAACCCTAAAATTATCCTTACAGCCCAGAGACAGGAGGTCCCAGGTTAAAATCTGGCCACAGACACTTCCTAGCTGTGTGACTCTGGACAAGTTACTTAACCCCCATTGCCTAGCCTTTACCACTCTTCTGCCTTAGAACCAATACCCAGTATTGATTCTACAACCGAAGGTAAAGGTTTTAATAAATAAATAAATAAATAAATAAATAAAATAATAATCACATGACCTGAAATTCTACCTCTGGCCCTATTTTATCTTAGAAGCCAATTCAGAGGTGATTTACACATCTCACCATTTGAGATGCTATTTGGACATCCACCTATTCAGGCACAAACATTTACCCCTACCTATACATCATTGTTAGGAAGGGATACAACATTTGCCACATATATCAGACAATAACAAACAAAATTGCGAGAATTCCACAACTCTGGAGCTGCTGTTCAAGCAGGTGTCATAGACTTCTAGCTTCATGATTTAAACCCAGGAGATAGTGTGTACATAAAGAATTTCAAACGTACTGGGTCGACTGAACCTGTATATGATGGACCATTTCAAGTCCTATTGACTATACCAACAGCCATTAAAACTGGGGAGATGGACTCATGGATTCATTGTAGCCATGTAAAACAAGTACCTTCTGTTGATAATGAATAATTGCCTGTACTGATTGTATTTGACTATTGATTGTGATAAGACTTCCCTATTGCTGGATCTGAACTGTTTTGTTGCACTTTATTTGGTTGATCCTTGTACTTGAACAAATTGCCCTTGTAGGACAATACATATATTACCTCGAAAAAGAAAACCTGTATTAGTGACCTATATTGACTTGATGTGCCTTTTGTAACATTTTGTGCCTTATGTAAATTTTTTTGTATTTTCTTGAATGTATTATTTTTTCTATACTTCCATTGCTTTATCTACCTCATTTGCATTCACAATGCAGATCATGGCAAATTAAAGAGGAAACGAATCTTATTTTTTTGGAAAGTAGCCTCTATATTTTACCTCTGTGATTGTGAAATATACACATTTTTAATATTTTTGTGTTCCTTCCCATATATGCTACCTTATATTTATTCCCTCTTTCCCTATACTTTGGTTCCTTTTTGATTTCCCCACTAATACAAGTGTTCGATTTTTTTCTTTCATTTTTTGTATTTGAAACACATGTCACCAATATTGAAAAGATTTTGTTAAACTCTTTTGATTTTTGCAATAGAATCAGCTAAGATGTCAATTTGTCTAGCTATATGCTATGTGTACCCAAAAAGCTTTGGACTATAGCAACCTGCCACTAGTTATTTAAATATTATGGGACTTTTGCTTGATGAATATGCCTGAATTAAGGAAACATGGACCAAAAAGGAGCACAGAAGTTGACCTGCAAAGTGCTACATGAGCATAAAAGGTAAAAGGGACCAAACCATTCCTACGAGATTGATGACATTCTCCACAAAGAGTTCAAGGACTCGATTTTGTGTAAGAGGTTGCGGCTGTTTAATATGTGTGAAATGCAGGACTTCCTTCTACCACATGCTCTATCTAGTACCTAACATCAATTGTTCTGGCTCCATTATCCCAAAAAATGAAATAAAGGGTGAAACCAGGGAATGCTATTTCCCATTTGTTTCGAGATCTAGTCTCTTTTTCTATTTTTTTTCATGATGTTTCAACTTACTGTAGTCCTGACTGCCAAATTTTGGGTTGGTGAGTGATTGTCTTTGCATGCTTATGGGACATGGATTGCTACAAGAACATGTTGTGATTTGTGAATTTTTTTCACTCTTTCTAGAATTTTTCATGTTTTTGATATTCTATATTTCACTCAGAGATTATTTTTTAATTTCTTTGGCTTCTTTGATATTTTTGATAATTTTTTATATGCCTTATGACTTGACCATATAGCCTTGTGTGATTCCTATAGGCATCCCTGTATCCTCCTCAGAGGGGAATGTGTTATTATCCTCCTCGGGGTGATGATTATGTTATTGTTGTGAACTTTGATTTGAATTTGAGCCTAATTTAGAACAAGAGACTACCTCCCAGAATCTAGAAGGTAAATTTTTTTTTGCTTTATGTACACACAACTCCACAAATATGCTGGCAGAGACCACACACTGCACAAAAGGATCCAGAGTGAACTTTGAGATATGGTGAATTTGAACTATGGGGAGTTGAATGTATTTATTTTGAATGTATACTCTTATGCCAAAGGAGACTGCCCCCAGATTGGCTTTTTGTCAATGTAGCAATCATTGGTTTTGTTTTTTTCTATTTTATTTCCCTCTTGACCCCAAATAATTGTAATTTCCATTTAGAAGCTGCAATATTGTATATACTTTTAGTTAAAAGTCTTTAGAGTTTTAAGTTAATTATGTTTACATGATCCCTTGAGGAGATTGGTCTCCTAGAGTATCACAGGAGGATATGTGTAAATAGAAATTTTGTACTCTTGGACTTCATCTCCCAGCATCCCTTTCCCTTCATCCCCATGTTTGCGTCCTTACATGGATAGATAAGTTCTGTAACTCTGCCCTCGTGTGGACTCTTCTTCTAGCATTTGCCTCCTGGCTCTCTTTGCGTGTGGTACTCTGCAGTCTTGTGACCCCTGCATGTGCTGTCCTGGGAAGATTTTTTTTTCTTTACTGTAAAATTGAGATTTGAACTCTGGACTTCAATCCCCACAAGCCCTAGCTCCACTTCCCCAATGCTTTGTAATCTCATGGGAATTCTGACGTGGGCCGAGATCAAGGAAGGATTTAAGCTGGTGGCAAAGGTTTTTGGGTCTCTTTTTGGACTTCCATTTTGGAGCAGATGTGGCTCTTTCCATAATGTAGGTGAGGTCTTGTCTAGGCCTCTAGCCTAGGTACATTTTCCTTATCCTGTATTTTCTTTAATCCTTAATCCTTAATAAACCTCTAAAAAATATAATACTCCTTGCAGAGAGAAACTAATTTCTACCTGCCATAGTCTCTCCCCATATCCCTACATTTTAATCTTTACAGATGGCGACTACTAGATTGGATGAGAACTTCTCAAATTTTTTAGCCTAGATAATGATTTTTTTAAAGCCACATTTCTCCAAGATGCTTTTTAGAAAATCATCTTGATCAGCTCCTGCCTGCGGTCCTCTCTGGCTCCTGCTTCTGCTCCTGGCCTCTCACCTGGTGCCTGAGCTCCCAGCCCTGCTTGTCTGCACTCCGGCTCCCGGCCCTACCCACCCTGGCCGTCTGTCTCTCACCCATCTGGCCTCCGACCCAGACGGCTCATCACCCCAGCCCCAGACCAAGGAGCGTGACCTCAGCCGGCTCATCACCCAGATCCTTAGAGCAGATTGCTGAGGACTCATTGAGACCAGCTGGTAACAGTATTGGCCACGTGGGCAGAGGGGAGAGACGAGAGGGAAAGGAGATTGGGTAATTTTCCCTTAGGCTAAGCCTCCATGTGGATGGGGGTATTGACCACAGGGGGTTCATAGCAGGGGAGAGAGAAAGGGAGAGGAGAAGAAACAGATTTTTCAAACAGAAACTTAATAGCAATGGGCTGTTTAAAAGGATACCTTTTGACTCTTCTGGTAATTTCATTGACTTCACCTGCCTGTCAGGGAGCAGACTCAGTCCAAAGATTCAACTTTGGAGGGGCAGCTGGGTGGCTTAATGGACTGAGAGCCAGACATAAAGACATGTGGTCCTGGGTTAAAATCTGGCCTCAGATACTCCCCAGCTGTGGGGCCCGGAGCAGATCGCTCAGACCCCATTGCTTAGCCCTTACCACTCTGCCTTCAGACAATAGGTATTTAAATGGATAATTAATAATAAAAAAAAAAACCCACCCAAGGAACTTTGAAGAGACTGAAGGCTATATTCTAAGTCATTTCAGACTCCAATGGTTTATAAAAAATCTCTGTATCTCTATTGCATTTTTCCTGATTGTTTTAAGATATAACTTTGTGATTTTAAGTTCATATATTACTGGATTGAATATTATTATGTTACACTGAAGGTTGATTGAATTTATTTTGAATGTACTGAGTTTTGAAATTCTGTTGTTTTTCCCCTATAACTGTGCTGAAAAAATATTAGTGATTAAGCCCATATATGAAAAAACAGCCTTTCTATTTTTGCCTTTGTAAAATTGTCATAGAGATAGACAGACTTCATCAGAACTGGTTATAATTGTAGAACAACCTTTGGAAAATTAATGTGCTAAATATCTCAAATGATTTTAAGGGTTTTTTTAAATATGATTTTGTAATTTTTTTTAACAATCTCTGGTTATTTTTGCCTGCCCCTACCACGAGGTAAGGCCAATTCTAGTAGCTGAAGTGAAATACATTTTATAAACCCCAACCTTCCCACATGTGAATGGAAGTTGGGCAGTTAATCTCAGGGCATTTGTACCCCTAAAAAGCCTCCAAGAAAAAGGAGCACCCCTTTATTTATACTCTTTAGCTCACTACTTTACTTGCACCAGAATGATATATAGATTTCTTGATTATGTTCTAAACCCAAAATGAGTTTTACTTTGTTTAAAAAAAATATGTTTAAATACCAAGGTTGAAAGATTTGCTATGATTGTAAAAACTTGTGACAAATATCCATCAATTCATAGGCTTTTAAAAATGTCATGCAACAACTTATGTGAAATATGAAAGTGTGTTTACTTGCTATTGTAATTAATTGGGCTATTGAGAATTTTGGGGATATTGATAACTCCATATTTGTACTATTGTTCAATTCATTTGCCTTCTACTCACAGTGATCATGGCCAGATACAAAGAGGAAATGGATCTCATTTTTGGTGAGAAAGCCTTGCATTTTATATTTTCTTAGCTGACACAGAGTGTCAATGATTATAAGCTATATTTTTGAATTTTTTAAAGCTCTTTTATTATTATATTTTTCTTGCATGTGCAATATACTATTTCAGTTTTTTTAAATTTTTCTCTCCTATTTTATATTTGAAGCACATGTCACCAGCATTAAGATTTTCTTTAACCTTTTGATTTTTAAGTTTAAGATACATTTGCTAATGCATGCCCCAAAAGGCTTGTGACTATAAAAATGATGCCACTAATTATTTAAAATAATTATGGGACTTTGCTTAATGATTCTGTCTGATTCCAGGACAAGATATACACACAAGAGCCATTTCACAGAGCCAAAGAAAAGCCAATCCAGAATGGATTGATGCACTTCTAGGCCAATACAAAGGTCTTGAACCTAGTGTGAAGACTCAAAGTTACTGTGTTTATCATTGCTAGACACAGGCTTTCCTTGTGTCCACACTCACTCTGAAGATACTCACAGATGAGTATCCCCAAACTTGGCTCCTACTTGGCTTCTATAATCTGGTCCCTTTCTTTTTTGCCTCTCATAGTTTGGCAACTTTCTATAGTCCTGGCTACTGACTGGGTAAATGCATCATTGCTTAGATCATTTTAATTGGGCCCTGTTATAGATTTATTTTTCTTTACTTGGAATTTTTACACATAAGACTTTGATAGTCTATATTTTCATCCAGAAATTTTTTCTTTTCTTTTTTCTTTTTCTGATATCTTTTTAATATCTCTTGCTAACTGATTCATATACCTCATACCTCAGCCATGCATCCCTAAGTGATCCTGTATTTGTCAATCACCCTCTTAACGGGGGAATGTAAAAAATGTCATTATTTAAATTGCAAAGTTTAAATTCCTTTTGAGAAAAATTTTAGGTAAAGAAGATGCTACCTCTCTGAATCCAGAACTGAACTGTTGGAAAAGACATAATGAAGATGCCTCCAGACCACAAGTTGCACAAAATTGAACTTTGGGTGTGGTTGATTGAACATTTATTTGTATGTATACTTTCATGCCAAAGGGGACTGCCCCCTAACTGGCTTTTTGTCAATGTGTTCAACAATTATTGGTTTTGTGTTTTTTTTCCTTATCCTCAAATTATTGTAATCTTTAAATTGATTATGTTTTTATGATCCTTTGGGGAAGGACTTCTTCCCAGAGGATCAAATGGCGGGATGTAAAATTGAGATTTGAACTCTGGACTTCAATCCCCACAAGCCCTAGCTCCACTTCCCCAAAATGCTTTGTAATCTCACGGGAATTCTGACGTGGGCCGAGATCGAGGAAGGATTTAAGCTGGTGGCAAAGGTTTTTGGGTCTCTTTTTGGACTTCCGTTTTTGGAGCAGACGTGGCTCTTTCCATAATGTAGGTGAGGTCTTGTCTAGGCCTCTAGCCTAGGCACATGTTTCTTACTTGTATATTCTTTAATCCTTAATCCTCAAACCTTAATAAACCTCTAAAAAATATAATACTCCTTGCAGAGAGAAACTAATTTCTACCTTCCATAGTCTCTCCCCATATCCCTAAATTTTAATCTTTACATTACTGAGGCTATACTGTCCTTTTGCTTCAAGTTATTATTAAACTTTGTAAAATATAATACTTGGAGTTTTTGATATTAATTTTTAGTCTTACAAATGGTTACATAATTCATGTTCTCCCTCCCCTCTTCCCTTCCCCCTTCTGGAGCTGACATGCAATTCCACTGGGTTATATGTGTATTATCACTCAACATCTATTTCCATATTATCTATTTTTGTAATAATATTTTAAAACCAAAACTCCAAATCCTACACTCATATAAACAAGTGATAAATCACATGTTTTTCTTCTGCATTTCTACTCCTACAGTTCTTTCTCTTGATGTAGATAGCATTCTTTCTCATAAGTTCCTGGATTGTCCTGGATCATTGTATTGCTATTAGTAGCAAATTCAATTACATTTCATTGTCTCACAATATTTCTATTACTGTGTATAGTGTTCTCCTGGTTCTGATCATTTCATTCTGTATCAGTTCATGGAGGTCTTTCCAGTTCATATGGAAATCAAGCAGTTCATCATTCCTAATAACACAATAGTATTCCATCACCATCATATACCACAATTTGTTCAGCCATTCCCCAATTGAGGACATCCTCTCATTTTCCAATTTTTCTTGCCACCACAAAGAGCATGGCTGTAAATATTTCTGTACAAATATTTTTTTTTATCTCTTTGGGGTAAAAATCCACTATTGGTATGGCCGGATCAAAGGGCATGCATTCTTTTAAAGTCCTGGGGGCATAATTCCAAATTGCCTTCCAGAATGGTTGGGTCAATTCACAACTCCACCAGCAATGCATTAGTGTCCCACTTTTGCCACATCTCTTCCAACATTTATTAGTTCCCTTTCTTGTCATATTGTTTAATCTGCTAGGTATGAGGTGGTACCTCAGAGTTTTTTAAATTTGTATTTCTCTAATCCTACTGATTAATTTAAAAAGCTAAATATAAGAGTTTCAAACTCCTTTTTTTCTGTCCTTTGTATAAAGAAATGTTCATTTTTTTTCATAATAATAAAAAAGAAAATTAAATTAAGATATCAATTTCATTTTGTATGATGTTTATGCTTGCCCATGTCTATCTCTCCTTGAAATATTCCTGATATATAGGTTTAAGATTTCTATGTAATCTATAAGACTTTGACCTAATTTCTTTTTTAAATTTTATTTAATTGATTAATTTAGAATATTTTTCCAGGATTACTTTGACCTAATTTCTAAATTAATCTGAGGCATATTTTCCAATATATTTATTTTTGCCATTTTTTCCTGAGCACCAATGTCATAAAATATTAACGTATATGTTGATTTCATTTGAGAGGGTTTTTTTAAAATCAAATTTCTTATATAATTTCTCTACTTTTTAGCCTCTGTGAAGGATAATGCATGAGATGTAGATATATTCACATTAGTCTTTTTGCTTATACTCATAAGGCATGGAAGGTGAGATGACCAAATGTCTGATGAAATATTTCTTGTTCAATTCAATAATCATTTAAAAGCTTCTACTCTGTATGAGGCACTGCTCTAGGTTCTGGAAAGTAAGACCTATTTATAAAATACAGTAGGATAGACTATAACCTAATTGTTACTTAGCAAAGGTACCCCAAGGGCTACCTTAGACCTCCAGGTAAGAAGCTAATGCTATAGCTACTTAGAAAATTACCTATGGGGGCAGCTGGGTAGCTCAGTGGATTGAGAGCCAGGCCTAGAGATGGGAGGTCCTGGGTTTAAATCTGACCTCAAACACTTCCTAACTGTGTGACTCTGGGCAAGTCAGTCAACTCCCATTGCCTAGCCCTTACCGCTCTTCTGTACACAGTATTGATCCCAAGACGGAAGGTAAGGGTTTTAATAGAAATAAATGAATAAATGAATAAAAAAGAAAATTACCTTACATACAGCAAAATTTCCCCTTTCTTCTCATTCATATATTCAAAATTTTTCACAAATTTATATTAGGAAAAAAATTTCCCCTCAGGTCTCATTTGCCATTAAGATTTTTTTTCTTTTATCTATGCACATATCCCACAAAGAAAACAAACACAGTAGGTTTACTTTTACTACGCAGCACCTATGGTACCCTGCCTCTAACATGTAAGGTACCTCTGGCACATAAGGTTCAGGTATTCTATGTTCAAGGTGCATATGAATCTACATTCACTCAGAAAGTCAGCTCCCAAGATCCCACCAATGTGTTTATTTTTTTCCTTGTCATCTACATGGCATAGCTAATTCAAAGCAAAGGCATTTAATGAAATGGCATAATAAGAATCTTTGTGAAAGACCATTCTCTCTTTAAATTCTAGACATACTCCCACAAATATACATCATTAAGGAGAGTGAGTATAACTACAGTTCATGTATGAGACACACACAGTTGGGAATTTGTGTGAAAAAACCACTCGAGGGGCAGCTAGGTGCCGTGGTGGATAGAATGTCAGGTGTGGAGTTGGAAGGACATGGGTTCAAATATGACCTCAGACACTTCCTAATTGTGGGACCCCAGGAAAATCTTAATCCAGATTACATAGCCCTTGCCACTCTTTTACAGAATTGGCATTAAGATAGAAAGTAAGGGTTTAAGAGAGAGCAACTCATACTAATAATACTGCAGGACCCATGAAGTCTTCTGGTCATATAAACATATTGCTCTCATTAGGATTGCTTTTTGCTAGGTAGGCACATCACTTTACTAAACTCGTTTGGCTTCTTACCTCTTCATTGGTCACATTGCTCTAGTAGGGTCTGCTGGTTATGTTGTCTCCACTGGCACTGGCATCTTTTCTGAACCAGATCAGCCATCTCAGTTTGAATCGACTAGGGTATAGTGCCCTAAACCTCTTCCGGAGGAGAGTGGACTGCCATCTGTAATCAGCCACCAAACCCAGCTAATAAAAGCCAGGTAGTACGCTAAGATGCTAAGCTTCCCTTTTTGTAACCCCCGGGTCTGTGCCTCAGATCACAATTGTCAGTTATTTAGCAAAGGGTTCAGACAATTTGCCTCCCACCCAAGATCCTCTCTGGCTTATTTGCAGATAAATTTAAACTAGAACAAAAAGAAGACTTAGGGAGAAAGATCACTGCTCTCTACCTTTCTAGGCAGAAATTTTGCCTGAATGCTTTGATTCTGTACTTTAGCCAACAAAAACTTCAGTCTCCCTGCAATTAAATGAAATTTAAAAGATAATAAAAATAAAGTTCAGAGACACCCCAAGTGGCTGGACATTCCTCACGAATTAAAATTTCACATTTTTACTTTTCCTAAGGGAATGGCTACTTCTAGAAGGTATTGGCAAAGAAAAGATACCCCGAGTCTTTCCCTTGTCCCCCCACTGCCAATACCATAGCCACAGAGTCACAGAATATTGTATCACACTGCACTTAAGTCTGAAGGAAAATTTGAACAACTTTTTTGAGAACATAAAAAAAAAATAGAGAGGGTCCCACTCAACTACTGTGGAAGATGATGGACTAGCAAATTCACTCATTTGAATGCTAATAATCAGCCCTTGGGGAAGAAGAGGGCTATTTGCAAATTACTTCGTGATGGTCCCTTCTGCCTCCTCTTCGCCTACCCCAAACCATCATCCCTAATCATAGGTTCTCCAAAAGGTTTCTATGTCCCAGTTGCAAGAGGAAAGTGTGAGAAGAGGCCTATTGTCAGTGAAGAGTGGTGGTGGGTGGGCACTTGATGCTAATGGATTTTCTCAGTGTTCACTTAGGGCTTAGCCAGAGGCAATACACAATTTCCCTTAAGTCCTTGAAAATGGGAGGAGTTGGGGAAGTGGGGCTCCCCTCCAGTTTTCACTACTCTCTTAAGGCAGATAAACACATTCTAGGATTTATCCTCTCTTCTTATTTGAACTCCAGAACTTTTGTATCTTCGCCCATTTGTTCTTCCTTCTCTCCTATCTCAGAAGATGAGGTGATCTCATTCTAAGGTTCTGTCACCACCTCTATTCTTGTCTCCTTTGAGACTTTGTTTTACCAAAGATCAATACCCACTCTTTCCTGCAACTTTCATTTCTACCATCCTAGAAGAGGGTGTCAACGTTAGAAAGAAGCTTAGAAAGCATTTGGCCAATGCCTTCATTTTCCAGGCGGGGAAACTGGGATTCAGAGAGAGCTCCATTTGCCCACAGCCACATAATGAACCAAAGCAAAGCCAAGATGAAGACCTAGGTCACCTCACTTCCAGACCAGTATTCCTTGTTTTGGGTGAAATCTCATTTTCAGATTTCTCCAGTTAACAGTGGCTGACACAGAATAGGAGCAGGGTGTTTGCTGTTGATTGACGAATAGAATTAAAGAATTTCAAAACAGGTAGGAAGCTCAATGGGCCACAAGTATGATATATTTCTGGTAGGCTGGGATGATGTCAGAAAGGGGATCATTAGAAGATTAATTTGGGAGGCAGCTGGGTGGTTCAGTGGATTAAGTCAGGCCCAGAGATGGGAGGTCCTGGGTTCAAATATGGCCCCAGATACTTCCTAGCTGTGTGGCTTTGGGCAAGTCACTAGCCTAGCCCTTACCACTCTTCTGCCTTGGAACAAATATTTAGTATTGATTCTAAGATGGAAGGTAAGGGTTTAAAAAAAAAGATGATTACTTTGGTTGGAACTGTTGAATGTAGTTATCAGAAGGAGTTACTTGATCCTGAACTCACTGACCCCATGCTTAGAACAGCTTTGAAACAGTTGGAGTTGATCTTGTGATATCTCTGGAAACTTCCTATTGTAGTACCTGGAGTCAGCTGTTCTGACCAGATGTCACGCCGAACTCCCTAGTCTTTCAGTTGTTATGAAAAACAACTTATGTAACAACTTCATGAGTTTATACCTTCCATGAGATTTCCTCTCTGTATAAATCCTGCCCCCTCTGTCCCTCTCTTCTACTTCTACACTCCTGCCCTTTGAGGTGTTCAAAATTGCAATTCCTTTGCCTCGATTAAAGACCTTTGTAGTTGTCAGAATCAAGGATTTTAGAAGGGTTATAACATTGGAAAAGCAGTTTGGGGTCAAATTGTGGAAACCTTTGGATGGAGCCACTGAAAATTTGTTTTTAGCAGATGGGTAATGTGCTCAGACTTTGTATAAAGAATATTACTTTGAGGGGGAAGCTGGGTAGCTCAGTGGATTGAGAGTCAGGCCCAGAGATGGGAGGTCCTAGGTTCAAATCTGTCCTCAGGTACTTCCTAGCAGTATGATCCTGGACAAGTCACTTAACCCCATTGCCTAGACCTTACTGCTTTTTTGCCTAATACACAGTATTGATTCTAAGACAGTAGGTAAGTGTTTTTTTCTTTTTTTTTTTTTAAGATTACTTTGGGAGCTGTGTAATGATGAATTGGAGAAGGGATAAGAATAGTTGTAGGAAAGCTAATTAGAAGAGGATGGGCAAAGGTGTGACGGGTCCTGGCTCTCTCCTTTCCATAGTTCTTGCTTCTGAGGAAGCTTAAACTGGTGGATTGTTTGAGCTCAGGAGTTCTGAGCTACAGTAAGCTAAGCTGATTGAGTGTCCACATCAAGTTTAGCACCAATATAGTGAGCCCTAGAGAGCAAGGAGTCACCAGGTTGTGTAATGAGGCTGGTCCAGAGAGGAGGAGAAAGAGGAGAAGGAGAAGGAACAGAAGGGGAAGGAAGAGAAGGGGAGGAGAAAGAAAAGGAGGAGGTGTAGAAGGGGAAGGAGGAGGAAGAGGAGGAGGAGGTAGAGAAAGGAAAGGAGGAGAAGGAGAAGAAGAAGAAGAGGAGGAGGAGGAGGAGGAGGAGGAGGAGGAAGAGGAAGAGGAAGAAGAAGAGTCTTAACTAGGATTTAACTAGGTTGGAGGTAGAAATGAGGGAGTAGTCATAAGCTCTATTGTAGAGGTAAAAAGGAAAAGATGAATAAGTGTATGCAGGAACAGCATGTGGTCAATATATTTTTATAAATCTCTCTACATCTCTCAGGGTTTTATATATATATATATATGTATATATATATATAATATATTTCTATAAATCTCTCTCATCTCTATATCAGGCTCAGAGGCTGATATCTCCCTACAGTTTCTGATCCCTTCCATGTGACAGATACAACGCTTGGGATTTTGTTTTAAAGCAATTTGACATGCTGAGTTGTTTTATTTTCCCTAAGCCTAGCTGGGGTGTATGTGTTGTGTTGAGGAGAAGGAGAAAGGGGAGCTGAGGAAGAGTTCATTCTTCATTTGGGACTCCACACTAACAAAGAAAGGTTGCCCAGGGATCCCAAAGACAAAATTTTCCTCTATTTTCCACACATTGTTCCCCCATAGAGAATATGTCTCCATCAGATTGAAGAGCAGTAGCCAAGGACTAATTGGTCCCTGGGACTTCTAGTCCAGAAACAGTGTTAGAGTCATTCAGTAGCTCATTCCTTTCCCCTAAGGCAGGTGACAGATTGCTGTGTAAAGCAGGGGCTCTGTATAAGAGGGAGTGTTTGATGACACATTCTGAGATACTAGGGCCTGGGGAGGAAGAATTTGTAAGCTATTTCCCCCAAAGCAGTCATGCGCCCTATCAGCCTCCATTCCCATTCCAATGATACTGATGCTGTCATTGGATGCTGACCAGGTGCCAGCTGCAATAGTGTCTAAAAAGAACCAGAATTCAGCAGAGGAGTCTGGGGATTAAACAGGAGAGTGTCTTCCCTGTTGGTCTTTCCTATGAGAAAAGAGGCAGCTGGGCCTAGGCCATGGGCTCTTCATTCAGATACATTGAAAGGTATCTTCTCAAATCCATGGTAGATAGGTCTTCAGTCAACAATATCTTGCCAGGAAGAGGTTTCTTTACTCAGGGGTGTATCATGATCAAGGGGGACCATGACTAAGCCTGATGACTTAACTTGAAAGGAGAGTGATTAGATGTGAGAGAAATGACCTAGTCTGGTACCTCAGAATCTCTGCCCTGATGAGCCTTTGGAAAATTTAGAAGAAATTCCTAAGCCCAGAACTAAGGGTAGATTCAGTATCTCCCTGTTTCACGAATGAGAAAATCAAGATCCAGAGAAAGGTAGGACCAGTCATAAAATTACACAGTAGAGATCAAATAGTATATTTCATAGTATAGTATTATAGTTACATATTGTTAATAATTATATTATCACATATTACATATAGAACTACATAATTTATATTATTATAGTATGGGCTATAAGAATATCCAATCTCCCTAGCCAATGTTTTATTCAAATTGGCAGTCTAGGTCTTCCACTATCAGAAGATTAGAGCACCATAGCTAGCCTAGCTTATGAACTGTAAGTACTTAGAACAGAAGCAAAGGGGCACATGAGGCCACAACTGCAGACATGGGGGCATGGGAAGAAAGTGGATATGGATCAGGTTCCAGGGCCTGAGGGAAAGCTCTCCCAGTTTAAGGCCTAGAAGCAATTGGGAGGAAGGGAGAAACTGAGCCCTGTATGATTAATAAATCAACACTGGGGAGAATGTGGGAAGGCAAGAGGAGGGAGGGATGGAGGGAGGGAGCAGGAAAGGAGAGAGAGAGATGGAGAGAGAGACAGAGACAGAGAGAGAGGGAGACAGGGAGAGAGAGGGAGAGAGAGAGAGAGAGAGAGGGAGAGAGAGAGAGACAGTCAAACAGAGGAAGAGAGAGAGAGAGAGAGAGAGAGAGAGAGAGAGAGAGAGAGAGAGAGAGAGAGAGAGAGAGAGAGAGAGAGAGAGAGAGAGAGAGAGAGAGAGAGAAACAAGTCCTCCATCACTTGGCCTCTAGAGAAGGGATGGGCGTGCTTCTAATGCCGCCCCCCCTTTCCTCCTTCAGTTATAAGTGGAGCCTGATCCCATACACTGGCATTTCCTGCTACCCTCCTGTCACCTGAGCCTGCTCCAGCGCCAGAAACTGCAGAAGCAGTCTGATCCCTAGCACCCAAGTCCCATTCCCGACCCCCTAGACCTTGATCCAGGTCAGTGTGACCCTGATTAGACAGATCCTAGCTGTACTCCTTACTGGATCCAAGCTGGCTCCAGGAGAGGCTCCCTGCTAATTCCAGCCCTCCCTAGGAGAGACCCTTGGCTAATTCCAGGTTGGAATTCTGTCAAAACCGGGCGGCTCCTAACCTTATCTTCTGCAAACCCCAGGAAGCCCTCAGCCTCATCCCCCTAACTACTACGGTCTGGTCCCAAGCTCACCTCCCGGGGCTCCCGGGACTCCCTTATCTTAGCCTCACCCCGCTCCCCACCCCGGCCGGTTCCTAAGAGCATCCCTTGCAGAGGCCAGGAAAGCCCCTAACTTCATCCTCTGTGCACCCAAGGCAGCTCCCGGGGCACCCTTTACCGACCCAGGGAATCCGCGGGCTTTACTCTCTGCGGCTGCGGCAGCCCCATCTGCGTCCAAGTCCTGAGTTCGGCTCCCCCAGGCTTTGGGGGAGGAGGAGTAGACGCCCTGGCGCGTCCCTTAGGCAGGACCGGGCTAGGGCCCTCGGTCGTTTCGGGTGTGCCCTGGACGCCGCTATTGCTGCTGATGCTCCTGCTACGGAGCTCGCCGGCGGGTGCCTGGTACAAACACGTGGCGAGCCCCCGCTATCACACAGTGGGCCGGGCTTCGGGGCTGCTCATGGGCCTCCGACGCTCGCCTTACCTGTGGCGCCGCACAGTGGAATCGAGCCCGGGCCATGGAAACAGAGACGTGGACCGGGAACTCTCTGCTGGAACCGATCACCTTCCTGCCTGGACCAAGCTCTTGGCAGCGGTCCGGGGAAATCCCAGGGAGGCACCGCGCAGGGGTCGCAGGGAGCTGCGAGGAGGAGGACGCTGGACCGGCAACATGGGTTCGAGCCCGCCAGTCGGTGAGAAAAGGCTCAGGGATAGTGCACTTTCAGAAGCTCCCTGGGGCCAGAGAGGAAACTTCCCGCAGCTGGATCCCCAACTCAGTCCTTTTGGTATTTGAGGCTGGGCTGGCAGGTGGAGGTGGCAGAGGCGAGGGGCTAGGGTGGGAGTCGGCCAGCCAAGAGGAAGAGAGTTACTTTAACTGTGTTGGTGCCTGACCCTGTGATTGTGTGACTGCATGTGTGCCTGTGTAAAGGTGGGTGCAGCTCCAGTTCGTCTCACGGATGTTTTTGGGTCAGTTGAATATGTCTATGTAAACTTGTCTGCCCATGTGTTTGTTCCACCTGTGTTCAAGGCTGCTTGAACTCCCAGATTTATTAATGGCAGAGAGATATAGATTCAAGGCTTTGGGGAGGGAAAGGCTTGGAGATCTGAAGTAAATGTTTGAATGGAGGCAGGTTCCTAGGGAAATCCTCTCTTTCCTCTCTAATGGGTGCTAACTAGGGGAGGGGAGGAGCACGTGGGTCTTCCCATCTCTCTTCAACTCAAGTTCCTTGTTATTGCATTTACAGAGTCTTCAGAGAGAAGATATTATCTGTGCCCTCCATGGACTGGGGCATTCCAAAGCCTCCAGACCTCTTCCTGACCCCAGCTTTGAAGGTCTCCAGATCCCAGCCCTTATATGTCAGCTGTATTGTGGCCTGTTGTGGGGTAAAGAAAGGTTGAGGAGTTAGAAGCTGAACGGAACCCTCAGGGACAATGACTCAACCCTTACTGTGGTCTCCAGTTATATTTCCCTCCCTTTCTCCTTTTCCTCCATAGTCATTGTTTTTTGTTGGCCTTTGTGTACCTTCCCAGTCTTACTGTAGGAATTTGCTTTCATTAAAAATGACAGTTTAAACGGCATCTGACCTTCTCTGCTCTGCTTCCACCCCCACCCTACAGCTAGTTCTGGATGAGGCCAGTAGGAAAGGAGTTCAGAGCTCTTCCTTTCTTCCCAGTCCCCTGTGTACTTTGGTATATTGCCCTACAGTGCAAATAGTGGAGTTGTGTTCTGGTAAATGTCATCAGCCCCTGCCCCTTTCTCTGCAGATTTCCCCTCTTCCCTGGGGAGAATCTAATTCTCCTCTCCCAACTCTTATTCAAGGCAGTGTTTGAGTCTCCTCTCCTCCCACCTATCCCCCTCTATGCTTGTTGGCTCTCTAAAGTGAACCAGAGGAGGAAGATGGGGAGGATGGGCAAAGGAGCAAGGGCCAGATGCTTGGGACATTGCGAATCAGGACAGAGACCTAATAGTACCTAGATAGGGGAGCCTAGGGGTGGCATCTTCCAGAATCCCCTTTCTTTTCCCCTGGAAGGAGTCAGAGACCCTAGACTAGGCTGTCTATTTCCCCTTTACAAAGGGTCTATACTCCTTTATATGCGCAGAGCTGAGCTTTCCCTCCCTGGTCTCAGCTCCATCCAGGCTTCCTTCCTTAGAGCAACACACTGTCTTGAAGAGAGGGAACTCTGTCCCAGAATCAGACTCAGCTATTATCCCAGAGTCCTTTACTGACTATTGGGGCAGGCAATTAATAAATTCTTGGCTACCACATCCTAATCCTGACCTCCAGATCACCCAAATCTCCTTCGGACATGTGGAGGCAGCCCTGGAAGAATTCCACAGCTCCCTCCCTCCCTCCCCATAGCGCTTTTCACTCTATTTGCCCTCCAAAATTCAGGGACATTTTTATCTCAGGTCTCACCATTGTCCTCCAGAAGCTCCAAAAGAGGGCGCTGCATCCCTATGAAAATATGCTTGGGGAGCTCAATGTCCCAGATCCATTGGATGAGGTTTAAGCAATGAGACCTCTTGTTCTATAGGGGATGGACTTATTGCAGAATTAAAGCAATAACTAATATAAGGTATCTAAAAAGCAGCTATGGCAACTTGGATGCTGATCCCAGGGCTAATTGACTCGTTTCTATTTCATCTAGTCAGCAGGAACTCTCTTGGCCCCTCACTTCTCTCACTTCATTCACTGAATACTTTCCTTGAACACTTTGCTGTGTGTAGATTCACTTTGCCTGGACTACACTGTGAGGACTGCATATGAATCGTTGAAAGGCCCAGGTTCTACCCTCTAGGGATTCCCAGTCCAATAGGAGGGATAAGACAAAAATACAGCTCATAAGATCATAAATGTAGAAATGGGAGGGGCCTTAAAGGCCTTCTAATTTCTTCTTCCATTTTATAGATGAGGAAACTGAGACCCAGGAAAGTTAAGTATTTTTGCTCAAGAACACACAGGTAGTAAGTCAGAAACAGAACTTAAATCTAGATCCTCCCGCTCCAGAATCAATGCTGTGCCATGGTCTTGGCCATACGCAGTAATTCTATTCCACAAACATTTATTTGGAACCTACTGTGCATGGGTAAAACCTTCCTCCTGCAGTGTCTTATCTCAGCTGTGGGTTAGACTTGGATTTTTATTAGTAGAGAGAAACCTCTGGCACGGGCCCTTTTATCTCAGGTCTTTCCTCCATCTTCTAGAAGCTCCAGAAGAGAACATTGCATCCTTACTAAGTGGGAAAGATTGTGAGAACAGACCAATGTCCATCTGTAGGGTCATCTATGAGGGATGATCTATACATATAGGAGGACCAGCCTAGCTAAATTCCCTTCCTGATTCCCCTCTCTATTCCTCTAAGCACTAGGAATTCTAAACTAAACTCTGGGAGGGAATTAGGGGTAAGCTCAAGATAAGATTCCAAACTCAGTGGATCAAATCTCTGGAGGCCTGGAGTTGTTCTTTCTTCTCTCTTCTCTAATCCAGTCTGTCCTAAGGAGTGTGAACTTTAGATTATTTAGTCTACTTAGTCTAACAAAAATCAGGAAATTGTGAACTTTAGATTATTCCACCCTACTTAGTCTAACAAAATCAGGAATGTCTATATCCATACTTAAGAATTAAGTATTTAGGAGGATGGCCTATGACAGACATGTGTTAGCAAATGACAAATCAGAAACAACTGACATATCCCTGGGCTGTCTTAAGTCAAGCCTAAGATATTGGTACATGTGAGACATAGGAAAGTGATGTAAAACCATCTATATATTTCGCATCACTTCCTCTCTTGGGCCTCTTTGATAGCGGAGAGGTGGCTGGTGGCAGCTGGCTGAGCGTGTTGGCATCTTGGCATGGCAGCTGCTAGTGTCCAGTTTTAAGAGATGAGTTTTCCTTGATACCATACTGGAGGAAGCATAGTAACCTAGTTTGGTGAGGCATTTTCTCTAAGATCTCTTGGAGTTTTAGGCTGATTCTTTCTCTTTTACCTTCCGAACACTATCCACTTAGAAGCCTCTAATCTTCTTCAGAAACCTTTTTTTGATTTTGAACTCCCCCTGGCACAGGCCAGGCGGGAGAAATCCTATACCCTCTCCCTCTCTCTTCTCCTTGATTTCTTCCCTATATATTGATTAAACCACCATATATTTCCAAAATGACTTGGGTATTTTTATCTGGGATATCCCCTGGCGACCAAAAATTAAATTCAGACTAGGTCATAACCCTAAATTATCCTTACAGTTGCCAAGCCCCTTTCCTCACCCATCTCTGCCCTAACCTCTCATTATCTCCTGATGTTCCCAGGTTGGTGGGGGAGAGGGAGCTTCCATTCTCTCTCCATATTCCTTAGTCTACTGTGGGAGGAGGGTGGAGAAGGTCTTGGATCTGTTCCTTAGGACAATAAGACATTAATATCTAAGAAAACCCCTTTTTCTTGCACTTGGCCTGAAAGAAACTCTGGCCTAGAGTACATGGATGAGAAGAACTTGAAAGAAGAAGCAAAACACAGTCAGAGGAATAATACATAGTCTTCTATTTTGGAGAGCCTAATTCCTGCACTGGACCTAAACCAATGGGAATAAATAAGATTCTAAAAAGTCATCTCCACCTCCTTCTATCCTCCCTCTACTTCCTCCACTCCACCTACTCACTGGAGTTAGGAAGACTGAGGACGGACTCACAGTGCCCTCTGAGACTTGACTGGATATTAACTTCTTTTGCACAAATTTAGGTTCTGCACTCAAAAAGTCATTTAGTACAGCCCTCTGCCTCTGACTTTTGGTGAATTTTTCAAGAGAAATAGTTAATACTCTTGGCATTAAACAGCCTTTATTCCCAGCAGTTATATATCTCTTCCACTATAAGTAGCCTACAATTTCAAGTAGATTTTATATTCAAAATCACCCAAATATAAGAGGGGAGGCTATTAGAAGATAGAAAGAGTGGGACTTCAATAATATGAGATGGAAGAGGGTGGGGTTCCTTTTGAAGAAATGACCATGGACCATATAATCTGAAGATCTCCAGTTACAGATCAGTTTAGAAAACTTGGATACTATACAATATGAGGCAAGATTTCTTCTAATGGGGCCAGTATCACTAGATTGAAGAGTGTGTGGAGTGTGAGGTATAAAAAGATCAGAAAGGTGGAGAGGGGCAGGAAATTTTAGTCACAAGGAAGAATTATCAAGCAGAAAGTTGCTTAGTGTCTCTGAAATTATAGGTTACCAGTAGATGGAAGAGGGTATATAACTGCTGGAAATGAAGTCTGTTCGATGCTCCATGCTCCATGAATATGAAGAAAGGGGTTCAAAACTAGTACAAAGCTTAATAAATGCTTGTTAATCAATCCATTCATCAAATCTATTCTACTATTTATCGGAAAAGGGAAGCATGGTTGAAAGAATTGTCAGTACTTGCAAACTAATGGGAGAAAAGGGGGAAGGTTTTAGATATCAGTTGTTGAAAAATGAGGGATAGAGAGAGAAGTGGAGAGACAAGATAGAGTCAACTGGATCATCACAAATGGTTCCTCCAACCTTGTACATCAGTTCTGAGCATTTTGCTTTGCCGTAATTGTTATTTGAAACATTTTATTTCCTGTTTTCATGTATATATGTGATTGGCCTTGAACTTGAAGAAAATTCACTTAGCCCTAACAGATCTCCAGTGATTAATCAGAAGCAGGAAGGTAGAAGCTAATGTGAAGATTGGATTTGGCTCTCCCCTGATTGTAACAATGAAGGTACTTAGCTCTTCCTTGATTGTGAAGATTAAATTGTAATACCCTGTCTATTTTTAGATTTTAATCCCCGAAGTATAAACACAGTACTTAAAGTTGAGTATGGAGATCTAGCCATTTTGGATTTTATCCACAAAAAGGTGTGAACACCCATTTCATACACTGAGTGGGAGGTCTGTGACCCACAAGTGAAAGAGTGGGCAGTCTTAGATGTAAAATTTAGGGGAAGTGACACAAGAGAAAAAGTTCTTTAAAAGTGGAAACAACACACACAGGACAGGCACTAGGACTTGGAGTGAACAGACACTTGGAGTGAAGAGGGTCACTTGGAGTGAAGAGAGACTTGGAGTGATGAGGGACACTTGGAGTTTGAAAGAGACACACTTGGAGTGGAGCCTACTGGAGTTGAAGCTGATAAAGAATCTGATGATTGAGCTGACACGTGGTGAGTGTAAAGGCTGACTTTCTTCCTTGGCCTTCTGGAGGCATCAGCCTTGTCTTGAGACTCCTTTCCCCTGCTGGGGCCTTAGAATCTCTACCTGGCTCAGAGGAAGCTGGAGTACTCTCTCTCTGTCTCTCTGTCTCTCCTCTCTCTGTCTCTCTCTTCCTTAATATCTTCCCTCTATTGTAAAATAAACTACCATAAATTCCATTTTACTCTACTAATTCATTTTTGGGATTTAGAATTTAATCCCTGGCAACCAATTAAATATTCAGTCCAACCATAAATTTAACACTAACTATAACTTTTGGTTTGGGGAAACTCATCCTTGCAGAGTGAGATCAGGCAACCTCAGTAAAAAAGTTTTCTAGGAAGTGAAAGAAACCTGGTTTGTTTATTCTGGTCTTTAGGGTTCCCAGATCCTCAGTCTTTTTACAGTCAAAGGGGACAGAAATTTTACCTTATTCTCAACAAGTGTGTGTTGGTAAATATTTAATAACTGACTCCCTGGGGGTGGGGTGGGGTGGGGGGAATAATGTATTAGGACATATTTTAAAGTTTAATTTTCATTATTAACATTTTCACTATCATTTTCTTAAGTCTAGACAATCAATAAATCAAGCCCTGATTTGCAGCTATTGCCAATTCTGGTATAAATGCAAACAGAAAACCCAACAATTTTCTCTGAGCTAGTTGGAACTGGCTCCAGCACCACATAATGTTTTCTTAACTCAGGTACTGGTCCATTATAAAGGAGACTTTAACCTTTACTTTCTGTCTTAGTAACATTAAAGGGATTTTCTTAATCTTTCCCTCTGTCTCCTTAGGAGGCTAGAGAGCAGGATTTCTAAGTAGATCAGAACTGACAGGTTCAATGAGTCAGAGCTGAAGATTCCGTTCCCAGAGAGACCAGGACTATGGAGAGGAAGTAGTGGGCCCTCTGACAGGAAGTTAGGGGGAATAGTTGGTTAGTGAGGAGAGAAGAAAGCAGCCTCACACAGTTGAAGAGTCTTTTGCCTCTGGGATCTTGAGAGAGCAGGAGGTCTGTCTCTGAGGCAAGGGGCTACTGGCAGTTGGCTGCTGACAGTTGGGCTGCTGTAGAAAACTGAATGAAGGAGTGAATGAGTGGTGGCTGTCTATTATTTTAGGGAGTTAGGTAGTTAGTGAATCCTTTATAGATAGAGTAGAGTAGGCCCGGTGTGCCAGGCAGAAGAACCTGTCTTGAGAAGACAGAGATAGTTTTAGGAAATTTTAGGTCGGTGGTTCTCAACCTTTCTAATGCCGTGACCCTGCAATACAATTTCTCATGTTGCGGTGACCCCAAACCAAAAAATTATTTTGGTGGCCACTTCAAAACTGTAATTTTGCTACAGTTATGATTTGGAATGTAAATACCTGATATGCATTATGTGTTCTCATTGCTACAAATCAAACATAATTTAAACATAATGATTAATCACAAAAACAATGTTTAATTATATGATGAGAAATATTAATCCAGCAGGAGGCAGCCTGAGTGCTGGGGCGGGAGGTAAGTCCTGCTGGGGAGGGGGTCTGCAGACACTGCCTTCTTTCTGTCTCCCTCCAGCTTGAGCTGAGGCTTCACTTTGCTGGAGTTACTCGGCTCTGTTATCCGCTCCAGGAGTTATCCGCTCCCGGACTCGGTCTTAACCCCTCTGGAGCCAGGGCCTGGGTGCTCTCTCTGGGTCTCTGTTTGAGTCCGGTCTCCAGGCAACAGGGTAAATCCATTGTCCCTCATGGGGGAGGGCTGCTGATAGATAATTAATATTAGTACAATGTGCGGGCAGCAGGGTCCCCGTTCTTTCTGAGATCTTGCTGTAAAGTAGTGTGATTTCTCAGTGGCTAAAGGCATCAGAAATATGTATTTTCTGATGGCTTTAGGCGATCCCTGTGTTTTGTTCGTTTGACCCCTGCCAGGGTCGCAACCCACAGGTTGAGAACCACTGTTTTAGGTAGTTATTAGGAATTTTATGTATATTTATAAGATTAATAATCTCTCTTTCCTCATTTCTATCTTTCTATCTGTACGTCTTTCTTAAATTAAACAAAGATTCTGTTAAACTGCTCTCCTCATTTTGTTGAACTCCTTAATTTAACCCTTACAACAGTAACAACTCTAAGACAGAAGCACAAGGGCTACTAATGGTACTAAGTGACTTGCCCAGAGTCATACAGCTAGGAAATGTCTCAGGCCAGATATTTAACTCCAGGTCTGGTGCTCTCCATCTACTATGCCACCTAACTGCCTCTATAAGACTTTCAAAGGAACTTATGATTTATTATTAGATTAGAAGTAACCTAATATTATTAGATATTAGATATTAGTGGTTGCCTAGAATAACCTTATTTTGCAAATGGGGGAACTGAATCTGAGAGAAATTACTTACCAAAGATTATTCAAGCAACAGCTTACTAGGGAATTAGGGAGAAAAGTCACATCAAGCAAAAGGAAGTTCAAACCTTAGAAAGTCCAGCTGCATAGACTTAGCTGGATTTGTTCTTACATTAACTCTCTCTGATCATCTACAATCAGACCTCCTTAACTTCTCTTGAGTTTCACTTGGAGCCTGTCCAAGGCTAGTAAGGAAAGGACCTGATAGGGGTTCAGGGGGAAGGAGATAGGGATATCTGCAGACTTGGGGTAAGAGACTGAAGAGTAAATGAGGAAGGGAATGGGAAGTTCAGATTTAAATAGTACAAAAGTACTTTCTAGTCTCTCAAATAGCAGGGTCTCCAAAAGAACAAGAGGAAAATGAACTATTTGATTACAGAATTTTAAAAAATTAATCAATGTTAATAAGTTTTCAGTTTAGAGTTTCTTTTCTACTGAAATTATTTTATCTAGAATAAATTTTTACTTTAAAAAAATTGCCCCAATTATTTATGGGGATTACTTATGTCTTAGGTCTGAGTCTCTCTCTCCAGTGATGGGCAGATTAGGAGGCTAGGGGGTTAATGTCTCTTTTCCTTTCAAAGGGCTCCGTAGCTTGGGCAAAGCGCGATCTGTCCCCAAGGGCTGCAGCTGGCCAACGAAGATGCTGCTCCCACCCCTCCCCCTCCAGGGTCCAGAGAACTTCCCTAGCCCCCACCCAGTCTGTCCCGGACTCCCTTCCCTCCCGGTCACAGGCACAATAGCCCTGACTGAGCCAGGAAGAAACTCCCAGATGAATTTCCTCCTTGGTCCCTGAGGCTGGGGGGAAAGGCGGGTAGTAAGGGTGGGAGGGAGGCTTGAGTCTGAGGCCCTGAGATCCACGGAGAGGAGGTGGGCCAGTGGTGGAGGGAGGAGGGTCTGGACTTTGCACACTCTGGATAGGGGCCTCCAGGGGGCGCCTCGAGGTCACTTTTTGTAGTGGAGGAAGGGCGGAGTTGCTAGTTTTTTCCCTCAGGCTTTCTTAGACCCGCCCCCCCCTCCATCTCCCAGCCGCCGCCGCCGCCCCCGCCTCCTCCCCTCTATTGTTCCCGTGAGAGGACCAGGTCCCTTTTTCTTCTCCCTCCTCAGCTGCTGTCCAGCACCTTCTGGCCCCTGGTCTCTGTCTCATCTTTCCTCTCTGGCTCATTCTCTATTTCTCTTTTCCGTCGGTCTCTCCACTCTGGTCTGTTTCATTCCCTCTTTGTCTTGGTGTCTGGTGATCTTTCTTCTTTCTGTCTCTCTCCAGTAAATGAACCTCTCTTTCTTCTCTGGTCTGTTTCATTCTCTTCCCCTCTCTGATGATCTCTTTCTCCTTGGTGAGTTATCTTTCTGTCTCTGATTTTGTCTTTCTCCCTTTTCCATCTCTGCTCTGGTCTGTTTCATTCTCTCTGATTATCTCCTCCTATCTCCTCTGAGTCAGTTTTTTCTCTGACTTTGCCTCTTTCTTGTCTCTCTTTCCAGTCTGATCTATTTTATTCTCTCCTCCCTGTTTCTGTCTCTTTTTCTTTCCTCTGTCTCTCCTCTAGGAGTCAATCACTTTCTGTCTCTGACTTTGTCTCTTTTTCTGTCTCTTTTTTTATACAGCTTCCTAGTCTCTGTTTCTCTCTGTCTTGCTTTTCTTCTTACATCTCTCCATTTCAATGCACTTGCTGGCTCCCTGGAGTGGAGGCTTTCTGCACCTTGGCTAATTAGTGCTCATCAGTGCCAGTCCATGCAGGAAGCCCAGTGGGACTTTCTCCATTAGTGTCGGGGAATTCCCGAAAACATTCCCTTCTCCCAAGGCTCTCCCACAACAGTCAGAATTTGCTTCCCTTCTGCCCATTACAGCATCTGGACAGTGCCCAGAGACTCAGGCCTTCCTCCTCCCACCCCTCCACACACATAGAGAACTTTCTATCCAGTTATTAAGTGCCTGTTATTAAGGACAAAATCTAGGGGAGTGGATGCCCATGTAGTGAGAGAGATTGTGGAGATAAATTCCCAACCCTACATGAAAGGTATACCAAAATCATCCTGAAATGGGATGACTTAGCTGGTCCCCCTGGGAAAGATCCTTATGGTGATGGGACAATGGGGCTAGGCCTCTAGCCCACTCCCTAGACACCATTTATGCTTCAGGTAGCCTGGCTGTGTCCTGAGGGCTATCAGGTATACTTCCATTTCATAAAAAAAGGGAGAAAATAATCTAGGATCCTAGTGGAGGAGGAAAGCAAGGGTCACCTTAACCATCTTCCTGCCTCTGGGCTAACCTTCAGCTGAAATGAGGGCATATATACAAAGTGCTCTAGTCTCTAGCTTCCTCATCCTAAGGTTATTTCTTGGCATTTAATTCAATACCACATGCACATAAAATTTTACATGCATAATTAATCAACATGCAAAAACACAGATTCACATATCTAGTTACACCCATTGTCATGCAAAAAGAATCACATAAAGTTAGTTATACATAGACTCCCACAACTAACCAAAGACATTAATGATGCAGTTAGTGAAGTCACAAAAAATAATTAGGGACACCAAAAGTCATTCACAGATGTTGAAATTATAGTTGTATAATTCATGATATGTAGAAATATATAATATATACACATAAACTATAGTTATACAGACACATAGAGTTATGAACACTGTCTTGAGTATACACAATCACAGGTCTGAGATCTTACACACAGATAGTCACACAAACACATTTATAGACCTAATACCATTATACAGTACAACTGTACAGATTTACAAACATACATACAACCACACACAATTACAGAGATCTAAACAATTATACATAGTCTCATACTCAAGCTGAGCTGGTTTGTACCCTTTCCCCCTTACCATACTATTAAAATATTCACCATCAGTCCAAAAGTCTTCAGATTTCCTCCCCAAAACTGGGGACCAGTAAAGGGAAGGTAGTACATAGTATAAGGGATTCCTGATTTGGGCTGGAGGGACCAGTTACCCTTCTACAGACTGTAGGAGAGATCTTGGTTCCCCATTAATCTCAGCTGAGGGACAAAGAGCTCTTGTTTGGAAACAGGGATGGTAACCAGAACCCCCTCAGGGAATGTCCTGGCCCAGTGGCCTTTGCTGAGCCCTGACAATCCCCATTCAGGGGAAAGAGGGGAGTTGTGACTTGTCTCATGTGTCCCTTCTGTGTGTCATAGAATCATAGTATTTAGCTGAAAAGGACTTGGGGTTTATTCAATCCAACCTTTCATTTTAGAAATGTGGAAAGTGAGGGTGAGAGGTGAAATTACTTTCCTAAGATCATACCACCACCACCACCACCAATAATAATAATAATAGCTAGCACTTAAAAGGTTTGCAGAGTCCTGTACTTTAGGTAGGTTACTTAATTTGATCCTTACAACAAACCTGGGAGGTAGATGCTCTTGTTATCCCCATTTCAGAGTTAAGGAAACTGAGGATCAGCCATCTAAACTGGTAAACATCTGGGAGAAGCTACAAACTTGAGTCTTCCTGACTCTAATTTCAGCATTTTATACCCTGTGCTACTTAAGATATTTCTTGTCCTCCCCCTTTCTAGTACCTCCATCTGGGACCCAGTCTTTGATTTCATCCTTGGACATGTGTAACCTTAGGCAAATTCCGAATTACTTCTTTGAACCTGTAAAATGAGGCTAACTACTATTGCCTTCCTCCCAGACCATGATGAGACAATGAGTATGAAAGCTCTAACAAATTAGAATTGTTAAAGGAAGAAACCTGAGGCAGTTATGAAAAAGGTGAAAAATAGGATTGTAGCAGAGTCTTGAGGGAAGGTGATTAGTGATTAACAAGTAAGTCTCCAGAGAGAGGGAAGGGAAGGAGGGGGGAGAGAGAGAGAGAAAGAGAGAGAGAGAGAGAGAGAGAGAGAGAGAGACAGAGACAGAGACAGAGACAGAGACAGAGACAGAGACAGAGACAGAGACAGAGACAGAGAGAGTTGCACAATGGGTGGGGATTGAAGGTGTGGTAAAGATGACAAAGACAGAAATTGGCAACTAGAAATTAGGATTAGGATGGAGTTTGGGAGGGTGAAGAAAGATGCAAGAGGCTGGGTGCTATGGTGGGGACAGCCCTTAATTTGGAGTGGAGGACCAGGGTCAAAAATCTATTTTTGCCACTTTGTGACCTTGGACAAATTCCTTCCCTTATCTGAGTCTCCTCTGCTTCCTTATCTCTAAAATCAGGAGTTTGGATTAAAGTCTTTTCCAGTGGTAAAATCCTATTCGAAATTGGGGGTCAGTATAGGGCAGGACTCAGTAGAGTTAGGAAGGTCAGTCTCTTTCTCTAAGAGGAACTAGGCAAGTAGAGGAAGTGAATAAGAAATTGAAGAGCTACCTGTGCCCTGGGGCTCTGGGAGGGCTGACAGGGAGAAACAGGGTTGGGTTTAGAGAAGAAATAAGACTACTTGAGAGCCTCGGAGAGAAGGTGGGCCCCTGAGCTTGGCAGGCTTGGCTCAGTAAATATATGGTGAATAGGATAGAAGGATTGAGTTTGCTCTAGTTCAGCCCCAGGGGGATGGTGTGAGTGACTCAGCTCAGCTCAGGAGAAGTGTTGGAGAGATGGAGAACTAGGAGCAAAGATTTTTGGCCTAGGAAAGTCTGGAGATTTAAAGGAGGTTGTTACAGGGAAATGGAGGGAATGCCAAGAAGCAGTGGAATTGAAGGCAAAGTGTCTCTCCAAGAAGACTCCACTTTCAACCTTATACCTAGCTTAGATCTTGAAGAAATAGACTCCCACTCCCAGAGAATGACTCTGGAGGGAGCTAGTATCAGGCCCTTGTAAAATGGAAGAGGGAGAAGAGCAGTCACAAAGCTAATCTTCATCCCACCCTAATGGCCCTAAAGGATTCATTGCAGTGTTTGGGGCCCCAGACTCGGCTGTTTTCTCCCCCCCCCCAAAGTACCCACAGGATACCTATTGACTTGGCATATACTGGAGGAGCCAGGGCAAGGTGGAGAAATACATGCCAAGGTTGATAGAAATAGCCCATAGGGACCCAAATCCTATTGATAATGTTATGAGGGAAACAGTATGAAAAGACCCAGAAAAATTGTGTTCAAATCGTGCCTGGATTCTTTACCATCTGTGTGAGCTTGGGTAAATCCCTTCAGTCATCTGAACCTCTAAAGAGAAATAGAATAGGGTAGATATTACCTAAGATCTCTCTCTGCTTTAATCTTATGATCCTGGAGCTGCATCAGGGTCTGACCAAAAACACACTCACGGGACTAGGCCAAAGAGAAACCGATGACAACATCCCACCAGCATTAGCCTAAGTGGTTTTTATGCCAAGGGAAGTGTGGGAAAGGAAGTACCATGTGGAAACCCACTTAGCCAGAGAGTTACCCAAAGAGGGAGTGGGAAATTGTTGCTGGGATGCCTAAAGAGTGAAGACAAATCAGTCAAATATAGGTGCTGGGGGTGGGATTGCCCTGTTGAGGAGGGAGCAACTGTGAAAATCTTTTGCCTTTATGGGAAATTGGCTGGATCTGTTTTGTGGATCACCCCCAAGACTGGCAGGTATGTTTGTATCTCTTCATATCTGAGTTTGTGCATCTTTGTGAACTAGAGGAGGAAGAGGGCCCCCAGGAAGATAAACCAGAGAGTTCATTTCCTGGGAAAGCCCATAGAAAAAGGAGATAACTTTGGGGCTGTAGGATAGAGGCCTAGAGGAGAAAAGGAGGAAAGTAAAAGCTTCTAGAGAAAGGAGAGACAATGGGGAAGAGAATCTGAGAATATGAAGGATTTGATGCAGGTGGGAAAGACAGAGCCCATAACTAAGGTGGTGGTGATTGCAGTGGAAACTGGAGCTTTGACCTAGGATACCATTGAATTTAGACAGTTAGAAACAACAAAGCTCAGAATTTGATTAATAAGAATAGTTAGCCAAGGTAAGAGACTGCCAGATAATAGGCTTGGGTGAGCTTGTGCTTTAACTAGGTGCAAAAATTTCTTTAAGGAAACTTTAAGGATCTGTGACTTTCTTAGTGTAGACACTTCCTCCCAATGACCCAGAATTCAAATCAAATCTACAATCATTTATTAAGCATCTGCTTTGTGCCAGGCACTGTGCTCAGTACTGGAGATACCAGGAAAGGCAAAAACAGTCCCTTTTCTCAAGGAATTTACAATTGAATGGAGGGAAGACACTATGAAAATAAGTGTGTCCACAGCAAGATATATAAGGCAAATTGTAAATAAAGAATTCCTCTATAATTTAGTAGTGGAATTTGAAAATTTTGGCTAACCTGAAGATGAAATGAGAAAACAGGTTTGTCTCCCTTTCTCCCTTCTTTAGTGAGCTGGGGGATTAGAGGTGTGGGAGTAATTGTAGCCTTGGTTGGTTATCTTAGTTTTACTGTTTTTCCCCCTCTTTCTTTTCTTTTTCTTTTTCTTTTTCTTTTTTTTTAACCCTTACCTTCGGTCTTGGAGTCAATACTGTGTATTGGCTCCAAGGCAGAAAAGTGGTAAAGGCTAGGCAGTGGGGGTCAAGTGACTTGCCCAGGGTCACACAGCTGGGAAGTGTCTGAGGCCATATTTGAACCTAGGACCTCCCATCTCTAGGCCTGGCTCTTAATCTACTGAACTACCCAGCTGCTCCTCCCCCTTTCTTTTCTGTTCTTTCTTACAAAGGTATGGCTCACTGGGTAGGAGAATGGACCAATATATTCTGAAATGAAGATGGTTCAAAACAAATAAAAGTTAGCAATACAATTTTTCTTTTTTTTCAAACTTTAGATTACATACCGGAATGACAGATCGACTCTTACAGACTATCACTCTATACATATTAGTAGATATGTTGTGGGTTCTACCCCCAAATAATAATAAATAATATACTTTTTAGACATTTTGTGATCCATGTCCTCTGCCTTCCCCAAGAAGTCAGGTTCTATGATATAGGTTATACATGTGTAATCATATAGTACATATTTCCATGTTCATTATGTTACATTGCTTACTCTAGAGAAAAATGCATGAAGGAAATAAAGTGACGAATAGTATGTTTCAGGTCATTCATTCAGAAATACTCAGGCCTTTCTGTGGCGGTGGATAACCTTTTTCTGTTTTGAGTCCTTTCAAGTTACTCTTGTAATATAAATTTTTGTCCTTGCCTTGTAACATAATTTTTTTAAAAAACTGTGCCCAAAATAAAGCATCTCCCTAGAACTAGCATGGTGACAAGTATCCCAAAACCCAGAGAGACTTGACTTTGGACAAGAGAAATGAGTCTATCAAAAGTCTCTACCTTTATTTTAAGTGTTCTTTTGCTTTTTCTCTTGTCAGCATAGCAGGACCCCTGCAATCTTCAAAGCCTAATTATTAAGTCTAAATGAACAAGATTTGACCTGTAAAGTGTACTTAGCCTGTAAGGCTGGCCCATTCCAAAGGACTAAGGAGTGAAAAATAAACAGAGAGCTGTGGAGGGGTAGAAGGGAGTGATGGGTTTTTGGCTGAAGGAGGAGCATGGTTGGTGGAAGTGGAATAGGAGGAAGAGAAGGAGAAAGGAGGAGGAGGAGGAGGGAGGCTGATATCTTATGTCCAGAGCCTGAATCTTTACACCTTCAGTGCATAAAAGAATTTATTCTCATTACTGATCTTAAGAATCCCTTCCCCCCAATCCAGGGCAGAGCTCACAGGGATCCAGAAAGGTCTTCCAATCTTTTCTTGAGGCCAAGAAAATGCCTAAGCTCTCTAGGCTGGCATGGGGAAGTAGTCTGTTCACTGCTGGAAGATGTACAGAATTGGGGAAAATCTCCTGAAGGTTGAGCAGATTTTTATGTCTGACAACAAAACTACCTGCAAGAAATCTGTTTCTTCTTTGTGAAAGTTGTTCTTCACTCAGGAAAGAGATTTTCTTGGTTCTACGTGAGGTTGGTGATTAAAAGGCTGTCAGGCCCTGGGCTGTCCCTCCCTCTCCACTCTGCTCCCATATTCAGTACTGAACTGGGAGATTCCAGGGGACTTGTCAGGTGACCCTGGGAAGGGGGGTCCTGGGAGATGAGGAGAGTCAGAAAAATCAGGTCAGGCAGAATTGGGAGAGGGTTGAAGTCCTGAATTTCTTAGCTGGGAAGGGTAGATGAAGCCTGAGATAGATTAGCCCTGCATGAAGAAAGAAATGTAGCCCTCAAAATGTTCCAGGTAGTGTATTTAAGAGTGATTGGGGTGTGGGGAGATGGAGCTAGATAGCGCTGTAGATAGAACTCCAGCCCTGGAGTCAGGAGGTTCTGGGTTAAAATATGACCTCAAGCACTTCCTAGTTGTATGACCCTGGGCAAGTCACTTAACCCCAATTGCCTACCATTTTGCCACTCTTCTGTCTTACTAAGACAGATGGCAAGTTTTTTTAAAATTATGATTATGGGACTGGGGGTATATAAATACAAGAGTGTCAGGGTATGTGGGGATACTGAAAAGAAATGGGGAAATGGGCATGTTGAGACAGTGTTGGTGGGGTCAAGAAGTATCTATCCGCCTTGGGACCTTCCTTAAGGATGGTAGGGATTTCAGGAGTCGGTAAAAGAAAAGAAAAGACAAGAATTATTGGGTCTGGGAAGGAGAATTTAATATCAAGCAAATGAATCAGGGGATATCCATGGAGTTGGGAGGAGGGAGGAGGCCTCAAGGTGGAAGCAACGGACCTGAAAGGGAATCCCAAGTTTTAAGTAACATTACAGCCTGCCTGTGATTAGCAATCCTCCGAGAGCAAAGCTGGCCCTTAGGTGGGCGAGGGCTTTCTGATAGAGAACAGATTGGGTGTTGATAGGGCGAAGGGGCAGTGTTAGGTAGTGTTGGAAGCCTAGAAGCCAGGGTACCCTTCTCCACCCCCAACTGCCACCGTGTAACTCAGGGACTGGCCTGCTCCGAGGCTGGAGGACGGGCGATACGACCCTTCCAGCCTTTTGCACAGGGTACAGGAGTCTCCAGGCAGGTCCTCTAGGCAGTGCCCCCTCCCCCATCCTGCGGCTCCGCCCCCGGACCTCCCACCCGGCGGGGGGCTACTGGGCGGGCGACCCGAGTCCCGGTGGGCAGAAGGAAAGGGAGGGGGTGGAGGAGGCGGGGCGGGGGCGGTGCTGAGTGGGAGCCGGAGCCTAAGCCGGAGCCCGAACCCCAGCCGGAGCCGGAGCAGGAGCGGAGCTTAACCGCCACCGCCTCTTGGTCCCAGCAGTCGCCTCCTTCCCTGTCCGGACCGGTCTCGGGGTGGCAGCAGTCGCAGCCTCCGGTCCAGTCCAGCTTGGGCCAGCCCGAACCTAGAGCCCGGCCCAGTATGGCAGCAGAGGCCCTTATCCCCGGTCCCAGTCGTTTCCCGGCTCGGTTCAGCGCCCAGCTCCGCCTCTGAAGGACTCCAGACGGCGGTCCCTGGGAGCCCGGCGTCCCTGCTCCCAGCCCGCTTCCCCTACACTAGTTGAACTGCGGCCCGGACTTCCCGGATCCCCCAAGTTCTGCACCCCTCTGCCTCTCTGCCTTTCTCCGCCGTGCACCCCGATCTCCAGCAGCCGAATCCCGTTCGCACTGCACCCTCGAGTTCCACCACCCGGATACTTCAGCCTTGCGCCAGCCATCCCCTCAGCCCTCTCTCCTCCCCCTCTTCCTGCACTAATCTACCCCACTTCATCTCCCCTCGTCCCGCATCCTCGGCCCCTCCAGGGCCCAGATCCCCGCTGGCCTCCGATCCTTTCCCGAGCTCTCTAGTTCTAAGACCTGGGACTCCCGAGTCCTCCTCCACTCCCGGACTCGGGGTTCCTCGTAGTCGCCCCCACCACCTCCACTCCCCCCTGAGCTCGCGCCCCCAGCGGCGGCGCCATGGCCAAGGACCAACTGCGGCCCCGGCTGTGCCGGATGATCAAGGGCGAGCAGGGCTACGGTTTCCACCTGCACGGAGAGAAGGGCAAGAGCGGCCAGTTCATTCGCAAGGTGGAGCCGGGCTCCCCCGCGGAGGCGGCGGCTCTGCGCGCCGGGGACCGACTGGTGGAGGTGAATGGGGTCAACGTGGAGAAGGAGACGCACCTCCAGGTGGGCCCGAGATTGTGTGCGTGTGCGTGGGCGTCTGCTAGACACAGAGGGTCCGCGGGTGGTCGGGGAGAAGCTGCCGTCATGTGTCTGTGTCATCGAACCTCTCTGGCACGAGCCTGTGTGTGGTGACCCCGTGGCTGCCTCCAGGTGTATTATGTGGGATAATGACGTGGGACGTGACTCTGGCTGTGATTATATTGGGATATTCTGCGATAGCGTTTGTGTGTGACTGCTACAGTATCTATGTGGATTTCTCTGGGATATTGTGTGACTGTGTGGAGATTTAGGGGAGCATACCCCAGTGGATGTAGCTACTTAACTCTGTGTGACCAGGGATCCCCGTGTTTGAAGAGGGATGCCCAGCTGTATCCATATATTTTTTTATGTATTTAAACCCTTTACTTCCGTCTTAGAATCAGTACTGTGTATTGGCTTGAAGGCAGAAGAGTGGTAAGGACTAGGCAATGGGGGTCAAGTGACTTGCCCAGGGTCACACAGCTAGGAAGTGTCTGAGGCCAGATTTGAACCTAGGATTTCCCATCTCTAGGCCTGGCTCTCAATCCACTGAGCTACCCAGCTGCCCCTTGTAGCCATATTTGATAGTGTTATTGTATGTATCTAGTTGACACTGTATAGCTGTATATGCTTGTGACACTGTGTGGCTAATTGTAGCTGTGACTCAAGCTATATATAACCCTGCATGATATCAGGTCTGTGTGACATTGTATATGGTTAGCTGTGTAGACACTGTACTGTGGCGTGGCACCGTGTGTGTTGCACAGCATAGATATACTGTGTAACCCTATATAGCTATAGACACTGCAGATCTGTGAGACCCTGTAATAGCATGTTCCAGTCTATACCACACTGTGGGACACCGTAGATCTATGTGGGATAGTGTGGGGTGACACTGACTGTGTATAACTGTGTGAGACTGTGTGGGTGTGCCCTCTGGGTCTGTGTATTGAGCTGTTTGGCTGTCACAGACTGGGATGAACACTGAGAAAGATACAGTTGTCCCTAGATTATTGGACAGCTCGCAGCTCTCACTTGTCCCCTTTGGGGAAAGTGTGAGGGCTCAGGAAATGCCTGTCCCCGTGATGGCTGTCCTAGTGACTATTACGGCCTCCCCAGGTGTGTGTATGGGGGGTCCTCGTCCTCTAACTTGGCTCTGTCTGGAGGGGATGGCTTTGGGCTTTCCTGGTACTGTGACTCATTGGTAAGGGAGGGGTACAGTTCTCTGTTGATTGTGCTTCCCATGGGTATGCATGCACGTTTGTATCTCTGTGTGTATTTTGACAGAGAGAACATATGTGTATATGAACGCCAGACGTGGGCTCAGGAGACCTGGACGTGAGCCCTTGCTCTGTTATTTACTAACTGTGTGACCTTGGGTAAACATTGAATCTCTGTTTATCTGTAAAATGGGGATGATAATATGAAGACTGCTGGCTTCACAGGAGTATCAGGAGGAAAGGTTTTTCATGCTAAAGAAGTGCAAGCTATCCTTTCTCTGTTTTCCTGTGTGTATCTCAATGTATGTGTGAGACAACATAGTACAGAATCTAATCTTTAGCTCCAGAGCTACCCCCAGATACACACCCTGGGCCTGCAGCCTGGTCCTTATGCTTTGGCTTACTATGTCTTGGTAAACTGTAGCAGTCTTAGGCAGGGCAGGGGTGGGGTGGGGTTCTGTGGGTGACCATCAGTCCTAAGGGAAGGAAGGTTGGGTAAGGGGCTTGCCTTCTAGAATCACAGAATGATGAAGCAAGTGGAGATAGATATTTAACTTGGAGAAGAAGACTGGGGGGGGGGCAGTCAGGATAGCCCTCTTCAAATACTTTAAAGAGCTGTCATATGGAAGATGGCTCAGTCTGGATCTAAAAGAATGAGGGCAAAAGCTGAAGAAATAGAATTTGTTGTTCCATTGTGTCCAACTCTTCATAACTCCATTGGAGGTTTTCTTGGCAAAGATACTGGAGTGGTTCACCATTCCTTTTCCAATTTATTTTACAGATGAGGAAACTGAGGCAAACTGGGTTAAATGATTTATTTAGGGTCACATAGCTGGTAAATAAATGTCTGAGGTTAGATTTGAATTCAGGTCTTCCTGACTCCAAGCCCAGTGCTCTGTGTACTATGCTACCTATCTAGAATTTACAGAAGCAAATTTAGGCTTGACCTAATGAAAAACTGCCTAACAATAAGAGTGATGGCAAAGTGGAATGGCCTGCCTCTCAATGGAGGCCTCTTAACAAAGACTAGATGGTTATTTGCCTAGTGTGGTGCAGTGGGCTTGTTTTTCTGGTATGGGGTCGGATTACATGGCCGATGGGGGCTCTTCCAACTCTGAAATTCTGTGATTCTGAGAATTAAGAACTGAAAAGGGATTTAGAGACCATCTAGTGTAGCAGTTCCCAACCATTTTCTGTATTGTGTACTCCCTTGGCAATCTGGTGAAGCCCATTCACTGACCTCTTCTCAGAATGATGTTTTCAGATGCTGAAAATAAATAGGATTACAAAGGAAACCGGCTAGTTAAATGCAGTTAACAAAATATTGAGGAAGAAAAACAAACAAGTTCAGAGACCTTCGGTTAAGAACTCCTGATGTATCCTAACCCCTTCATTTTACAGATGTGGACTTGGAGGCCTAGCCAGAGTGGTTACGTGATTTGCTTAGAGTCATTTAACTGTTTTGTGACTGGACCTCGGTTTCCCTGCTGTAAAATGAGCACACAGCTCATTCCCAGGTTGAATGCTAGGTGATGGATTTTTGTAATAATGATATTAACAATTATATAAGGCTAACTTTGTGGCAGGTGCTTTGCAATTATCTCATTTGATCCTCACGATAACCTTGGGGGGGTAGATGCTATTATTATCCCCATTTTACAGATGAGGAAACTGAGCCAGACAGAGGTAAAGGGACTTGCCTGAGGTGGGGGTGTCACACAGCTAGTCAATGTCTGAAGCAGTTTTATCCACTTTCTAGCTGACTAGTTGCCTGAGCAACAATCCAAAAGCATAGGAAGGCTGAGAATCTATGTCAGGCAGAAGGAATACCCATACTGACAAAATTGTAGATCTTTGAAGTATTAATTATTCTCCTCCTCCAAAGGCTCATTGTGGTATGGAGGGTTCCCTAGGGTTCTCTAGGGCTATGCTAACAGAAAGCAAGTTTTGGCAGGTTCTGCCAGGCTGGGAAGACTTCTGAGTACAGCCTGGCAATGGACTGCTTGTCTTTCCTCTAAAGATCAGCTTTAGCTTAGCTGAAGCTGGTGACCAGGTTGGCTGCAGGGTGAAATTTTCAACCATAGTAACTCCTAAAGGCAGTCTTTTAAGGCAAAGAGGAGTTGAAATCTTTGTTGGGGCAGGGGGCACTCACACTGATGAAATCTTGGATCCTCGAATTACTGAAGCTTTAAGATTGCTTATTTTTATGAAAATTAACCCTTCTGACGTTCCACTTTAAAGATGGGAAAAGTGAGGTCCAGCAGTCATACAACGAATAGCTGTCTGAAATGGATTTGGAGTCCCTGTCTCCTAGAACCAAATCCAGAACTCTTTACTAGATTTAAATTCCTTTAGGAAAGGCAGAGACAAGAATGGGTATAGCTAGGCAGAGAGCTGGAGTGCCATCTTCCCATTCCACTTTTTGGGAACTTGGGTATGTGTTAGCACAGTTCCTGGCACATAGTAGGCACTTACTGAATGTTTATTGATTGATGATTGATTGCCATGGAACCTATCTCAGCCTGAGGCTCTAAACGTCCAAATAGTAGTTGGCTTTGGACCACATAGATTCAAGAACAAGGATGCTTATATAATGTGTGTGTTTGTGTGGGACAGGCATCCATTCATAGTCACAAGGTTTGTTTTGGATCCTTAATGGAATCATAACTCTAGTGCTTTAGAGATTTAGAGGTCATCGTTTTACTGATGAGAAAAATGAGGTCTAGGAAGGTGGTGATTTGTCCAAGGTCATAGAGCTTATAAGGGTAGAGGTGAGATTTGAATTCAACTCCACTGCATGTGGAATCAGCATGCTTTCCAGTGTACCATGTGTACTCATTACACTGTACTCATCCCTCTATGAACATTCTCTTAGCAGCCAAAGAAGGGTCCTCTACATACCCTGCCCTCAGATTGAGGCTTCTGCTCAGTGCTGGCTTAATAGTTCATCCATCCCAAGTGTGTGGTAGGCATCTACTCAGCCACTGCTCCCTAGGATCCAATTTCTCCTGAGCATTTCTCTCTTCCTAGGAGGGTCTCCACCCCTGGCCAGTCTAGCTCTTATTGTCTATGAGCCCCCACTAATGTCAGGCAGTGGGGAGGGCCATTGCTTCTTTCCCCCCTGTTCCTCCCTTTTAATGTCTAATTTGGAAACAGTGAGTGAGTATTCAGGAGGTGCCAGTATGCACATGCATTGTGTCTTCACCTTCCTGAAACATACAGTTAAACTCATTCTGCTGCAGATATAAATAATCACTCTGTCACCTTCATAAACACTGTTGCACACTCTTGTTCTGTCATGTGTACCCAGACGCATTCACAAAAGTACTTAGTGATGAAAGGGCATCTGCTATGCTTAAACGACAATCCTCTCTGCAACAAGTGGTCGTCCAGTCTCTGCCTGAACAGCTTCAGTGTTGATGAGAAGCTTATTATCTCTAGGATAGCCCTTGCCACTTTGTTTTGTTTTTTTTTAAACCCTTATCTTCCGTCAATACTTTGTATTGGCTCCAAGGCAGAAGAGTGATAAGGGCTAGGCAATGGGGGTCAACTGACTTGCCCAGGGCCACACAGCTGGGAAGTGTCTGAGGCCAGATTTGAACCTAGGACCTCCTGTCTCTAGGTCTGACTCTCAATCCACTGAGCCACCCAGCTGCCCCCAGCCCACGCCACTTTGACATAGCCTTGAATTGTTTAAAGTTTTAGCTTATATCAACACCAGATGAGCCTCGAGGTCCTCCTGCCCCCTTGGATCAAGCACAACCTTATCCCACCTGACAGTCATGTGACTACTTGGAGATGGATAATGAATTAAATATCCCCAGTTCCTTTAGTCCATTGTTGTAAGACATGGACTCTGGGCCTTTCACCGTCCTGCTTTCTGGTTTGTCTGTGGTCTTCCTAAACTATCATGCGCAGGCATGGACACAACATTCCAGAGGAAGTCTGGCTAGGACAGAGAACAGTTGGCTTACAACATCTTTTATCTTATCTACTTTGCTTCACTTCAGAAGGGGATTGAGAGCCAGGTTTAGAGATGGGAGGTCCTGGGTTCAAATGTGACCTCAGGCAATTAATTCCTAGCTGCGTGACCCTGGACAAGTCACTTCACCTCCATTACCTTAGCCTTTATCTCTCTTCCTCCTTGGAACCAATACACAGTATTGATTTTAAGGCAGAAGATATGGGCTATTAAAAAAAAAAAGATGACACAAGCCTCTTTGGTTGCCATGTCCCATGGTGTTTGGCTCATACTGAACTTGCCCCCTAAAACCTCTAGATCTTTTCCCACATACATGCTTAGTCATACCCCTTCCCTTCTATGCTCAGGTAGTTTGATAAAAAGCCCAATTTTAGGCCCTTCTACTTGTCCATCACATTTCACTTGATCAGATGTAGCCTATTGTTCCATCCTGCCCTATTGGTAGGAACTTAACTGTTATCCAGAGGGCTGTCTAACCATGCTTCAAGGGTGACTCTGTTAAGGGGGACACCCGTGCCTTTGTCCAATCATTGGTCTAGCTGTTGGACAGACCCTTGAGGCACTTGCACTCGGGGCCTCCCACACAGACCCCAGGGCTCAGTCACAGGCTCTGGCTGGATGGCACCTACCCAGACATGCATACCCATCCCCACACCGTCTCACCTCTCTCTAACTGTACTCCACGATCACATGTTACCTCCACCCAGATACACAGGTTTGTCTGCACTCTCATTCCACTGAATTCAAGGGTGGACTTTGTTTTATTGCCCCCACAGAGTCACCGAAACCACCAGGTTGTTCTGCTGCAGTGGATAGAAGCCCTGGGACTGGAGGCAGGGAGACCCAAGTTCAAATCCTGCCTCAGATAACTTTTTTCAAAAAAACTTTCATCCCCAAAAGTTTATCCTATAAACATGTTAAAATTCCACAAAGAATGTAACAAAAGAGAATGACAACAATCTTGTGATGATAAATATCAAGGAAGGTGTAAAAAAGAAACATAGACACTCACCTATGGTGTATTCCACTGTCTTGGAAGAAGAAGGATTCCCTCTGAGGTCTTTTGGATTCCAACTCTGTTTCCACATAACATTTTCCAGCCTCAGAAACTTATTAGTTTGTGTGCAAGTCATTGAATTGCTATTTGCCTCAGTTCCCTCATCTGTAAAATGGGGATGATCATAATAACATCTACCTCCCAGGGTGATTGTGAGGATCACATGAGATAATTGTAAAAAGCTTAACACAGTGCCTGGCACATAGTAAGTGCTCTTTTAACCTTCATTATTGTTACTTATTGATCTCTTCTCCTTGTTCCCCTAACTCTCTGCTCTGGACCTTCTTAGCATCTAGAGGCAGCTAATTGGCATGGAATTGATAGAGTGTGGGACTTAGAGTCAGGAAGACCTGAGTTTGAATCCTGCCTTAGACATTTATTGGCTGGATAATTCTGAGTAAGTCACTTAAATTTTACTCAGTTTCCTCATCTGTAAACATGAGAATAAGAAATGGCAGTTCCTTCCCAGGGCTGTTGTTCTGATCCAATGAGTCCACATATAAAAAGCACTTTATGGTATTTTAAAGCGCTATATAAAGGCTAGGTATTGTTTCTGCCCTTTTTCTGTTTTCACATTCTTCTTCGTGATACACAGTGTACTTATTTACCCTGGGCTGGGTGAGGCAGCAAGCCAAGAGATCGGGAGCTCTAGCTTCAGCCACACCCCTGACTCTTGTATGCCCTTGGACCAGTCTCTTTCCCTATCTGGGTTTCCATGTAGTGTTCTTTAAAATGGGGATTGTAATACTTGGTCTGCCTCCCTCATGGAGGACTGGGGGGAGTAGTGTGAGCAGCTGCTGAGGACTCTATTCCAGCTATATTTAATCCAAGGTGTGTGTTATTATTACTAGATTGGGAGCTTCCTGAGGTCAGGGTCAATGTTCTGTTCTGTTCTGCCCTGCCTCAAAATTTGAACATGGTCCCACATGCAGCAGGCAGGTTCTAAATGAGGGAACCCAGCAACACATACGTGCATGCGTGCGTGTATGCTTTGTATACTCAGAAATACAGATAAGCACAGTTATGTGTGTTTGGTGGGAGGGAAGCTTGAGTGCCTACTTCCTGCTTCCAAAGAAAGGGTCAGAAGTGTTGACTTGTCTCACAGGGCTCTAGGAAGAGTGCTCCAATCCCCCCGCTCCAGCCTGGATTTACCTCATCTTGCCTAGCCTTCCTCCAATGTTTGGCACTGAGATCTCTGGGGCTAGATCAGGCAAAAAAGATCAGGACCATTTTTTCCTTTTAAAGGCACAAGTGTCTAGACTCTCCGCCTGATTTCCTTTTGATCCAGCCTGGTTTCTTTCTTTCCTTATCCAACCAACGAAGCTGGATAAATGTTTCAGAACTGGCTAGTAATCTTCTGGGTCTCTTGTTGGTCTGATCTTAGGAAGTCTCCTACTGAAATATCCATCATACCCTGGGAGAGAATGACATTGGATCACAGGATTAAGAGATAGAAGGAAACTTAAAAGTCATACATTGCTCAGTGGTTAGCGTGTTAAATGTGGTTGGACTTCCCAGCTGTGTGACCCTGGGCAAGTCACTTGACCCCATTGCCTAGCCCTTACTGATCTTCTGCCTTGGAACCAATACACAGTATTGATTCTAAGCTGGCAGGAAAGGGTTTGAAAAAACAAACAAACATGGTTGGAGTCAGGATGAGTTTGAGTCTTGCCTTAGACACTTACTAGCTAAATGGGCAAGTCACTTCGCCTCTCTTGGCCTTAGTTTCCTTATGTGTAAAATGGGGATAATAGTACCTGTCTCACTGATTGTTGTGAAGATCAAATGAGATCTAGAAAGTGCTTTGCAAACCTAGAATTGTTACCAATGGGAAAACTCATGTCCATAGAATGAGAATGATTTGTCCAAAGTCATACAACTGTATGTGACAATCAAGATTTGAACCCTGGTCTTCTGCCTCTTTCCACCCTACTTGGCTGCCTTCCCATATGCTTTCCAGATGGTGCTTCAGAGAAGAAAAGAAATCTAAGGGGAGTTTGGAGGGGAAGGCAGGTTAGGAAAAAAGGGGCAGCTTGGGCGGGGGTCCGATATTCAGTCAGTCAGCAAGTTATTAGGATGTGTTAGGCACTATGCTAAGCCTTAGAGCAGTCACAGGAAAGGGGAGACCCAGACAGAGGGTGAGATTCCTCCAGAAGCATTCAGGGAAGTTGTTCCATCAGATCCCAGAGGAACACAGCCTAGGGCTGGCTACACTGGGACAACCAAGTCTAGGTCTTTGAGGCAAAGTCCTCATTTATGTTCTGGGGCGATGCTGTCCTTTTTGCGCTGAATCCATGGAGACCCAGATGAGGGAGGGGTTTGCCCAAGGCCACACGGGCAATAAGGAGCAGGTGATCTGAACCAAGTTTCCTTGCACCCAAATCCGGCACTCCATGAAGACCAGATACACTTGTGGCCCAGGGAGGGGAGTCTGCACACTGAAGCTCTGGGACCTGACTTCAGGGGAAGGACTTGCTTGCTTGGTAGGGGGAACTAGATCCCAGGGAGGGGTTTGGAGGAGGTAAGCCAGACTCCCAAGGCTCTCCCTCTGCTAGTCTTCAAGCTGCTTCTGGTCCCTGGCTTCCAGCCTCCATTCTCTCCAGGGCTCCAGGAGGGGAGGGAGATTTCAGTATGTGGGAGTGGGGGGGCTGGCCTAGGCAGGGGGAGGGGGAAATGAGGAAGGGAGCCATCCTCAGTCCTCCCAGACGAGGCTGGGTAGGGCAGGGCAGAGCCAGTCATGGCCAGGCAGGAATCCTCACTCATCTTCTCTGCCTGGGGAACTGGGCAAGGCGTGGACAGTGACCGTCCATCCACTCATCTGCCCAGATTCTAGCCACTTCCCGGACTGGCTGGGTGGCCAGCTGGGCTTCCAGTCTAGCGAAGAGCCTCTGAGCTGGACTTTAACCTACCTTTCCCCTCCCTCAGGTTGTACAGAGGATCAAAGCTGTAGAGGGCGAGACCCGGCTGCTGGTGGTGGACAAAGAGACAGATGAGTACCTGGCCAGCCTGCATCTGACTTGCACAGAAGAGATGGCTCATCGTGGGGTTCTGCCTTCAGCTCCCACATCCCCCCAGGATAATGGCAACTTGTGGGAGCCTCAGCCTGAGCGCCGGCCTCCCAGGGCTCTGGGGGGCAGCAGCTTCAGCAGCCAGAAGGTAGGGATGACATTTGGTGGAATGGTCTGGGATGCCTTAGCCCCCTTGGCTGATCTAGTCTGTCCTCAGGCGTTCAGTTTCTGCCTGGGGGTGATGGAGTGGTAAGAACATTGGACGGGGATCCAGGAGGCCTGGGCTGGAACCCCAGCTCTTCCTGCCCCAAGCTTCACTTCAAATCTCTGGGCCTCAGGGTCTTTTTGTATAAAATGAGGCGCCTTGGGGTCTCTGATCTCTGAGGCTTAGCTCTAAAACCCTCTGATGGAGTCTCCAGAGATGTGCCAAATCGGCTGGGGCCAGGAGCCTCTCTGGGCTCACTCAGTCCCTGCTGAGCTGGGCAGCTCCCTCTCTACTGGGAGCTGCCAAGCCTAAATGCTGGAGCTGTCCTCCCACCCCCAGCCCTCTGCAACAACACACAAGGACAAATATCCGCAGTGGCTGCCACATGGGGGTGGGACAAGAATGCGGGGGGTGGAAGGGAGTGGGAGGATTCTCACAGCCAGTCTGTGTGCGGATGGCATACAGGCTCGGGGGGCTGTGGGGCCAGTGTGTCCTGTGAGGAGAGGAGCTGGTCCACATGTTCCTACAAATGTACTCCCTGTAAGAAGGCAGCGTTCCCTGGGCACACACTGGGCGCAGTGATTACCCCTTCTGCCCCCTCCTCAGAGCCCTCCCTTGGCTGATGGGTCTCAGAACTGGGCTCCTACTATAGCTAAAGCTGAGGGGGGAGAGCCTAAAAATTAAAAAAAATACACATTTTAAAAAAATATTTTAAAAAAACCTTTCTCTTTTAGAATTGATACTAAATTATCCCTTCTAAGGTAGAAGAGAGCTAAACAATTGGGATTAAGTGACTTGCCAGGGGTCACACAGCTAGGAAATGTCTGAGGTCACATTTGAACCCCAGGCTTGGCTCTCTATGCACCGGGTCACCTAGCTGCCCCTCCTTAGGTGCAAGGTCTTAACCTGGGACTCGCAGTCTCCAAAGTCAGTGGATAGGTTTCAGCTGGGTGGAGGGGAGGGAATATGTTGATAACTGCATTTCAGTATAATTGGAATGAAATAATGAAGTCAATTGAAATCCGAGGAGTCCGTGGGCTTCACGAGACACAAACGGGATTGAGAGGTCTCCTTCGAGCTGGAGATCCAGGAAGGGACCGGTCCGAGTGTTTGCCGCTGCGCCGGTGGTCAGATCCAGGCTTAGCCAGCGAAGTCATCTTGAGGCAGGTGGATGGTGTTCTCAGCCGCCTCTGGTCTCTCTGTGGCCTTTCCTGGTCCTCATTGTTCAAGGAAGGGGGTCAGGACTTTGAAGGAAACTCCCCCTTCCATTGTGAGATGAAAGACCTCCCAGGGCAGGCCATAACAAACCCTCAGGAAGCCAGGCCAGAGCTTCCTGGGGCCCCACCCTAGACGCACCCTCCGGAGCCAGGGCACTGATTTCCCTTCTTTAAAGGGCCCTTGATTATCTTCCCTGGGCACCTTCTTCCTCCCAGCCTGTCAATTGAGGGTCTCCTTTGTGTCTTCTCTTGGAGATGCCAGCCCCACTAAGCCTGGAGGGAAAGAGTTTGTCCTTCCTGAGTCCAGGAAGGCCAGATATAGAGAGCTATTTATGTATGTGTGTGTCCATGGGGGCACACCTGATTGAAGAGGGGATCTTGATAGGATTGGGCCATGGGGGAGAGGCTTGGCTACTTCCTCTGCCCCCCCCCCCTGACTTTTCCCAGCTCCTGGGTGCCTTTTCTGCTGGTCAAGCTAGATTCCTCAAAGACCTCCATCCCCCACATACATGTTAGGCAAGCGAAGCCCTTGTTCTTCCTCTCTGCTTAGTCAAACCCTCCCTTCTCCATGACGCCTTCCTGATCTCTCTTATTTCCCATCTCTGCGTTCCTAGAGCATCGGCACCCCATTCTTGTTCTTTCTTTGGTCTCTGAGAGTCCTCTCTCCTCCCCAACCCTGAGTTCCCTCACGGCAGGGCCTGGGTTTGCTCTTCTTGCCTCTTCCCAAAGACTGTGTACCTCTCAAGGCCAGAACCTTCCCCAGCATAGGGCATAGGGCCTGGGGGGTCCAGGAGAGGAATCTGGAGAACATAACATTTTACAGCTGAAAGGGAATTTAGATACAATTGAGGTGAATCCCTTCAGAGTGAAGGAACTCGGTTTCAGAAAGAAAAAAATGATTTACTCCAAATTACACATCAGATGAGTAATAGAGGCAAGGTGGGAAGCCCAGGTTTCCTGACGTAGCCCAGGGTTCTTTTCCAGGTCCAGTCTTCCTCTGAAAGAAATAAAGGGGATCTTCCTGGAGAGCAACAGAACAGTAAGAGTCTGGGGACTATTGGAACCAGGATTAGAAGGGTATTTCAGGATCCCCCCTTCTAGTCCCAAGGGCCAAAGCTGACTCCCACCCTTAGGGCACAAGACCCCAGAAAAGCCTAGGGCGGATGACACTGGCAGATTCTTAGGCTCTTAAGGAGAAGGAAAATATAACTTCTCTCCCTCCCAGTTTATTTGGACATAAATTTTCCTGGGTTCACCTTCCTGTGGAAAAATCCACTAGCCCAGGCTGTCCAGTCCTTATCTATATGCTCCAGAGTCCTTGCCAGGAGGGCAGCGCCCCTTGGGCCAGCTGGGGCTGTGTGAGGAGGCATAGGGTCATTCTGGAGCCTCAGGAAGCCATGGGGCGGGGGTGCTTCCTCCTGAGTATTTTTAGTGCAGCACAAAGGCATGGGGTCCCTCTGCTCTCCTTCATGAAGCCTTGGGGCTGGATAGGGGTGGGGGAAGTGTGTGGGGAGGAAACCTGGGAGCAGGGGGTGGGGCAGGACAATGATTCTGGGTGTGGGGCTCCTTAGGCTGGAGAGTCAGGCCATCCCAGGGGAAGGTCATCCTGATCCTTCCTACTACAACGGAGATGAGGACATAGGTCAGAGATATTACCTCTCCGCCTTCATATCCAGGAGTGGGGTATGAGGGGGCCCAAGATTAGAGGAGTTATAGGCAACACGGAGTCTGCAGCAAGAGTAGAGTCACTCAGGCCAACCCAGATCCATCTTTAAGGGAGGAGGGACCTACTTTGTCCAGGATTGATTGAAGGGCTGAGATAATAATAATTATTATATGTATATATGTATATATATATATATATATATATATACATATATATGTATGTATTTTAAACCCTTACCTTCTGTCTTGGAATCAATACTGTGCATTGGTTCCAAGGCAGAAGAGCAGTAAGGGCTAGGTAATGGGGGTTAAGTGACTTGCTCAGGGTCACACAGGTAGGAAGTGTCTGAGGTCAAATTTGAACCCAGGACCTCCCATCTCTAGGCCTGGCTCTCAATCTACTGAGCTACCCAGCTGTCCCCTCTATACAGTTTTATGGTTTGAGAAAGCCTGTTCTTGGTCTTGCTATTCCCTAGTTTTATCCATTTCCTCTTTGGGCTCTTGGGATCCTGTGGGTCTCCAGCTTCATTGTTCCCCAAGCAGACAGAAACTGCCTTTAATCTCCCCCAACACCTAGACATCTTCTGATTATAACTGAGGCATAATTGAGGGGAGTCACATCAGACCAAAAGAAGATCTGAACACTATTAACCTGTTTCTGGGCGGGGCCAGGTTCTAACATATCATCTTTCCTTGCCTCCATTTACCTCTCTCAGGATGGGAGGGCAGGAGGAGACAGAAGGTTGCATCACCCTTACAACCAGCTTCCTGTCTTTCAAGGGAAAATGGGCTGTTCAGGTGCTGATGAGCTAAGCGAGTTCCCTCTCATTCAGCTTCCTCTGCTCTTTGGGTAAATTGCAGCAGTGGCTTAGATATTCTAGACTGGGGTGAGGGGCCAGAAGAACTAGAAGGACACTTATCAGTAAAAAAAAAATACAAGATGTCATTTCTTTATGGGCACTTATAAGTAATTATTATTCCTTGGGTGCCTCAGAGCTGGCAGTGCCCCACTTCCTTAGACCTCATTATACTGGAATGGATGGGGCTTTAAATGCTCCAAGACCAGCCAGAATCCAACTGCTTGTCTTGTTTTCTCTCTGCCGTCATGGGAGCTCTTCCCCTGGCCTGGGAGGGAAGGGTGGAGGCTGTCTCTGATCAGGGAGAAGTGGTGGTGTTTGTTATCTGCTGGCAACAGTAACTCTAGGGGCAGGTTAGGACTGGGGATAGCCCTTAGAGATAGGGGCTTTGTACAGGGGTCATTCCTGGAGATCCATATATGGGGTACAGAGTTAGGGATGGAAGATGGTAGGATATCTTCTATGAAGTCCGGAGAGGCTTTCAGACAGAAGAGACCTTACCCACTTCCCTCTCTCCTTCCAAAGGCCCTGAAGGAGGAAGGAAGGAAGGAAGGAAGGAAGGAAGGAAGGAAGGAAGGAAGGAAGGAAGGAAGGAAGAAAGAAAGAAAGAAAGAAAGAAAGAAAGAAAGAAAGAAAGAAAGAAAGAAAGAAAGAAAGAAAGAAAGAAAGAAAGAAAGAAGAAGGAAGGAAGAAATGAAGGAAGGAAGGAAGGATTTATTAAACACCTACTATGTGCTAGGCACTATGCTGAGTGTCGTCTTGTTTGATCCTCACAACTCTGGAAGGTATGGGCCATTTTACAATTGAGGAAACTGAAACAGATGGAAATTTAGTGATTTTCCTTGAGTCACATGACTGGGAACTATTTGTGGAGGGGAAAGAGGGAAGGGAGAATCACCTAACCTGAAAGGGCAGAGATGCTTTAAAAAAATTATTTCAACCTTTACCTTAACTGATACTAAGTATGCCTTCCAAGGCAGAAGAATGGTAAGGACTAGGCAGTTAGGGTTAAGTGACTTGCCCAGGGTCACATAGCTAGGTAGTGCCCGAGGCTAGTTTTGAATCCAGGACCTCCCATCTCCTGGCCTGGTTCTCTATCTACTGAGCCTAGCTGCCCAAGAGATGGCTTGTTATGTCAAAAGGTCTCTTTGTCACTTTAGCAGCAGATCTGCTATGTGGGAGAGGAGACCTCTAGTTCCTTTGACCTGGGAAGATGGGAGGTGGGGTGTGGCTCCTCCATCTCCATTTGGTTCTCCTTGGGTTTGTTTTTCTAGTGCTAAGTTTTCATAGATTCCCAAGTTTTTCACGGATGTAGACCCAGCAGTAGTAAGCGGACCTCCAGAGGGGGTAGGCTCTTTCCCTTCTGCCTCTACTCCAGGCCAACTTCAAGCCTGCAGGGAGGGAGGCCAGAGACAAGGAGGGCAGAACAGGATTTATTTCCCTTAGACTGGGTTTTGGGGCTGACACCATCCCAAGGTGAGGCAGGAGGGAGAGATGACAGAGTGCAAACCGGAAGAGGAAGCCTAGCAGTGCCCACTTCTGAGAATAGCTACAAAATCTTGGGACTTTTGGAGGGTGACCAAAAGAGCTGCCTCAGGGAGGAACCATTTAGTTTCCGTATCTCTGGGCTGCTTGAACTGAGGGGTGAACCCCTGGGTGCAGTGAGGATGAGGAGGGAGATTGTTCACCGCAGAAGTTGATGCTTCACTCTCTTGCCCTGCACCCTACCCGCCAACACTGCCCAGGACCTTTATCCAGGAACAGGGCTGGGCCAATGGCTTTTTTTCTTTCTAGGGGAGGAGGTAGAAACTGGTGTCCAGAGTGTATTTAGAACTACCTAGTCCTGTCCTTGTCTTTTAACCAGTTGGGGTTGACTGTGAGCTCACAGAGAGGAGTTTGCCAGATTTACATTGACCAAGCCTGGGCTATGTGGCTTGTGTGAGAAGAGCTGAATCCATGCCCTCCCCCCAAATCCCCTGAAGTGACTCAGGCCCCCTAGCCTCCGGGCTATCAGCCCCCCACCTACACCCTCTAAATGACTCAGAAGCCCCTTTCAGTTTCCCCCTAGTTCCTCCAAGGTGACTCAGTCACCCTCTCCACCCTTTCAGCCATCCGTTATCTTTCCCAGCTGCTCCTCAGACAAAGGGTCTGGCCCCCGCCCTGCCTGTCCCAGTCCCCTGGGTCCCCCAGGATCCCTGGGCTGGGGGAGGAGGTAAATAAGAGGCTGTCTGTGCTCCGCTGGGGACAGAAGTCGGAGGCTTGAACTTGCTCACTTGCACTCTCTCCCTGCGGGATAGCTGTGTCCGTGTGTCCTTCCAGATGGCCCGGTCTGGGATTACTGCCCAGCCTCCCAGAGCCCCTCCGAGGAGTCCCCCTTGGGCAGGCATCCAGGTCAGGTTGGGCAGGACTTTGGGCTGGGGTGCGGGTGACCAGAAGCTTTAGGAAAGGAAAGTGCCCGACCTTGGAGACGGGGATGTGTGCGTCGAACTCTTGGAGCAGGCGCATGTGTGACCGGGAGTGCCAAGGCAGGAAAAGATGCCCGGCTGTGTCCAGCAGGAGTTTATTCAGTCTTAGGGCATGAGGAGTCACCAAAGCTACCTGGGAGCTCGGACAATAGCAGCGTACTATCTAGCTGGTCTCTCAAGTTGGCAGTGGTGGATGGGGAGTCATCAGCTTCGGGGCAGCGGCCCTGCTCCATCCTTTCCTGAACCTAAACTTCCTTCCTGGGTCCTGCTCTGGCATCCTGTGTCTTCTTTGCCCCCTGCCCGGGGAATTCCTAGAAGTCCCCAGACCCCAGAGAACAAGAAGAGGGCCCTGGTTGGGGCTCTGCTGTTTTAGTCTGCTTTGTGTTTGGGTTCAGGGCTGACGATCAGGACCCTTAGCTGTCCCGTTCTCTATCTCTTAGGCCTTCGTCCAGTCGTGAGACCCCAGGGAGGGAGGGAGAGGCTTGGGGAGCCTTGTATTGGGGAGGGGTCCTAAGCCTTGTCCCCATCTCCTCTTTGCTATGGGCCCGTCCCTGTGCGTGGTTTCCTAGAGACAGGGGATGCAGGGGATTTCCGTCAGAGGCTGGTTGTACCGTATGATGCTGGCCCCTCTTCCAATTCAGGAAGTGCGTGTGGGTCCCGAGTCCAGCTCCTTCTGGGTGTGCGTGTTGGGGGGGTCAGGGCGGGGGGGGGGATGCCTTACAGAGTGACAATGCGGGCTTTTCTGCTGCCCTGGGACGGGCACTCTGTGACTCATCATGCCCCAGGGGAGGTGGGATGCTGTCATACTGAGCCGCCTGTCCCCTCCTTGGCACAGCCACAGGCCTCGGACAATGATGGCCCCAGTGTGCTCAAGGCCGGGTCCGCCTTCCCGCCGGGCACACAGCTGGCCATGCAAGGAGCCGCAGAGAGGCTGGAGTGGAGACAAGGGGGATGCTTCAGTGAGTCCTGGACCTCGGCTCGCCTGTCAGTCAGATGGAGCCGAAGCTGGCAAGAGAGGCATCCCTGGGGCCGTCCTCAGGGCCAGGTCAGGCTGGCCAGGATGGCAGAGGGTGGGGCAGGCAGTCCGTGGAGCTCCCTGCTCAGCAGGAAACTGGCTTCCATGCTAGGAGCCAGAGCCAGAGGCAGGCCAGGGGAAGAATGTCAGCAATGTGATTTGGCTGGGCCACTCCCAACTGCTGCATTCTCTCTCCAGCCTTCACCATCCAGAAGGAAGCTGGAAAAGAAACTGGGGACTGGCCCCTCCTCATCTGGCCTTGGCCTCACCCCTCCCCAAGTGTCCTGGGAGAGGGGGGAGATGCAGGTACAGAAGCTACCTGGACTTAGAAGCCCCCAATCCCTGACGCCAGCAGCTGGTTCTCGAGCTTTGGTGCCGGGACAGGCTTCCTCGGAGGGCGCTTGTGGGGGCCTGGGCACGAGGGGAGCTTGGAGGAGAGACTTCAGGGCTAGACAACAGGGTGACCTCCCGCCTGCAGCTACAGGACTGGGAAGTGGAGTTTGCTTTCCGCAGGAAGGCAGAGGTTAGCAATATCCCAGATGACCCGAAGGCCCTTTGGCTCAGCACCATCTTCTGCCCATCCTTACCCCGCACTGGCTCAGCACTGGAGGGAAGAGGTCCTAAGGCCCGCATACTCCTTGGACAATCATCTCCTCCCCCCCCCATCCCTATGGCTTTCCCAGCCCGCTTAGCCCAGGAAGGACTGACCCTTCCATGCACCCTGGCTTCCTGTTTCCCCTATTCTGAGGCATGAGTTAGGGAAGAGACAGCTGAGGCCGTGAGAAAGTCTCTGGGTGGAGAGAGCTTCTGCTGGAGGGCCATGTTTGCACACGTGGGTGGAATTCATGGGGCTTTTCTCTGTCCTCATCCTCTATGACCCCTGCACCTCTGAATAGTGGGCTGCAGTAGCAAATAGTGCCGAGTGACAGGAGGAGCCCTGGGTCTAGGGACAAGAGAGACCGGAGTTCAAATTCTGCCTCTGATACTAAGCTAGGGGATCAGCAGTCATCTTTGAATGGATTTCCTCATCTGTAAAATGGGTTATGAGAGTATTCCTGGAGTAGCGGATAGAAAATCGATCTGGAGACGGTAGCTAGATGGCTCGGTGGAGAGAGAGCCGAATCTGGAGTCAGGAGAACCTGGGTTCAAATCGGACCTCAGATACTTCCTAGCTGTGTGACTCTGGACAGGTTGCTTGACCCCAATTGCCTATCCCTTGCTGATCTTCTGTCTTAGAATTGACATAAGACAGAAGGTGAGGGGTTAAAAAAAAAACAACCTGGACAAAAACCCTCACCTCTATACGTACAGGGGTCCTTAGGGACGGTGGACCCTATTTCTATTTGAATTTGACACAATTGCTTTAGAAAACAATCCAGGCCTGTCAATTGCAGAGTGGGTGCTGAGCTGCCCGGCCAGAGGGAGTTTTTCTATGTGGGGAGTTCCTTTTGTAGCTGGGAATGAGTCACTGGTCCAGTCCCTGTCCCCTGCCGCACACAGCTAGACAGAACTGGGACCCATGTCTTCCTGACTCCAAGTCCAGCCGGCTATCTAGCCACCCCACCTCCTAGGCTATTGTGAGATTCAAATGAGATAAAGTCACCATTGTCCTTTGCAAACCTCACAGTGCAATTTAAACAAATGTTAGCCATTATTATTGTTCACTCCTTCCTTCTGGATATTCCCCCCCCCCCCCTTATTTTCTGGTCACTGCAGTGATCATGGCTGGAGCACTGATGAGAGTCCCTTTGGACCTCAGGAGACCCACCCTCATTTTATTGTCATTCAGTCATGTCCAACTCTTCGTGGCTCCATGGACCATAGCATACTGGGTCTTCTGATCTCCACACTCTCCTGAAGTCTGTCCACATGTTCCTTATTTCTGCGATGTTATCTCTCCATCCCAGCCTCTGCCATCTCTCTCACCTCTTGCCTTCATTTCAACCCTCATTTTATAGAGAGATCAAGTGACTTGTACAAGGTCACGCAGCTGGTAAATGAGAGAGATGGGATTTGAACTCAAGTCCAGCTACACTGTGCTGTCGCCGTGACACTTTCTTGGTTATCTTTCTTCTAGGTTTCTGCCGTGGTTCCTCATCTAGCAATAAGGCTCTACGCTAAGCACTTCATTCTCTGTATGCTTTCTTTGTCTTGGCAATCTTCTCTGCTTCTATAGATTACATTATCATCTCTCTAACCCTCGCAGTGAGCTGGATCTGTATCTCTCTTTGAAATTCCAACCCAGAGTCTCCAACCAACAGCAGCCTATCTCCACCTTCGTGTCCCATCAAATGCAGCAAAATGGAACATGTCTGGGGTAGCTAGGTGTTCAGCAGATTGAGAGTCAGGCCTAGAGGGGAGGTCCTAGGTTCAAATCTGGCCTCAGACACTTCCTAACTGTGTGACCCTGGGCAAGTCACTTAACCCCCATTGCCTAGCCCTTACCACTCTTCTACCTTGGAACCAACACACAGTTGGTTCAACACAACAGACAGAAGGTAAGGGTCAAAAAAAAATGTAACATGTTGATAATGGAACTCATTTCCAATTCCCCTCCCTCTCCTTCTGACTTGTCTGTTTCTATTGATGACACCACCATCATGCTCCAAGTCACCAAAGGTGTGCTGAAGTCAGCTCAAGGTAGCTCAGGAAAGCCCAGGATTAACTTTTCAGCATGAGCATTTTCACCTCCAAAATCTGCAAATGCTCCAAACTCCAGGCTTGCTTTATCATTTTGTTGAGTGTCTAAACTTAAAAAAGTGGTGGAGAAAATGTTGATAATGTAGATTAAACTTAGAAGGGTCATCAGGATGCATTTTCCCATTAAGTCAACTATCAGCACATTCCTATAGATTATTTCTTCTTTGCTTTTTTCACCAAATGATACACTAACTCCTGTCAATTCTATTTTCCCACTGTCTGCCCCTCTTTTCTCCTTTTTTTTTTTTAAACTTTTACCTTCTGTCTTAGAATTGATACTGGTTCCAAGGTAGAAAGAGCAGTAAGGGTTAGGCAGGTCACACAGGTAGGAAATGTGTGAGGTCAGATTTGAATCCAGGATCTTCCATCTCTAGGTCTGGTCCTCTATCCACTGAATCAACTAGTGGCCCCTGTCCTTCCTTTCCATTGCCACTGCCTGCACCTTCCTTCCTTCCTTCCTTCCTTCCTTCCTTCCTTCCTTCCTTCCTTCCTTCCTTCCTTCCTTCCTTCCTTCCTTCCTTCCTTCCTTCCTTCCTTCCTTCCTTCCTCCCCTCCTTCCTTACCTCCATCTTACAATCAATTCTGTCATTTGTTTCATGTTAGGAGAGGTAAGGCCTAGGCAATAGGGGTTAAGTGACTTGCCCAGGGTCACACAACTAGGAAGTGGCAGAGGTCAGATTTGGACCCAGGACTTCCTGTTTCTAGACTTGGCTCTTAATCTACTGAACCACCTATGTGCCTCCTGGCAATAGCTTTCTAACCATTCTTTCTTGATCTCTAGACACTCCCTCCACTTAAGCCATCCTGTGCAAGTTGCAAGGTTAATTTTTCTAATGTACAATCCTGAGTAGGGTGTGTTTCCCTGCTCAAAAACCTTCCTTCCATTGGCTCCCCACTGCCCTGCCAGATAAAATCTAGACTCTTCAGCTTGGTTTTCCAAGCTCTCCCCAGTCTGGCTATCTAGCTTCAGTTCTAACTATGTCTTTATGGGTCCTGTCCACCAAAACTTTCCATATTCCCTTAAACATTTCCCTCAGTTTTGAACATTAGTGTCTTTCTGTATCCCTGAGATATCTTCTCTGTCTTCTCTTCATCCCTCAAAACTCTTTGGTCCCCGAAGGACTAGCTCAGGCATTATATTCTCCTTGAAACCTATTTTGATTCTTTTCCTTGACCTCCCTCTCCCCTCACCTCCAAATATTACAACTAGGTTGTAATGAACCCTAATGAATTCTGTGAAATGGTCACATTTTTCAAATTCACACTGCATATTTCCATTGGGTTGGAACCACTTACCACATTTTATCCATTTATAACTTGGAATAGTGCAAATTTGAATACATGTAACCACTTCCTGGGATTCATTATTCCTCTAATTGGGGCCTAGCTGAATAACAATAATAGTTGACATTTATATAACCCTTAAAGCTATTTCCTTATACACTAGCCTTACGAGGGAGATAATGGGAGCATTATTATATTCCCTTTACCCTAAAAACATGAGATTATATAGAATTAAGAGACTTGTCCAAGGTTACATGGTAAGTGGTAAAGATGACTAGAGAACTGAGGTCTCCTAACTCCACATCCTAGCTCAACTCATTCCTCTCTTCTAGGCTACATTTCTTTGTGCTCCCATAGCACTTTTTTTGATCATGTAGATCTAGGATATTCTTCTGTTTCTTTCTTCCTTTATTTTTTATCTAGAACTTTCTTTCTCTTCTTTCTCCTTCCTTCCTTCCTTCCTTCCTTCCTTCCTTCCTTCCTTCCTTCCTTCCTTCCTTCCTTCCTTCCTTCCTTCCTTCCTTCCTTCCTTCCTTCCTTCCTTCCTTCCTTCCTTCCTTCCTTCCTTCCTTCCTTCCTTCCTTCCTTCCTTCCTTCCTTCCTTCCTTCCTTCCTTTCTCTCTCTCTCTCTCTCTCTTTCTTTCTTTCTTTCTTTTCTTCCTTCCCTCTCTTCTTCCCTTCCTTTCTTTCTTATGTAGATTTATAGAAATTTCAAAAGTAAACCACATAGTCCCATCTATTCAATGAATCATCAAACTGACTTCTTTCCTAAGAGCCTTATCTTTATTATTTTAGTACCAGCATGTTTTAAAATTTGCATTCTCTTCCTCAGTAATTCAAAGGTGGCAATCACATCATGAATAAAATAATTACATGTATGTTCTTACATTTTAATAAAGCTATTTAACAATTTTATCTTTCTTCATCTTATGAGGTATCTAGGTGGCACGGTGGACAGTGTGCTGGGTCTGGAAACAGGAAGATCTGAGTTTAAATGGGACCTTAGATACTTGCTAGCTGTGTGGCCCTGGGCAAGTCACCCAACCTCTGTTTACCTCAGTTTCCTCATCTCTGAAATAGAGATAATAATAGTATCCATTTTCCAGGGTTGTTGTGAGAAGGATCAAATGAGATCATCAGACCTAGAATTTCAGCAATGTAAGGAACTCCTGGTGTCAAAACTTCTTCCAACAATGTAGATCAACAACCTATCTGTAATTTATAGGCTTAGAGAGAGAGAACTGCCTGGGAAGCCCTGAGAAGTTAACTACCTTGCCCTTAGTCACACAGTTGGTATGTGCTTGAGGATGGACTTGAACCCAGGTCTTCCCGATTCCAAGGCTGACTCTCTATCCCATGTACAAGCACTTGGTACTCTCTTCTGTACTTATCATAAGAGAGCAGCTTTAGTTAAGTGGTAGGGACAGAAGCCAGATCCCTGGCAGTTGAAGAGGGAGTGGGTGGTGAGGGGTGAGTAAGCTGGCAGGTACAGTGTAAATGACTCTGGAGCAGCTTGGCCACCCAAGGGAGGAGAAGGAAATGGGGTGAGAGCAATAGAGGATGCAGACTTGAGTGTGTTTACAGGCAGAGAGGAAGGAGCCAATGGAGAGTGGGGGATTGGAGATGCAGAAGGGAAAGGAAATAATTGAGCAAGGTCTTAGAAAAGAGGAAAGAGGTGGGTGGAATAAATAATTAACACTGAGAGGGGCAGCTTTGTAGCACTGTAGATAGTGCATCAGGCCTGGAGCTGGGAAGACCAGAGTTCAAATATGGCCTCAGATTTCCTAATTGTGTGACCCTGAGCAAGTTACTTAACCCCAGTTGCCTAGCCCATACCACTCTTCTGCCTCAAAACCAATAATTAGTACTGATTTGAAGATGGAAGATTAAAAAAAAAAGAATTGATACTAAAACAGAAGGTAAGTGTTTTAAAAAAATTAACCTTGAGAATAGAAATCAGGAGAAAGGATTATAAAATAATGTTGGGAGGTCAGAGGTCCAGCTAGTCCCAACCTCTCATTTTTACAGACGAGGAAACTGAGGCTCATGGAGGCTTAGTGACTTGCCCAAGGTCACTACCAAATCTGTCTGAGTGATGCTATAGAGAAACTTTGAGGTGGAGGATATGTCTTGGAAAGAGTAGGTAGGGCAGAGTAGGTAGAGTAAGAGGCTTAAGAAAGATTTGGAATAATTACTGTTTGGTATTGTTCAATAGAGATGAATAAAAGGTTGTGAGGTGTGTGCTGGCAATGTATATGTGTGTCTATTTGTCCATGAACACGTGTGTTTGTGTTTAAAGGTGTCCAGTATTCTTCAAGGGACCTTTGGGATGTGGCTTTATGCCACAAGTCTTAATTAGAATTTTCTGTGCCTCTACTGTCACGCGCGTGCATGTGTGCATGTGTGTGTGCATGTGTTGATGTTCTATGTTTTTACAACACCTTCATTTTTTTTAAACCCTTACCTTCCATCTTAGAATCAATCAATATTTTACAGTGCCCACAGGAGAAAAATGCTTCGTAAGCCTTAAAAGTTGTCAAGGAATGCGCGCTGCTGTTATTCTGGGCGGATGCCCGAGGAGGGAGTGAGCCGAGGACCTCTCCTGTTTTATGGACAAGGAAATTAAAATTCCTTCTCTTCCAGGCTGGGCCATTGACCCCCTTGCCTCTCCTTCTGAGCCTCAGTTTACCCGTGTATTGACTCCAAGGCAGAAGAGCAGTAAGGGCTAGGCCATGGGGGTCAAGTGACTTGCACAGGGTCACACAGCTAGGAGGTGTCTGAGGCCAGGACCTTCCATCTCTAGACCTGGCTCTCAATCCACTGAGCTAGCCAGTTGCCCCCCAACACCTTCATTTTTCAATATGCCTCTCCCTTTCAGAGAGCCATCCCTTAAAGCCAAAAAAAAAAGTAATAAAATAAGGAAAAAAAGTCATTAAGTAACAAATCATGTCTAATGGTGTATACAGTATTCTAGACCCATCATCTCCCACTTCCATGAAGAAGGGAGGAAGGTACATGCTTCTAGCTCCTCTTCAGTGCTAAACTTGGTTCATTACAATGAGTGTTCAGTTTTGATTTTTTTCTTCCTGCTTGCATTATCTTATCATTGGATTCGCTGTTTCCCTGGCCCTGTGGACTGTACTTTGCCTCAGTTTACCTCGATCTTCCCATGGTTCTCCTTGGTATTTGTCCTGTGTCTTAGAGCACAGTAATTCTCTATTCCGTTGGCGTGGAGTCATTTGTAAAGGTGTTCCCCAGCTGATGGTCATCTACTTTGTTTCCAGTTCTTTGCTACTACAGAAAGTGCTGCTATAAATATTTTGGAGTCTGTGGAGCCTTGCTCTCTAACTTTGTCCTCCTCTGCTGTCTGTGCCTAGCAGTGACTCACCCCCTTCTTCTAGGAGCAGCTGGTGAATCGCATTCTTCCCCCTCTTAATTGCAACGTGGAGTAGTGGAAGCAGCGTAGGATCTAATGGCATATCCAGGCAGTCACTAGCTGGGTGACCTTGGGCAAGTCACTTCGTTAGTGGAATGTAAGCTTCATTTATGATCATATCTTTAAAATCATTTCATTCATTCATTCAGGATATTTTCCCAGGATTCCATGATTCATGTTCTCCCCCTCCTTCCTACGGGTATCATTGTTGAAAGCCCGTTCCCCATGATTACTATTTGCAATAGTGATCCTTTAAAGCCAACATCCCCAATCATGTCCTAGCTTTTCTGCGTGGCTCAGGGCCTTCTACAAGTTGGCCCTTAGATCAATGTGTGTCTGTTCTTTACATTTTGGTTAACCTCGCTGAATCTCAGCTTCCCCATCTGTAATTCAGGCAACAGACCCCTCCCTACGCTATCCACCTTACAGTGCCCACCGGAGAAAAGTGCATGTAAGCCTTAAAAGTCGTCAAGGAATGCGCGCTGCTGTTATTCTGGGCGGGTGTTCGAGCAGGGAGTGAGCCCAGGGCTTCTCCTGTTTTATGGACAAGGAAATTAAAATTCCGTCCTTTCTCTTCCGGGCTGGGCCAGTGACCCCGGTGCCTCTCCTTCTGAGCCTCAGTTTACCCGTGTGTGACTTGGGGGGTGGCAGGGGAGGCGCCTGTTCTCTGCCCAGCCCCCTCTGGCCGGCCTGAGAAACCGGAGCACCTGGGCTGCCCTGGCCCGGTCTCCTGGCCACACCTCGATGTTTAATTCAGCACCTGCCCTGCTGCCTCTGAATTAGCGGAGGCCACTCGCTTGCTGGGGAGCGGGGGATGGGAAGGGGGAGTCCCTGCCCCCTCCCCCAGGGGGCTCTTCGAGGGATCCTGCGCTCCCCATGCACTGGACTAAATGCTGCGTCCTTTAAAATGGCATTCCTCAGCCTGTGAGGACTCCAGGCCGCCCTCCTCTTGACCGCCATCTCGTCGGTCCATCGGTCTGAGGAAGCCAGGCATCATGAGGAAGGTAAATCCTGGGGATCGGCGGAAGCCTCTCAGGATGGTCCCCACTTAGGATCTCCACAGATCCGGTTCATCTGGGCTCTGGGCCCCATAGACGAGGGTCTGGGCACGTCGGGGGTGCTGGGGGGCCTCGGAGGGTCCCGAGGGGGGCTCACGGTGCTCGGAGCGCTTCTCTTCCCACATTTTGCTGCGTGTGTGTGTGAGCTGGGGGAGGCTCCGGCCACAGATGGAATGTTTCGGAAAAACAGCCAAAGGGCCAGAGCCAGGATCCCAGAACCGGGTCCGATCCCCTCCAGCACACACGGACCCAGACAGACACGTATACACATGGCTCACAGGACGGTAGCATGTCCGAGCCAGAGGAGCCGCAGAGACCATCCAGTCCAACCCCCGGTCTGAAACCTGGGGGAGGGAGCCGAGGCGAGCCCCTCGCCCCCGCGTGTGCCTTTGCACACCCAGAAAGGCCCCCCCCCAAGTGGACGGATGGACAAAAATATAGGCTGACTGACATCTGTCTTGTCGAGAGCCAGGATGGGGAGGCGAGGCCGGGAGCTGGGAGGGGTGGGGGGAGCCGTGACCGAGAGGCTCCGTCCCTCCCCTGCCCTTGCCCTGGCCTGCGGCCCCGCATTCCTCAGCATCGTCCCTGAGTGCGTCTGCCTGAGGAGGCACCCAGATGCTGACAGCTGGAGGGGAGGCCGGGGGAGGTGGGGGTGGGCCCAGGGCCCAGCTGGGATAGCAGAGAGGGAGGCGAGACCTCTATTTACCCTTGGAAGGGAGGCCCCCCCGGGCATGGCCAGGGTTGGCTGTTTGGCTGTGGGGGGTGCAGTAGGGATGGAGGCCTGGAGGAGGGTCCTCGGGCTGCAGCTCGGGCTCTATCTGCGGAGCCCACGCTAGGGTCTGGGCCATGGGAGGGCGTGGTCGCTTCAGGGGCCAGAACTCTGAGCCATGGAAGACCTAAGGGGACGTGTAGCCATCCGCGCCGCCGCGCCGGGGCCAGGCGTAGAGAGTCCCTGGGTCTGACCTGGGTCTGAGGCTTCCCTCTCTGTCCATCCATCTTTTCCCAGGATGTGCCCGGAACTCCCCGCGAGCTGCGCCCACGTCTCTGCCACCTCCACAAAGGCCCCAACGGCTACGGCTTCAATCTGCACAGTGAGAAGTCCCGGCCCGGCCAGTACATTCGTGCCGTGGATGCTGGCTCCCCCGCTGCCCACTCTGGCCTTCGAGCCCAGGACCGGCTCATCGAGGTGAGCTCAAGGGGAGTGGAGGAAGGGGCTCATTTCTGTTCCTCTAGGCTTGTGTGTGCGTGTGTGCATGCGTATGTGTGCGTGTGCACGTGTGTATGTGTGTGCACGTGTGTGTATGTGCATGTGCGTGTGTGTGCATGGGCCCTTGTCGCTGGGTGTCTGTGCAGGGAGCTGGGGGAGGGGGAGGCTGACCTGCTGTGTAAGGAACCCGAGCTGTGTGGCATCAGTCGTAGCCTTGGCTGTGTTGGTGGCTCTGATGAATATTTGATGTCCAACCTGGGGCTGAGGGTGGGGGAGGAAACAAGGGATGGGGACAGGCAGGGTCCTAGGGACGGAGGGCAGCGGGCCAGCTCTGGCCCCTGACTCTTCTCCCCTGGTGTCTCTGCGCCTCATTTCCCAGACTCCTTTCCGACTTCACCCCAGAGGAGCTCTCCTCCGTTATAGTCCCAACTCCAGCCTTGAAGGCGATGGACTGGATTGCAAAAGAGCCTCATTAGGCTGAAGTCAGGCCTAGGGAGTACCTGGGCCTGGTACTCTTAAGGGCCCATCTTCTTTTCCACTCCCCAAATGTGGCCTCACTCTCGCCCCTGGCCCTACAGGTAAACGGCCGGAATGTGGAGGGACTTCGTCATGCTGAAGTCGTGTCCAGCATCAAGGCCCATGAAGACGAGGCCCGGCTGCTTGTGGTTGACCCTGAGACGGATGCCTATTTCAAGAGGCTACGGGTGGTGCCCACTGAAGAACATGTTACGGGTGTGTTTGGCGGGAGGGCACCCCATCCCTGGCCTGTTACCATCTCTCTCGGGGACCCCCAGTCCTGTCCCTTTAGGGTAAATTTGGCCCTGTCTGTTCTAAGAGTACCCAACCTTCCACCTTTCCTGGGGATACTTATCTCCATCCATTCTGGGTGCCCTTCACCCTGTCCCATCTATCCTGGAGACTTTTTGCACTGGTCATCTTAGAAACCATCAGGGACTGGCCTTTTCTATCCTGAGAACTTCTAATCATGTCCCTGTCCATCCACAGGACCTCCAGTATTTGGGGAATTGCTTTCTGGAGGGGGGTCACCATAGTGGGTTGGGGTGGGGAATTATGTTCTGAGCCTCCCGAGGGGATGAATAACCCTATTTCAATGATGGGTTCTGTCTGCAGGTCCACTGCCTTCCTTGATTACCAATGGGATGAGCCCACCCCAGGTGAGCAAGCAAGTGACCAAAGACCTGGGATGAATCTGTGGTAAAAGAAGGGGAAGGAGATGAATGCTAGGTCCTTGACACTGGGTACCTGGGTACCATGGCCATTTGGGGCTTCAATGCTGCTTGAATCTGCAGTGGGTATATGCCATGGGACATAGGATGAGAGGCTGAACCCTGGGGGTCCTCCTGATCCTTGCTTCAGATCAGATTTTTCCTATAAGATTTCATTTTTCCTCCCCATGGAATGGTGGCAACTATCTCCAGTTTCCTCCTGGTGGGCCTCATATGAGGGAAGGGCTCTGATGTATGTGTGTTTGTGGGGAAATCACACTCAACTTCAGAGACTCCTGGGGTTCAAGAACAGGCCTGAGAGTGATTAACCCCATCATTCCCCAGATCAATGGTGGCTCTACTTGTTCATCTCGGAGTGACCTGCAGAATGTGGATAAGGACACAGAGGTAACTGACCAGCCAATGCATGCACCTACCCAACAACCATTGATAACCTCTGAATCACCATAACCTCTACAGTCCCCAGCTGGCAAAAATCTGATAGACTCACACCTTGATGTCTTAAAAGGAGAAAGGGGAGGAGGGCACGATTGGAGAGCTGTCCAATAAGGGGAAGGATTATCTCATTACACAGCAAGCTCTTCAGTTTGGATGACCACTTGTTAGGGATGTTCTGGAAGGGATTCCTGTTGAGTTATGGGTTGGACTAGATGCCCTTTGAGGGTCCGTTCAATTCTGAGAATCTCTCATTTTTTGGCAACCCCACATTGCCCTAGATAAGCAACTTAGATGAATGAATAAAAAAAAAAGTATTTAAGTGTGAACAGAAGGGCAGCTTGGTGGCTCAGTGGACAGAGACAGACCTAGAGATAGGAGGCCCTGGGTTCAAATGTGCCCTCAGACACTTCCTAGCTCAATGACCCTGGGCAAGTCACTTAACTGCTCTTCTGCCTTGGAAATGATCCTTAGTATTGAGTTCAAGACAGAGGAGGTAAGGAATTTTTAAAAAGTACATCCTGGATGCAAAGTGCTGTGCTAAGTTGGGAATACAAAGAGAAAGGAAAGATATTCCCTGCTCTTATGGAGCACACATTGTGATAGAGGGTTCAGCTGTTGGGCAGATGGCAAGGCTGAGGAGTTATTAGGGAAGCATAAGGCAAATGGCAATGCATCTTCTCTACTGTTGTTTCTGTTGATAAAACCCTATCCATTTCTGACTCAGCCATTGAACGAACAGTAAGGGCCAGTTTACAGATTGGTTCATCAGCTCCTGGAAAATTGGGAGCTGATTGTAGATTGAGTTTTCTGCTTTGGGGAAGGGCAGAGCCCCTGTCCTGACCCATTGTCTGAGAGGGAGGGAGAGGCTGGGAGCCCACCTCTGGGCATTAGAGGAGTGCATGACCTAGGTGGATGGCTGGGGATTTAACCTGTGTGTGCACACATGCGGTAGGCTGCATGTCTAGGGCCTATTTCTCCCTCCTTCCCCTTTCCTAAGATGTGAGGGCATAGGTGGAAATTGATGCCTCCTGGGAAACCCCGGGGGTTTTGCTCCATCTTAGGCTCTCTGCCCCTACAGGACAATGACATGGCCAAGAGGGACCCATTCCAGGAGAGTGGGCTCCACCTAAGCCCCACAGCGGCAGAAGCCAAGGAGAAGGCCCGGGCAAAGCGAGTCAACAAGAGAGCGCCGCAGATGGACTGGAACAAGAAGCGAGAGATTTTTAGCAACTTCTGAACCCCTGTTCCTTCCCCATCCCCCCACAGCCAGCAGCTCCTCCTGCTTCTCCCTGAAGGAAGGGAACTAGGGAACTCCCTGCCAGGAGACACAGGCTTTGAGCTCCACTGCCCCCCCCCCCCCTTCCTGAGGCCAGAGCTTCAGTGGAGTCTCCAACCTGTGTCTGAGGATCTTCTGGCTAGGTTGGGATGCGTGCGTTCGGGGAGGGGGGCTTCCTCTTGGTCCCAAGGATTTGGCCTGGTCTGTTCTCCCCCCCCCCCCCAAGTCCTACTGCCTGCCTGCTCCTGCCTCACCTTGCTGCTGGAAGAGCCACTTCCCTCCTACTATCCCTCCCTCCCTCCCTCCCTTCCACGGGAACCTCAGTGAGGCAGGACCAGAGAATGGGTCTTGGGAACTGGACCCTTGCTGAAGCTCCTGGTGTTTGTTCTTGTCTGTCTGGGGACATATTTATTCCCTGAGAGGAGGACAAGAGAGAGAAAGATCGAGCTACAGAGCCAGAGAGACCCAGACAAAGAAAGATAGAGGCACAGTAAGAGAGACCCTTTATTGTTGTTTTTTCATTGGCCAGTGGATTTAAGGGAATTTTTGTATTACACATGTTTTCATTTACTGCCAGGAATCTCCCCTCCCCCTATAGGGACTCTCTCTCTCTCTCTCACTGTCTTTCTCAGGCAGCAAAACAAACTTCTCTGCAGTCCTTTCCTTCCCCAACTCCCTTCCCCCAATCGCTATTCCTCTCCTGTTAAAGTCCCAGGGATCAGGGGGACCACAGCCAGAACTGACAGCTGATGAGCCCTGTGGGTGGATGGAAGGAAAGGAAGCTCATTTGGGGCAATGAGCCAACCTTGCCCAGTTTGGGGTCTCTCAGGAGGTTGCTTGCTCCATCTGGGGATGCTGGAAATAGCTCAAGAGACTATCTTAGGTCCCTGGAGGCAAGGAGGGGCCCTAGAACTGAGGGGTCTCCTGCTCCTTGTCACCTGGGTCTGGGTCTCTCTGAGTGTGCTGCCTGCCTTTGCTATGTGTGGGCCTAGAACCCAGGTCAAGGCCTGATCAGTGGTGGGCCACAGGCCCACCCCATTCTGCATGAGCCTCCCTGAGCAGTTGGCTGTTTCACCCACAAGACCCTCCAGCATCTGTTCTCCGATGGATGGGTTGAGCTGGTGACCAAGACACCCTCAGCTTCTGCATTTCCCGGCCTGCTTATCAGATTGGCTTCTTCAATGCTTTCAAGCCCTTCCCCATGACAGTTGCCACCCCCCTTCCTTGGACAGCTTCTTGCCTTGGATCCTGGAGGGCAAAGTACTCCAGACTCTTTGGGAGTTTCTTTTTCCCAGTTGCTGATTTGAGCTGCAGACAGTCATTTGGGCTGGGGACATCTGCTTTGGACCCTATTGGGGTGAATTATTGAAATGCCTTTTGGGGTCTCCTCCTCTTCCTCAAAGCCACTGCCAACAGAAAGCCTCCTAGAAAGCCTGAAGCAACCAGGACATTTTGTGGGAAAGGGCCTGGCCTGGAGGAAGATGGTACCCAGGGGCTCAGCTGGAGAAAGCTTCTGTAAATGTTGAAAAAGGTGCTTTAGAATTGTCGGGGGTATCCCAGCCCATTCAGGGAGGGCTGAGCTCTGGGGGGTAGCTTGGGGAGGGGGAGGATCTTAGGAAAGTGCTCTAGGCTGGGGAGAGGAGTCAGATTTGCTTTGGTTTGTTGGTTTTTTTGGGGAGGGGAGTGAAGATGGAGTGAGGATAAAATGAGGGTGTATCATGATGAGATTGGGGGCAGGGGTCTAATGCACAGCAGCAACTGGGATTATAGTTCTGGGGTCAACCAGATCTGCTCGAGAGTTTGGGTTTGGGGGTTTTACGCCCAGACATTCCCTGAGGAACTGAGTCACACATTGCCTGGAGAATCCTCTCCTGGTTGTTTGGTGCTCCTGGAAGAGACAACCAATGGATGGAGTGATTCTGGCAGTTAGCCTATGAGTTGAACTCACTGTCATTGTGGTAGCAGTTGCTCTAGCTTCCACGTATAGGGCTTGAACCTGCCTGAAGCCTGGGTCTTCCATCCATGTAAAAAGCAAGCCACCGAGCACACTGTCTCTTCTTCTGTGCAAGGGCCAAACCTTGTGGGCGCAGCCTCCTTTGCCCACAGACCCAAGAGAGGGCTTATGGTGGGACTTATGGTGGGGAAGGCAGAACCAATGTTGCTACTCGGCTGAAATCAGATATGCACGATTGCAAAATTAAGCTGCCCACTGATAGGGCACCCTAGATCGCCTATCTCTCTTTCTTGTAGTGTGATAGTAATAACTCTTCCTTCTCCTCCCTCTCCTTACTCTGAAAACCAATGCGAGTATAAGCTGTCGGCATTGTACGCTGTAATGTGCACTATAACATCAATAATAAACTTGGAATTGCCATGTACAGTAAAGATGGGTTGCTGCTAAGCTGGAGGCAAGGCTTGGTTTGTTTTCATCCACCTGGGTGGGGATGGAGGGGGAGGGGCAGGCTTCAAGCACTGACCCCTGGCTGATTCTGGAGGGGGAGAGAAGGACCCTGGGCTCCCAGGGCTTGTAGGTTTGAGATGATGCACCAGGGAGGGGAGTTCTTCCCTTTGATGGTCCAGGCAAGTGTGGCCAACTGGGCCTGCTGGCCTTTTAAAAAAAATCCTTACCTTCTGTCTTAGAATCAATACTGTGTATTAGTTCTAAAGCAGAAGAGTGGTAAAGGCTAGGTAATGGGGGTCACTCAGCTGGGAACTGTCTGAGGCCACATCTGAACCCAGGACCTCCCATCTGTGGCCCAGGGGGTTGAACTTGACAGAAAGACATGGGTAAATGCCTTTACTCTAAAGAGAGGCCCAAGGGCTTCCCCAAGGAGCCCTCTGATCTTATGGGGTGGCAGTGAAAAGACGTAGGTCTGAATTCTGCATCTGCTACTTCTGACTGCTCTCATCCCGGATGTCTTTTTTTTTTTTTAACCCTTACCTTTTGCCTTAGAATCAATATTGGATCTAAGGCAGAAGAGCAGTAAGGGCTGGGAAATGAGTTAAGTGACTTGCCCAGGGTCACATTTGAACCCAGGACATCTCAGCTCTAGGCCTGGAAAAGTCTTTTTTGCTTCTCAGGGACTCAGTTCGTTTATCTGTAAAATAAAGGGATTAGACAAGACAGCCAAGGTCCTGCCCAGTTTGAGATCTAGATGACCCTAACCGCTCTTAGAAGGCCAGGGGGAAGCATTTCAGCTGGGTCAGGGTGGAGTCTGGTCCAGTCAGCTGGAGGGAAGGACAAGCTGGGGCTCTGCTTCTGGCCTTTAGGCCAGGCTGCTGGGGGTCCCACGAGGATCTGTCTAAACAGCCTTCCCAGCAGCTAGCCTTTGCCCTATTTCCCAACTTCCTCACTTGCTCTGCCTTTCTCTCAACCCAGAAGTGATCTTGCACAGACCCTTCCTAGATGCTGCCGAGCCACCTCTCTTTCCTGGGGGGCAGAGGGCACAGCAGGGCCAACGCTTGGCCGCAGTCCCCCGTCGCCTGGCTGAGGCTGCCCGAGATTTCCTCTCCCCTCCGCCCCCAGCTCCCAGCTGAGCTCTCTCCCTGGCTCAGCCCCAGTTCTCAGCCCCCTCGTGGACCGAAGCGAGCCCTATTCTGATCACAAAAGAACATCAAACTTTATTAAACAGGCCCAATGTGGGTACAAGTCTTAAGCGCTCACTGAAAGTTCCAATGCCGGCTGGCTGTCCATCCACCGTCTCCACTCCGCTCCAGACGGGTCTTTGCCCGCAGCAGCCTTCAAGGGCTCTGGGCTGCTGGGCACAAGCCTCGGTTGAGGCAGTTCCCACACCGAGGGTTCACTGGCAGACAGATCTGCTGACCAAAGCCCACCAACAGCCAGTTAATCTCCTTCCACAGCTGCCTGGAAGGGGAAAAGCAGAACAGATTCCATAATGCAGCCTGTGGGCCAGTGGGGAAGAGATTAAAGCAAGCCCTGCCCCCAGCCCGATCTCTCCTTTCCCTAGGATGGAGCAGATGGTCCAGCCTGGCATCTTCTTCCAGGCTGGCCGTGCTCTGGCCCAATGTGGGTAGGGAGGACCAAGGCCCCGAGGCAGCCCTCCCTGCTCATCTCTCTGAGACTTTGAAGGCTGAGCGCCCGCGGGGAACGGGAATCAGAATGGATTTGGCGCCTCTGGGGGGCATCTAGTCCAGCTCCTGCCTCCACGCACCTGGGCAGCCAGTCTTCTAGGGCAGCTCTGGTTTCCTCTGGGTACTTGGTCCCTTTCTTGGTCCATTTCAATCTGTTGGTGATCCTGTGTACATGCGTGTCCACTGCTGCCGGGGCAGACACAAAGTGGGGTTAATCAGGCTCACGCAGGGGCTTTACCCTATATTTCTAGGGACAGCTGCCCCCTCCGGAGCAACCGAGCCACAAGGGAACACCGTGGAGTGTCCATTATCTTCTTAGCAATGACGATAGCTCTTCACATCTGTGGGGCACTTTACAAAGCATTTAGACATCCATTATCTTACCTGATTCTCAAGGCAATCCTGAGAGAGATGCTAGGCAGGAATATTATTCCCATTATAGAGATGGGGATACTGAGGCTCAGAGAAGTGGGGCAAAGTATGAGTCGTGACAGAGACATTTTTCTTTGGGGGAAAAGTTTGGGCTCAATAGATAGAGTTCCAAGCCTAGAGATGGGAGGTCCTGGGTTCAAATTTGGCCTCGGACACTTCCTACCTGGGTGACCCTGAGCAAGTCAATGAACCCCATTTGCCTAACCCTTTCCTTTGTCTCAGAGTTGTTTCTAGGACAAAAAGTCAGTTTAATAAAAAAAGACTTTTATATTACCTACAGTTCTCTCTTGAAACCCTCTCCAGGCCCCTTTTGAGAGAGTCATCACTTATTTTTTTAAACCCATATCTTCTGTCTTGGAAACAACTCTTAAGACAGATGAGTGACAAGGGCTAGGCAATGGGGGTTAAGTGACTTGCCCAGGGTCACAAAGCCAGGAAGTGTCTGAGATGAGATTTGAACTCAGATCCTCCCAACTTCAAGACTAGCTCTCTATCCACTCTGCTACCTAGCTGCCACGAGAGCCATTGCTTATACCAAAGAATATAAAAATGAAGAAAAGGGGAAAAAAAGGTTCAGCAAAACCAGCTGATGCGCTGAAAAAGTCTGATGTGATCTGCATTGTTCCATGTCCATAGACCCCCTCCTCCCACCCTCCTCTGCAAAGCAGCAGGGAGTACTGAGGAAGGGGGAACTGGGGAGAAACAGGTTTTCCCTGGTGGCAGAGCTGAGAGTACAACTTGGGTCTCTTGACTCCCAGGCCCAAGATTTTTCCCGTGGGGCCATGCTGATTTTCAGAGGCTGCTCAGTGGTTAAGAATCCTGGGCCCAGAGTCAGAAAGACCTGAAATCAAATCTAGCCTTAGTTTTGAGTGATAATACATGTAAAACCCAGTGGAATTGCTCGTCAACTATGGGAAAGGGAAGGGAGACAACAAGAATCATGTAATCTTGGAAAACTTACAGTGGATATTTGTTATTGGAATAAAATAAAAGAAAAACTTTAAAAACAATAATATAAATATTTTAGAACATAAAAACAAACAAACTAGCCTTAGCCACTTTCTGGTTATGTGACCCTGGGCAAGTCACTGAACCCGATTGTCTGACAAAGGTTCCCCTGGAGACCAAGGACATAGCACACCACTCCTGTATCTTTGCATGGAGTCCCGAAACGGCAGACCCAACAGCTCTCTAATTCTCATCTTCAGTCAAGAGTTCAAGCAGGCTGTAGGGTCCCCAGGGAGCCCTGTGCATCTGGGCTGGGTGGCATCAGGGTGGGAGGCAGGGGAAGCATCTGAATCAAGACGATTCCAGGCGGGAGAGGCCTGGGCCTAGACGGGCGTCAGAGGGAGATGTTTAGGTGAAGGGCTGAGGGTGGAGAAGGCCCTGGAGAGCTCTGGCCTGCCCCTGCGCCAGTGATGTCAGGGTTGCCTAATGAAATGAAGTCCCAGCAGCCACAGCTTGGGGACTTTAATTGAATGGATCCGGCCCAGAGCTATTTACTTTGCCTGGAATGTTCTGTGTGGCTGAATTGCTAAACCCATATGAATTATTCACCCCCAGAAAGCTGGGAGCAAACCTTAGCCCACGAGTCTGCTGAATCAATACTGGGCGGGAGCCCATTCTGAGCCTCCCCCCTCTTCCCTCACCTTACCCCCCAGGGATGCGCCCCAGGCCTTGACTCCGTTCACACCCCAGGAAGCCAAGGTCCCTCCTCTCCTCCTTCCCCCCCTTTCTGGTGGGAGGCCTGCTCCTCCCCTAAAGCCTTGGTCCCGGCTCAGCAGAGGGGCAGCGGCAGGGAAGGTGACCCCAGGATCGGCTCCGGATGCAGAACTCCTCTTCACTTCCTGTCAGGCTGCTGGGAATCACTTTCTAACCCATCACCCCCCCCCTGCAGTTCTGATTTTTCTCCACCAAGGAACAACGTGTGGCTGGCTCTGGGGTCCATCTGGTGAGAAAGGCTGTGTCAGCAGCGGCTCGGAGGCTGGGCCAGCCTTCCAAAGGCCCCCCTCTCTCCAGATGGGGATTCTGATCCAGCGCCCCTGGGGGGGGGGGGAGAGGCCCATCCAAGAACCCTCAGCAGGGAGGCCAGCCTGGCCAACACAGAGCTGTCACTGGGGAGAGCGGGAAGGTGCTGAGGGAAGCCAAGCAGGGCTCCCTAGGTTTCTACCTGGGCCAAGACATAACTTTAACTCTTTCCTCACCCAGCTCCCTCCCTCCCCACTGCTGGAGGCGTATTTGGGGCAAACTACTGGGGAGCAGAAGGAAAGAGTCCCCTGTAGGCAGCTGGGTGGCTCAGTGGATAGGAAGCCAGCCTAGAGACAGGAGGTTCTGGGTTCAAGTGTGACCTCAGACACTTCCCAGCGGTATGACCCTGGGCAAGTCACTTGACCCCCACTGCCTTGGAACCAATCCTTAGGGCCCTTCTAAGACAGAAGGTGAGGGTTAAAAAGCAAGGACAGAGCCTGGGTCTCCTATACTCCAGTTCCCTTCTCGTGCTTCCCCCTCTGGCGCAGCCCCTCTGGCCTGAAGTCATCTATTTTCCCAGCGCAGCTTCACCCGGCCCTGTAACCTGAATTGCACCCTGGGCAGGGCGAGGTGCTGAAATCCAGGACATTCCTTCTTTGTGATAAGCAGCCTGTGGAGCCTGCCAGAGACAGAACCGCCCCCCCCCCCATCCTCTCCTTCCTCTGCACAAACCCAGAGAAGCGGCCCTGCCTGCTGCAGGAAGCAGCTCTCTGGCCTCCGTACGGCCGAGGGCTTCTTCTGAAGCCCTCACTTTTGATCTTAGAGGCAGAAGGAAGGTCGGTCTGGGATGGAAGAGCGGCCAGGGTTACGCTGCGGGAGTTAGGTGACCGGCCACACCGGAACCCAGGACCTCCCGATGCCCAGGCTGCTGGGGGGCCGCAGGGCACACGCAGTTGCAGTCTCTCAGGGCGGCCTAGGACAAATCACAACCATCCCGGCACCAGGTTTCTTCTTCTGTAAGCTGAAGGAGCTGGACCAGCGGAGGGCCTTGCAGGGCTATGAAGTGCTTCCAGGGTAGGACCATGAAGCCGGGATCCCCGCCTCCCCTGGGGCTGGGGGCTAGCTGGCCGTCCTCTGCTTCACAGCATTCCACTCACAGTCGGGAAGACCCAGGCTGGTGGAGTGCCTGGCGGATTTATGAGCTGTGATCCTGGGAAAGCCACGTCCCTGGGCAGTGGATGGAGGGCCGGCCGAGTCGGGAGGACCCGGGTTCGGATCTGACCTCAGACACGTCCCTGGGGCAGTGGATGGAGGGCCTGCCGAGTCGGGAGGACCCGGGTTCGGATCTGACCTCAGACACGTCCCTGGGGCAGTGGATGGAGAGCCGGCCGAGTCGGGAGGACCCGGGTTCGGATCTGACCTCAGACTCGTCCTCACTAACCCCATTTGCCTAGCTCTTGCCCTTCTGACAAACTTATAACTAACAAAGTCGGGGTTAAAAAAAAGCGATGGAATGTGTCTCAACCCCCAGCTTCCTCGGCTGTACAATGGGGATAGTAAGGGCTCACCGGGTGGTTGCAAGGACTGACGGAGAGAATACACGTAAAAAGCGCGATCCAGATGCTGGCGGTTATTATTTTAGTAATAATAATAAAGATTTGTTTATCCTGCTAAGGGCTTCCCTCACAAGCCTGTCCAGGCAGTATTCTCACCCCCATTTCACAGGCCAACAAACAGGGTCAGAGGGAAAACGACTGGTCCGCGTGAGAGCGGGGATGCGAAGCCAGGGCCCTTACGCTGGGGCTAGAGAAGTGGCCCTTTTGCCGGTGTCACTGGATCCCAGCCTGGGCGTAAAGCCACCGAGCCGCCGGATCACAGATGAGGGCAGGACAAGGCGTCCCAGGTCATTTCCCAACCCCTTCATTTTATTTTTATTTTACGCCCTCACCTTCCACCTTAGAGTCAGTCCTGTGTGCCGGCTCCAAGGCAGAAGAGCGCTCGGGGCTAGGCCGTGGGGGTTCAGTGACTTGCCCAGGCTCACCCGGCTGGGAAGTGTCTGAGGCCGGATTTGAACCCAAGAAAACGACTTCCTTTCTCCAGCATTCTCTCCACCACGCTACCGCGAGGCCGCACAACCCCTTATGCAGACAAGACACTGAGGGCCGGAGGAGTGAAGCGGCGGGGCAGCAGGCGTTCCAGCCCGGATTTCCACTTGGGCTCTGCCATCAGATTTCACAGCACCCGCTGCTCCTCCCCCAACGTATTCTCCACCTGGATGCCAAAGTAATCTTCCTAATGCAGCTCTGATCGCGTTCCAGCCTTGTTCAAACACCTCGGTGTGGCCTGAGCGGCCTTCAAGGCCACTCCGTCTGGACCCAGAGGCCTGGAGCCCAGCCTTACTGGGGGCCACTTCCCCAATATATCCAACTCCTCCCGGGGATAGGATTTAAAGACAGAGCACACCTTAGGGACCGCCTCGTCCAACACCCTCAGAAAGGAAGTGATGACCCAGGGCTGCACCCAAGGCACACCGCAGAGCCTGGCCTCTAACTCAGGACCCTGCCTTCACCCCGAAGCCTCTGCCCTCATCCCGCTCCGTGGAGCCTGGGTTCCGGGGGCCGGCATCCCCCCTCCCCGGCCTCACTCAGGGGCTCCCCTTCTCCGGCCTCCTCTCCGAATGGCCCAGTCCATCGCCGTTCCTCTGCACTTTGCCCTATCCCGAGGCCCTTCAGGCAGGCCTCCATCCCAGGCGGAGGACCAGAGCCGCTTGCCACAGGCGGGCCCATTTCCCTTCTCTCCCCCCTCTCTGTAGAGCTCTTTATTCAGTCCCCTCCCCTGCCTTTGGGGGGAGGGCAGAGAGGGAAGGCCGAGGAGGCTGGGGATGGGGCGCCCCCTGCTGGTCAGTCAAGAAGACCCTCTGTCTGGGAGGCGCCTACACCTGGCTGAGAAGAAGCCCGGCGGCGTTGTGTGGGGTCCCACGATTAAGGGCCGGAAGTCCCCTTAGAGCTCATTCAGTCCAGCCTCCTTATTTCATGGAGAAGCGGCTGTGCAGAGGGCCTGTGGGGAGTTAAGGGGCAGAACTGAGCTCCTCTCCCCCCAAATCCGGTGCCTCGCACCCTGCTGGCACAGCTGGCCACACTGGAGGAAAAGTGCAGGGCCTGGAGCCAAGAATTGAGTTCAAATCTAGCCTCAGATGCTTCCTAGCTGGGTGACTCTAGGCAAGTGGCTTAATTGGTGCCTGCCTCAGTTTCCTCATCTGTAAAGTGGGGATAATAATAGCACCTGCCTCCCGGGGGCGCTGGGGGGACACTACAAGATAACACCTAGAAAGTGCTATATAAAAAGAATTGTTGTCAGCGGCTCAGCTGGTTTCCCAGCCCAAGAGACAGATGCCCAGCAGGGAAAGGCTGGGAGTCCAGGACGGGGATACAAGAGGGAAAGAACAGAGGCAAAGGGAGTCCTCAGGTCTCTGAGAAGACCCCACCCCCCTTTTAAACCCTTCCCTTCCATCTTAGAATCAATAGGAAGTATCAGTTCCAGGGCAGAAGAGCGGCAAGGGTCAGGCCACGGGGGTGAAGTGACTTGGCCAGGGTCACGCAGCTAGGAAGGATCCGAGCCCAGCTCCTCCTGACTCCAGGCCCGGCCGGCGCTCTATCCAGGGACCATTTAGCCGCTCCAAGATCCATGTTCTAATACATTTCTCTGGAGATGGGGAGGGCCGTCACCAGGAACCCGGTCTGTGCAAGGAGTCTGGCAGAGCGGGGAGGAAGAGGGCTTTCCACCCTTGCTGGGCTGAGAGGCCGCTGCTGGACCCCCGGCACAGGCCAGCTTTTGCGAGGGCCCGGAGAGGGGAACGACGCCGAAGCCGGCCAGATCCACCCGGCTGCCGCCCACGTTTCAGATCGCCGCCATCTCTCGCTCCTGTCTCCTCGGGGGTCCACGACGTGGTCGGTCTGGAGGACTCACAGGCCAGCGTGGGGAGCAATCGCCTCGCTTCTTTTTCTCCGGGAAACCGAGGCGAGATGCTCTGATCTTGTCTGGGAGCGTTCCAGCGGCCACCTGGGGCGGGGGGCCGCCAAGCCCCCCAGGCTCTCCAGGGCCAGCCAGGCCCGCTTGGGCGACTGAATCACCAGCCCGGGAACAAGCCGGGAGGATGACATTTAAACACTCATTTCCTGCCTTTCCGTCTCTAAAGGGCCCTTTCAAAACCTCATTCCCAAAGCTGCCACCGGGCCATTAATTCCAAAGCACTTTGCAAGCAGCCAATTGGAAGTGAGCGAGCCTCCTGGCAGAGGGGGCCTGCGGAAAGGCCCGAGCCCCAAGCGGTGGGCTCCCCCTAGGCCTGCCCCCCCCTTCTCTCCCTGTCCGCTTCCCTGAAACGGCCTTCCTGGCCAACAAAGAACCCACAACCCCCGGCTTTGCTGCAGGCCCCAGCCAGGACGGAGGGCAGAGCCTGGAGGCCAAAGAAAAGGGCCTCCTTCGTCCCGGGCCTGGACGTTCTCTCACCCTCCCGGGCTGGCGCCCAGCGCCCGCCCTGCTCTCCTCCGAGAAGGAAAGCCCTTCTTTGGTTCTTTGTTCAGGACATTTGTACCGGGTCTGAGGCTGTTTTGTAGGTTATTCATGTAAGAACAAAAGCACAGAAATCCCTGCTGGGTCCAATGGGGGGGGGGGGGCGCGCGAGCGGCTCTTAACCCTTTGTGTCCCGCACCAGACTGCCCAAGCTCCCCCTTTCAGGTGGTGTTTTTAAATGCATAAAACACAGAATTATAAAGGAAACCAATTATAGCAAAATAAAGATGTGATTTGTTCCCCCATCCCAGTTCATGGACTCTTATGTTAAGAATTCCTGGTCTAGGCTCCAATGGCTGGTCATGGGAGGACCTCGGCTCCTGGGGCACACAGCAGCCTGGGGTTCCTATTCTACCTTCGACTCTTCTGAGCTGGGTGACCGTGGGCGAGTTGTTTAACCACTTGGCCTCAGTTTTCCTTTCTATAAAAATGGCTAATGTGATTTTTTAATTTTTACTCCACGGGTGCGGTGAGTAAAGTACTTTGTAAGTCTTAAATAAGGAGCTGTAGAAAATGTGAGTTGTTCATTAGTGTGAGTTATTTTTTAACCTTTCTGAGCCTCAGTCTCTCCATCCGTAAAATGGGAACCACCACATCCAACGTTGTCCCTCAGGGCTGTTCTGAGGACATGTTGAAATGGAGGATTCCACAGCATTTAAAAAAGCGTGAGGCGCCAGAGACGTATAAAATAGCGCTCACGGTTAACTGCCGTCCTCAGGGTATGCTACTCCACCTTCCAGGCAGGCTCGAGCCGCCTCAGGTGGAAGCTGCAGAGGAAGAGGGACTCGGGGTTCTCTAGGAAGCCCTGGTCCTCAGAGACACAAGAAAGGAAAGGTAGGAGAGGCCTTCCCATTCCAATCTTTCCAGATGGCAGAGTAATTTTCTCACAGATACCCACTGCTCAGAAGCCTTCTGTGACCCCCACTGTCTATGACCAAGAGCCTAAACTCCCCAGTCAGGCTTTCAAAGCCTCCTCAATCTGGTCCCTTCCCATCTCTCTATTTTTTTTTTGTCAAGTCATTTTAGTCATGTTCAACTCTTCAAGCACCCATTTTGGTGGGATTTTCTTGGCAAAGATACTGGAATGGCTCATTTTACAGATGAGGACATGGAGGCAAACAGGGTGAAGTGACTTGCCCAGGGTCACCCAGCTAGGAAGCGTCTGAGGCCAGATCTGAACTTGGGAAGAGGAGTCATCCCCCCCCCCCCCTTTTTTTTCTTTTTTAATTAAAAATTTTTTTTTTAACATTTTAAAATATTTTCCCATGATTCCATAATTCATTTTTTTCTCCCTCCCTGATCAGGAGTCTTCTTAACTTCAGGCCTGGCTCTATCTGCTGTGACACCTAGCTCCCCTAGTTTGTAGTTAAAGACTTTCTGGAATGAAAGGGTCCCCTCCACTGCCTCCTGCCTTGGCTTTTCTCACGACTGGGTGAAGACGCTGGGGTGTACCCAAAGTCAGAATCATCAGAATCAGAGCTGGAGGAGACCTTGGAAAGAATTTTGTCCAAACTCCTCATTTTTAGAGGAGAAAATAGAGGCCCAATGAAGGTGACTTGCTCAAGGCACATCATCATCATTAATGCTGAGCTAGGATTACTAGTGGGTCTCCTGATTTCCTATCGAGTATATACCAGCACCTTAAATAAAACCAGCAAGGCACAAGGGGGCAGTGATGGCGAAGTAGGAAACTCTGGGACAGGAAATAGGAAACCCTGGGATGGGATTTCTGCTGAAACCCAGGGGCTTGGTGTTAAGCTTGTTAAGCCTGGAGTTAGAAAGATGAATAAAAATCTGAGCTTAGACATTAGCTGGATTTGTGGGACTCTAGGCAAGTCTCTCAACCAACAAGTCTACCTCAGTTTCCACATCTGTAAAATGGGGATAATAATAGCACCTACTTCCCAGAGTTTTTTTTTTGAGGATTGTAAGGCACCTTGCAAACCTCAAAGGACTTCATAAACACTAGCTATTATTAAATATATGCTAGCGATACTGAGTAAGTCCCTTTCCCTCTCTCAATATCGACTTTCTTTCCTGGACAACAGGAGACATTCCATCTACCCATCTTGTACCTCATAAGAGGAGGTCCCATTCCCACCCACCAGCAAGTAAAATGCCCCACTTACCGATGCCCGACACTGTGTCCCAAGCGATGGCCATGGCCAAGTGCGCCATCTTGGGTCCGACACCAGGAAGCGCTACCAGCTCCGCTACAGTGGCTGGGATGTCTCCTCCGTATTGCTGCTTCAAGATCTTGCTTGTCTGCTTGATATACTGTACTTTGCTCTGAAACATCCAAGCTGAGATCAGCTCTGTGCTCTGACAACACCAGGCCCTGCTCTGGGGCCCCAAAGTTCCCAGGATCAACCCGTTACAATGATGGAGAATGGGTGCTCGGGGCAGTCTAAAGCCTGGAACAAGGTGGGCTGCCTGTTAAACTGCCCAGCTCTGGGTCAACAGAACCTTTCATCTCTAGGGTCTACACCCTAGCGGTGGCATAGCCAGGTTAAAAGCCATGCACAGGAATACAGTTCTTTTTTTATTTGTTTAAACCTTACTTTCTGTCTTGGAATCACTTCCTAGCTGTGTGACCCTGGACAAGTCACTTAACCTCTATTGCCCAGCCCTTACTGCTCTTCTGCCTTGGAACCAATACACAGTATTGCTTTTGAGATGGAAGGTGAAGTTTTTGTGTGTTTTTTTAAATAAACCTTTACCTTCTGTCTTGGAACCAATACTGTGTGTCCTGGGCAGCCTGCCCCTCACAGAGACAGCGGACAGCGCCAAGGCCCCGGGGTGTGCGGGGAGGAGGCTGGCCGGCGGTCTGGGGGCATTTGTGGGGGTCAAGCTGGGCAGCACACGAGCACTACATGCAAGTCCTGGAACAGGGTATTCCCCTGTGGGGAACGGCAGCTGCTTCTGGCCGAGGGCCTGGGACACCTTCGGCTCAGCCCCGAACACGGTGATCTTGTCCTGACAAGTTAGGACACGGCCTGCCCTGCAAAGAAGGGGAGGGAGACTCGGGGAAGGCGCAGCCTGGCTCAGGGGGACATCCTCTGGAAGGCTCTGGGGCCCGCCAGCGGGGGGGGGGGGGGGGGCTGGGGAAGCCTTCATCCCGGGGCAGCCAGGGCTCTGCGGCAGGAGGACGGAAAGCAGGAAAGAAGGCCTGCAATCTGCACACACCGCGGAGGGCCGGCCGGGAAACCTGCCCTGAGCCCTACACATCGAGGACTATTTAAGAACACGTTGGACAAAACAGAGCCCACGCTCAAGGCTGCCACTGCCGGGAAATGGACTCCACCCCGCAGGGACCTCCTCCTGCATGGGCAGAAAAGCAGAACGGGGTATATTTAGCTTCTGCATTTCCAAGAGCCAGGCTGTGCGGCACAAGAGGCGCCCGGTGCTGTGGGCCTGGGAGGGGGAGGCGGGAGAGCTGCGCAGAGTGCCCTACCCTCCTTCCACTCCACCAGGGGCGGTGACGAATCCCGTGGAGTAAACAGGGGAAATCGGAGGGCCGGCATGTCCTACACAGCTCTGAAAGGCAGGAAGGGAAGGGCCCAGAGACAGGGATGCTAAAGAAAGCCAGCTTGGGGGTAGGGAAACACGAAGAACGGAAAAAAGGCAACTGAGGAGCAATAGACGCCCAGATCTATGCTGTCAGCCCCAACTGCGCCCCTCAAAGTCAGCCTCCTGTGTCCAGCTGTCTATGGGATGGGTCTGCCTGAAAATCTTGATGGCACCTCAAACTCAATGTGAAGAAAACTAAACTCATTATTTCCCCCTCAAAAACATGCCCCTTCTGATTTTTTTTTTTTGTAAACCCTTACCTTCTGTCTTAGAATCAATACCGTGTATTGGTTCCAATTTCTGCAAGAGGTACCTCCCAGGGGGCAGCTGGGTGGCTCAGTGGATTGAGAGCCAGGCCCAGTGATGGGTTCAAATTTGACCTTAGACACTTCCTAGCTGGGTGACCCTGGGCAAGTCACTTAACCCCCATTGCCTGGCCCTTCCCACTCCTCTGCCTTGGAACCAATACACAGTATTGATTCTAAGATGGAAAGTAAGGGTTAAAAAAAAAAGAGGTGCCTTCATTCTCTCAGTTACCCATGCGTGGACTCTTTGATTCATCTTTGATTTTTCTCCCTTCTTCCCATCCCTATTTAACCACTACTATGTCCTTCAGGCCCCCAGACATTGCCACCTGAATTGCCTTGGGTCTTATAGCTGCACCCTTAGAATTCATAGATCCTTTCATTTGTCCTACTGCTCAACTCTCCTATATATGATGTTTCCTCCAATAGATTCTCATTTTCTATTTTTATCAATAATCCTTGGTACAGAATTAGCACTTAATAAATGCTTCCTTTCTTCCTTCCACACTTTTTGTTCTATTTATTCATCTTTCCTCCAGAGCACTTATTTTACTTTATTTCTTGCCTTATTTTCCCTATAGATCTATAGATATGTATATATTACTTTATATCACCTTTTGGGAAAACTATTCACCCCCCCTTTGAGCGGTTCCTTGTAGTTGTTAGGGAGTTATACATCCCTTCTGATGTGGGTTTTTGGACATCTTTGGATCTATGATGATTTTCTTTAGTGGTCTGTATCTTCTTTTGCCTCCTCACTGGTCTACCCGTAGCTCCCGAATTAGGGTGCTGTGTCAGGGCCAGGCTCTCTGCCCTTCTTGCCCTGATCTCCAGTGTCCGGCATCTGTGCAGTCCCCAGCAATGGATCTGAAAGGCCCTTTATGGCGTTTCAGGACAGAGTACGAAGGGCCCGGGGCTTTGCTGTTGTGACTGGACTGGTCACTGCTGGCTCTCGGCCCCTTCCAAGGAAGGTTCCCGCTGTGGGGGCTTTGAGGCTCTCTTAGGGGAGCACTGTTCCTCCTACCTCTGGATAGAGCTTAGCAAGCTATCCGTGCCTCTGGTCACACTGGGAAGTTGCCATTTGGTTTGTCTGGGAGCTTTTCTGACGCTTCCCATCCTCCTTATTTATTGCCTGTGAGCTTCTGGCTGACTTTTTGTGCAGTTCTGGGGCGAATGCAGTCACTGTAGTTTTTTATTGGATCTACTGCTTCTGTTGGGTCTCCTGTGGTTTTCTTAGCTTTTTCTGCAGTAGGGTTGGGGGAGCCGAGCTTATTGCCTCTGTTTAGGCTAGAAGTCCTTGTTCCTTCGTTTGAGAAGGCAGTCCTAACAATTCTTCCTTTGAGAAGTGTTTCTTGGTACGAAGGCCCATCTCCTCCCTTCTATTCCTATCCGAGTCACGATTTCCTGCCTCAACTATCACCACAGCCTCCTCCTGGGTCTCCTTGTCTCCTGTCTTATTTGCCGCTGTCTACCCCAATTTATCTTATAATGCCACTTTTTATCCTAGCACAAAACTCTGACCATTATCGCTCCCCTGCTTAAAACCAACAATGGCCCCCCATTGACTAGCAGCTAAAAATCCAAAATTTTTTGGCTTAACATTCAGAACTTTCAACAATCTGACATCAACTTACCTCTTTTTCTACCTTTATGCTTTGGATCACTCTTTTCAATTAATCAATTGGCAAGCATTTATCAAATGCTTCTCATGGGCCAGGCACTCTGCTAAAAGCTGGGGATACAAAGAGAGACAGAAAACAGACTCTGCCCTCAAGGAGCTTACATTCTAGTGGGGGGGAAGAGGAGTAAATAAACAGCTATAGGCATGATACGTACAAAGTAGCTAGAAGGACTGGGAAAGGCCTCATTTAGAAAGTAACATTTAAGCAGTCTTGAAGGAAGCCAGATGTAAGAGGCACAGATGAAGAGGAAGACTGTTCCAGACACAGTGAGTACAAAGGCGTGGAGGTGGGTGATAGTAGGGCTAGCTCTAGTGTGTGGGAAAACAGGAAGGGCAAGGTCAGGTTGTATAGAGCTTTATGCAGCCAATGGGACTTTATGTGGGATCCTGGAGGTAGCCAGTGTAAGTCTATTAAGTCGTAGGGTCAGGGAAGAGGGGGAACGCGGTCAGACTTACTTCAGGAATTTCCATTTTGTAGCTGTGTGGAGGAGAGATTGGAGTGGAGAAGAGACTCAAGGCAGGGGGCCACGCCAGAGGACTAGTGCAAAAAGCTGGGCAAGAAATGATGAAGGCCTGAACCAGCAAGGTGGGAGTGGTGAAAAGGGAACACAAAGAGACGGGGCTCAGGTCTGAAGGCAGAAATGATGAGACCTGGCAACACACTGGATCCACGGGCCACCAGGGTTGCCAGCCCAGGAGCCTTGAAGGGCATGTGAGAGTAATAGGTGGTTTGGGAGAGGTGAGAGTTTGGGGGGAAATTAGAATAGGTTCCATTTTGGAAATGCTGAGCTTCAGATGCCCATGAGACATCCTAGTTCAAAATGTTCGGTAGACCGTTGGTGGTGCATAACTGGAACTCAAGAGAGTGGTGGGTGGTATAGTAGGATGGGATCATCTGATAGAGTTCACTGAACCCATGGAAGCTGATGAGATCACCAAGGGAGACGCCAGCGAAGCCAAGTGTTGTCATCTGCCCATTCCCTCAAGGAAAGTCTTCACATGCTTGGGCTTAGACTCCTTCCTTCTCCAATGGGTCTGAGGCCTGCTGCTTACTCTCAACCTGGTCCAGTCCATCTACTAAGAGGATTTTACTGGAATGTGGCTGAGACTCTTTATTCTCACCTGTGTGGAGCTCAGTAATGAATTACTAATTGACTGACCCTTTCCCTTTGTGCCAATTCACACCAGTCCCTGACATATACTGGATGCAAATAACTTAGTGTATGAGTTCTACATTTAGAATGTCTTTATTACTTTTCATTTATCATAAGGATATCTTTTTTTTTTAAACATTTACCTTCCATCTTGGAATCAATACTGTGTATTGGTTTCAAGGCAGAAGAGTGGTAAGGGCTAGGCAATGGGGGTTAAGTGACTTGCCCAGGGTCACACAGCTGGGAAGTGTCTAAGGCCAGTTTTGAACCTAGGACCTCCTGTCTCTAGGCTTGGTTCTTAATCCACTGAGATACCCAGCTGTCCCCTATTATAAGGATATCTTAAACACTTATTTTTTGGATTAATGTGTAAATATCCAGAGGGTGGGGGCAGAATAGATGCTATCTTTATAGAGAACCTAGTAAGTTCTTACTTAAGGAGCTAGGAGGTGTACCACATAGAACACTGGGCTACTGTCAGGGAGACCTTGAATTCAAATCCAGCCTTAGACACTTACTAGCTGTGTGACCTTGGGAAAAATCACTTAACCTCTGGTGACCTCAGTTTCTTCCTTTGCAAAATGGTGGTAATATATAATAGCATCTCCCAGAGTTGTTGTAAGGATCAAATAAGATAATCATTCTAAAAATGTATTGTAAGAGTACCTGGCACATAGTCAATGCTATATGAATATTAGCTAGTATTATTGGCCAGTTGCTAGGAATAGAAAGGCACCATCCCCTCAGGTGATGATAATGATGGTAATGAAATCCTTTTTGGAAAAGAGAAGGTCCATTCCAAAGCTGGCTAAATTGGATGTCATACCTTGGCTCTCTTGGCCCTGGGTTCTACCTCACTGCTTTGGCAAAGACCTCCCTGGGCCTGTTGGACTCACCCTCCAAAAGCCAACTGGGTAGATGAGTTGACCCAGGGTATTGTCGTCCATTTGCAAGATGTTGTCTAGAGTCAGGCCCCTTTCTCTCAGCCGCCCCATGGCAGCTGCTGTGACCTGGTCTTTGGTTTGGCTGGACAGCATCAGTGATAACAGCACTTGATATCTCATCACCTGGTGGGCAGAAACCAGGAAAGAGAGGCAGTCATATGGAGAAGGAAGGAGGTGATACAATGAGCACTGAAACAGACCCTCTAGAACCATGTCAGTGAATCTATAGCACACATGCCAGAGGGGGCTACTCCCTTTCTCTCTCTCCACTGCACCTGAGGATATTTCTCACATGATCCGTCCCTTTGCCCAGCAGCCCAATGGGAGTGCTTCTTCCCTCTTCTGTCTGGGGTCAGGGTTGTCTAAAAGGTTTGCCATCACTGCTTTAGAGAACATAGTACCGGCACCAGGATTAAATGGCAATTGTGAAATGGATGCCTTGCCAGATCTGAGGCTTGGAGCCATGTTTTTTTCCGCAGGTACCAAAAGTAATCATCATGCAGGAAGGAGGAGAAATTTATTTTGCTAACCCTTAACCGTATCAGATATAGAGAGCATCTTATTGGTCCAAAAGAATGGTCAATTTCTATGGTCAACTTCCTGCCAGTAATGCCAGACTAATTCAAAGGCTCCCTTTAAAGGGAGTTTGACAACACAAAATCCTTACTGAATAGATGGAGAATCTGATTTGGAACTAGGGGTGTTCTGGGAGTTGACAGAAGGATTCCTCCTACTCTAAAAGACAGAATAGGTTTAGAGCACATTGAGGGCTGACAACCTGGAGTGTATGAGGTTGAGGACTTGGAGGGTCTCTTTACCTCTGGGGCAGCATTTTGGTCATGACATTGCTCAGCTCCCATGTGATCAACAGGTGCATCTTTGGATTTCCTCATTTCTCGGATATTCTCTAGCTGGAGTCTCCAGTTGAGGGGCTCCCATTTGAGTTTCTTGGAAGTGCTGCCATCACTGTCCACAGCTCCATTTCTATCTGATGTCTCATAAGCTATCTCAAGTTTTACCTTCCGTTGTCTTCTTACTGGTTTCCGTTTTTCTTTTTTCCCTGCAAAGAGTCCAGACTCTAGCTTTGGTATATACCTGTTCTTTCCTCCAAAAACTTTAAAAAAGAATGACTATTATCAAGAGAAGGAAGGTGGCTCTGTGGATTGATAGCCAGGCCTAGAGATGAGAAATTCTGGGTTCAAATCTGGCCTCAAACATTTCCTAGCTGTGTGACCTTGGGCAAATCATTTAACTCTCATTACTTAGATCTTACCATTCTTCTGCCTTGGAATCAATACACAGAATTGATTCTAAGACAGAAGGTAAGAGTTACAAAAAATTATTATTAAACACATTCATTTTAGAAAATCATGAGTTTCAAAATTTTTTCTTTCCTTCAGCCCTTTCTTTTAGAGTAGGGGGGTGGCCTACCTCTCAAAGCTCAGGGATAGCTAGAATAGGTGAAAAAGGGAAGATAATGAAATCACATGGGATGGACCTTGGGCCTATGCCCTCAGTACAACTGGGTGGAAAAGACCACCTTCAAATGGTGAGTGACTGAAATTTTTTTTTTTTTGGTCACAACTTTGGTGGAAGCCTTATTCCAGGTGGGGAGGATAGATGGGAAGGTTTTTACTTTCTTCCCCCCCCCCCCCCCAATCCCTTACCTTCTGTTTTAGAATTGATTCTAAGTTTAGATAGTAAGGCAGATGAGCAGTGAGCCTAGGCAACTGGGTTTAAGTGATTGGTCCAGGGTCACACTGCTAGGAAGATCACATTTAAACCCAGGTCCTTCCAACTTTAGGGTGGACACTCAATTATGCTACTAGGGAGGGTTTTTTCCAAATAAACAAATACAATAAATAAATGTCTAAATACTTTAGAAACATCCCCTACTCTTTCTACCCCTTAGGGTAGTCTTTTTACCCCTAAGGCTCCTTCTGCCCATCTACCCTAAAGGCTGAGTGTCCACACCCTGTTTCTCCTCCTCTTTTCATAGTCCCTTCCTGAGAATCCTCCCTCCCCTCCCCCACCCCACCTCACCCCACAGGCTCTCAAGGTGGGTTCAAATCCCTTTGATAGGCTTTATCAATCACTCCACAAGCATTTATTAATCATCTACACTAAGGGCAGCTAAATAGCCCAGAATGGTGCGCCAGGCCTGGGTCTGGAGGACCTGGGATCTAATTTGGCCCTAGACACTTTCTAGCTGTACGACCCTGGGCAAGTCACTTAACTTCAATTGCCTAGTCTTGGAATCGCTATTTCGTATTTATTCTAAGCTAAAAAGTATGGGTCTAAAAAAAATTTGGGGTCAGGCACTAGAGATACGGAAGTGGAGGTGTTCCTGAAGGTCACCTCATCCAACTCCTTCAATTTACAAAGGGGGAGGGGACCGGAAACTAAAGTTACACAAGGTGATACAAAGTAGCACTGATAGAATTCGAACTCAGATCCTATCTCTAAATTTAAGGGTGAAAGACGGTAGGACACAGCGGTGCTACCTGAGACTGTATCTTTGCCAAGGGACCGCGGAAGATTTTCCTCCAAGAATAGTCGATGCCCGGGACAGCGGCTCATGCCGCGGGTCACCATCCTCTGGCCAGTCGCAGTGCTCATATTTGACTGCTCACCTTGGACTACAACTCCCGGGAGGTTCCGAGCTACGTCACGTGACAATTAGTTCTCGGTCTCTATCACGCTAAGTCTCCGCCCACCTACTTCAATTTCAAAGGAAGAGGAAGATGTGCAGGCCGGAAGACCTCGCCACGTGATACATCTCGGCTACGTCCCAGACCCTTTGAGTCTCCTCCTATCTTGCTCGATTTCAGGGGGAAAGGGCAACGAGCTTATGGGACTACAATTCCCGGCAGGCTTTGCCCGGGAGCTGCCTAGCAGGCCACAGTTTTGCCGGAAGTGTCTGCTGAGCTTCCGGACGGCGGCTGGAAGCTCTAGGGTCCTTGCAATTCTCGTCGCCCTGGTGGGGGCTCCCCCCAGTCGGTGCCAAGGGTGGTTCGGGGTGAGTCCTGTTCGGACCCTCGGATCCGGGGCTCCGAGTCCACCCCCAGATGGCGGCGCCTTGGGCAGCAGTGCTTAGAGCCGACTGGTGGGCTGAGGCGGAGGGTCTCCAGGGGTCTGTACCTGGGGCCTCCCCAGGAGCGGGGAGGGCAGAGCTGCGCCGGCTTGCGGCTCTGGGGACTCACCCGTGCTGCAGCCACCACGCCCCCTCCCTCTCGGTGCAGGCCAGCCGTGGTTCTGGTCTCGGTGCTTCCCTCACCCCATTTTGGTCTCCGGGGCTGGGACGTGGATTAGACAGCGACCTGTCGATGGGAAGCCTGCCTGGAACCCATGGAGCATAGGCAGTTGTGTGGGGCGAGGCTGCTCGAATCCGAGGACCCTAGTTCAGGGGCCTGGTCTGAGATTTGGAACTTCAAATCATTAATGTAGGAAAGAAAACTTAGATATGTTCTGGTCAGGGTTCTCCCTCCCCACCCAATACAAACAAACACAAAACTTTACCGTGTGACTTTGGGCATGTCATTTAATTTCTTTGTAGCTTTGGTTTCTTCATTTTTGAAATAGGGCTAAGGAGGCTAAGGAATATATTTTACAAATGTTGAGGTACTAAAGAAATACACCTGCTGTCAGTATTATGAAAATTGGCCCTGGGTTCCCTGTCTTGCTGTCTGGTGAGATTATCCATCCCTTTCTTTTTGTTCTCTGCTCCCTCTGCAGCTTTCCCTCAATGTCCTCCCACCCTCTTTCCCCCAGGGCACACCCACTTGGCTCATCTTAGTATGGTGAAGACAGTTGTGCTTCCAGACCTAAAATGATTCTTTCATGATTGGATCAAAGTAGGCAGGGTCACTCTTGGAATGAGTGAGACTTAGAAGTTGAGAAAAAGCATGAGCCTTCTCCCAAATGGTGTGTGGAAGTTCCTTGTGTTGCTTTAGATGAACATGCAAATGTGAGAGTATTTTAGGGGTTGGCTAAAAAAGGACTGAGGATATATGTTTATTTCACTTGGACAGAGGACCCTGGCACTGCCTTGCTTACCATGGCTAAGCCACCAAGCAAAGATTCTGGGCTAAAGGAGAAGTTCAGGACTCTGTTGGGCCTGGGAACACCAAGACCTCCCAGGTCTTCTGAGGGCAAACAAACTGAGTTTATCATCACTGCTGAAATTTTAAAGGTGAGTGAACTCTGCCTGATTTTTATGTTATTTCAGAAAGATGTGCCTGGGATTGTAGGACATTGCTTAAAAGTTACTTTTTGGAACATATATTAATTGATACAGATATAAGGCAGTTGTATTTGAGGTAGGTAGACAGGAAGTCCTAAATTCAAATCTGGCCTTAGAGAACTTCCTAGCTGTGTGACCCTGGGCAAGTCACTTAACCTCCATTGCCTAACCCTTACCACTCTTTAGCCTTGGACCCAGTACACAGTATTGATTCTAAATGGAAGGTAAGGGTTTTTTAAAAAAAGAAAAAGATGTGCCTGGTAAAAGGGACTTAGTTAGTTATAAAATGCCCTGGGAGCTTAGTGACCAGCAACTTGGCCAGAGATAACTATCTAGGAAGAATGATCTCTTCTTGACTCTGAGGATTCTGGGCATTTGGCATAGGAAAAATGAATTTGAATTTTCATGAGGTTATGGATCCAAATATGCTCAAGCTATGGGAAGTTTATAATATGAGGGTTACAACACTGACTCAGGGTTGCAGTCCATGACAAAGAATCATTTCAGGAAAATTTGCCTCAGGCATACTTTGTGAAAACAAAAATGTGACATGCAGGGACTCAATGTGACACTGGTGACATGTAGGGACTCCTGTTGGAATGACTTTCATATGGTATAGCTTTTAGGGTAGAGGGTGGTTTGGGCTTATCAGACCTAAAAGATTACTGAGATGATTGAATATTTTCCTTTATCAACCTCTCTTCTCTTCCCAGGAACTCAGTGTAGAATGTGGTTTGAATAATCGGATTCGGACGATAGGTCAAATCTGTGAAGTAGCAAAAACCAAGAAATTTGAAGAGGTATGTGTGTGTCCAAAGAGGTGTAATGCTGACTTCTTGTTAGAGTCTAAGAACTGCTAAACTTCAGGAATTGGAGAGATCTAAAACTTATCTACCTTAATTAATAGGTGGAAAAGCTATTTAAAATGTGAGTGATATCATGTTGGCCTGAAGAGGCTGCTGAAGGGGAAACAAAGGAAAGAAAATTGTTAGCTGATTCTGATAATGGAAAGCATTTTTTTAATTTTAAAAATTTTATTTATTAATGGAAAGTATTGAGAACTATTAGCCATAAGCCTATGGTTTCTTCAGGTCTAAAATTATAGACTTATAGAATTTCTTTAGAAGAGATTCTAGGGATCCCATCTAGTTTCATTTCCACATTTATAGAGGGAGAAACTTAAGTAATTTGTGCTAGATCACTCAGGGAATCATTGGCAGAACTGACTAGTTTCCTGAAGGACCTATATCTTAACTTATAGATAGACAACTACAGTGGATAGAATTCTGGACCTGGAATTGGGAAAAATAATCTTTGTAAGTTCAAGTCTGATCTCAGAGGGGTGGCTTAGGTAGCATAGTGGATTGAGCACAGGCCTGGAGTTGAGAGGACTTGGGTTCAAATTTGGCTTCAGACATTTCCTTGTCGTGTGACCCCGGGCAGGTTACTTAATCCCCATTGCCTAGCCTTTGTTGCTCTTCTGTCTTGATACTAAGACAGAAGGTAAGTATTTTTTTAAAAATCTGGTCTCAGACTAGTAAGTGTAACCCTGCACAAGTCAGTTAATTCTGTTTGCCTCAGTTTCCTCATTTGTAAAATGAGTTGGAGAAGGAAATGGTAAAATACTTCAATGTCTTTGCCAAGAAAACCTCAACTAGGGTCATGAAGAGTCATGACTGAAAAGACTAAACACACAAAAAAAATGTCTTAACTTACCTCGAGCTGTTCCATTTATTAACTTGGCAGCCATAGTGGGTTGTGGACCATGCAAAACAAAATGTGGTTTTCTGGTCATTGAAAAGGAGAGAAACTTGGTTTTGTAGTTCTGAAATGGAGAGACTCCAATTTAAGCTATTTCTTTAGCTTTGGTAAGGTCTTTTGGGTATCCTTATGCTATAAGGGAAGGAAGCTGAGATTATTGAGACCAAGGCAGTAACTAGTATTCCCTTTCCTCTCATTTGAAGCATGCAGTGGAAGCTATCTGGAGAGCTGTAGCTGACATGCTTCAGCCAGAGAGGCCAGCAGAAGCCCGGCATGCAGTTCTGTATCTGCTGAAGGCCATTATTCAGGGTCAGGTAAGTCAGGAAATGAGCAGTTGTTGGCTGTAATAACTTGCTTTGATATTCCCTTCCTTGGGTCTGTATTCCCTGGAGTAAGCCTATGAATAGATTGGGAGATATATGTAAAGTCCTTTGCAGACCTTCAAGCACTCTAATAAATGTTAGCTGTGGGAAGCAGTTTGATATAATAGGTGCTGGTGGACTTGGAATCTGGAAGGCTCAAGTCCTGAATCATTTCTCAGACACCCACTAGTGTGACCCAGGAAAAGTTATTTAACCTCAGTTTCCCCATCTATAAAATGAGGATAATAATTACCTCACAGGGTTATTGTGTGAGGGTCAAGTGAGATGTGGAAATCACTTTGCAACCCTAAAATGCTTTATCATCTGCAAAGTTCAATGAGCAGAATCCAGAGAGCATTGTGTGTAGAAATAGCAATATCGTTCAATGATCGATAATAAACAGCTCAGCTATTCTCAGCAATGCAATGACCTGGGATAGTTCTGAAGGAATTTTGCTGAAAAATGCCATCCACTTCCAGAGAAAGAAACGATGGAGTCTGAATGCAGACCAAAGCATACTTTAAAAAACTTTATTTTTCATGTTTGTTCTTTTTGGCCTCTTGTTTTCTTTTAAATGAATAATATGGAAATATGTTTTGCAGGATTGCACATGTATGACCTATATCAAATTGATGGTTGTCTCAGTGAGGGGGGGGAGAGGAGTGAAGGAGGGAGTTTAGAATTCAGGATTTCACAAAAATGAGTGAAAAAGTGTTTACAGGTAATTGTGAAAAAATAAAATATGTTTAAAAAATGCTGTATCAGTGTTAACTATTTCTATGATTATTATCAGTTAGAATCAGCTAATTCTTCTCCAGTTCCTCTAAATTACTTTCATACCTCTTAATTTTGGGGCTAGTGTTTTTGGTGAAATTATAGAAGAGAAACTCATATTTCTGAAGAAAGTAAGGAAGTGAAGGAGGCTATCACTATCATTTTTTCACCCTGAGCTTGACTACTATTGTATTAAGTTTATTTGCATCATTCACTTAAGAGTTCTGGTTGAAAGAGTTTTGGGAAGGTCTTAAAATGGGACTTTAGTAAATAACACCATATTTGAAGGTCTTAGCACTTAGTTCTGGGTTTTACTCTGCCTTAGTAGCCACTATTTGTGTTCTACTATTTGTGACCATTATGGAATGATTAGGCATGTATGTTAGCAATAGCTCAGGAAACATAATTGCTTTTTAAGAGGAATAAAATCTCACGGGTTCATAGATTTCAAGTAGGAAAAGACCTTAGACATACTTTAACATCTTTATTTTGTTTTTTAAATCCAAACATTCTCTTCTAGTGACGTTTCTATGATAGAAGGGCAAGAGCTAGGCAATGGGGGTTAAGTGACTTGCCCAGGGTCACACAGCTAGCAAGTGTCTGAGACCATAGTTGAACCCAGATCCTCCTGACTCCAGGCTTGGCACTCTTATCTACTGTGCCACTTAGCTGCCTCCTTATTTTATTTTATAGAAACTGAGACTTAGAGAAAGGAAATGACTTGCTCAAGGTTATAGAGGTAGTAAATGGCAGAGTGGGAATGACTTTTTTTCTCTCTTCTAGGGGGAACGCTTGGGTGTTCTTAGAGCACATCTCTTTAAGGTAATCAAGAATTACCCTTCCAATGAAGACCTGCATGAGAGACTTGAAGTTTTCAAGGCTCTCACTGACAATGGGAGATACATAACATACTTGGAAGAAGAACTGGGTGAGTCCATCTTTATATATGATGTTTCTGTATTCAGCTTGTGATCTGCTGTGTGCAATGGAAGATACTAGAGAAAGGTGTCTTGTAGGTTGGTGGGCTTCCCAGGAGAGGGCAGTGGAACATGTGAATAGGATTAGCCTGCTAAGGCAGCCCTGGGTAAAGTTGGAATCTGGTTTGGAAGGAACTTTAGAAGTCACCCAGGGGGACAGCTAGGTAACAGTGGATAGAGCCCTGGTCCTGGGTTCAAATGCAGCCTTAGATACTTTCCAGCTCTGTGACCCTGGGCAAAACCCCAGTTGCCTAGCTCTGACTGTTCTTCTGTCTTAAAACTGATACTTTATTTCTGGGAATAAAGCAAAAAATGATATGCTTTGATCTGTATTCAGACTCCAGGAGTTCCTTCTATGGTGGTAGATAGCAATTTTCACCATGAGCCTCTTGGAGTTGTCTTGAATCCTTGCATTGCTGATGATAGTTAGGTCATTCAGAATTGATCATGGTGTAACACTGATATTACTGTTTCTTCTCACTTCACTGCATCACTTTATACAAGTCTTTCCAGGTTTTTCTGAAATTGTCCATTGAACAGTTATAATTATTAGGAGATTTCCCCCCCTTATATTGGGTCTAAATCTGTCTTTGCAACTTCCAGCCATTGTTCCTAGCTTTGCCTCTGGAGCCAAACAGAACAAGGGTAGATCCTTTTCTATGTAACAGCTCCTCTTTTCTCCCTCCACTCCCTTTTCTTCCAGGGTAAACATCTCCAGCTCAGCTGATCCTCACATGTCTTTACTCTGCTCACTATCCTGATTGACCTTTCCTGGACACATTTGTTTGTCTTTGGCCTTCCTAAAACCTTCAAGAGCTATCTAAAGCTGGCCCTCCAGAGCCTAGTAGTATTCCAGATGTGGTGTGATGAAGGCAGAGCACATTGGATTATTATCCTTGTTTTGAGACCCTGTTTCTTTTAATTCAGCCTGAAATTTTCTTTCATATCATGTTGTTTTTTTTTCAGTTGACTATGGTGACACCAGATCTTTTCTACATAAATTGTAGGTCACAAAATTAGTTACCTGGTGATTAACCCTGCTGATAAACTACTGAATTTATTTAGGTTGGCTTCAGACAGACAGACAGTGGACCTAAATTCTAACATTCTGGAATCTGAAGAAAGAGAATAATAGTACTATAATTATTTTATGTTGTTCTGAGAAAAACACTAAACACTCTGTAAACTGTAAGATGCTATACAAATGTGGAGTGTAATATGTAAAAGCTCACATTTCTGTAGCACTTTATGGGTTACAGTTGCTAATGACTTTGTAAGGTGGTAATACACATATTATCCCCATTTCACAAATTAAAAAATTCATTTTTACTGCTATCTTTTAGTTTCCTTTTATTGGTCTTTCTTACTATATCTGTCCCTATACCCTTTTCCAGAATGCTGTCCCTAATAGTAAAGAATTAAAAGGTGTAAAAACAAAGTTCAGCAAAACCAAACAACATATCAAAAAAAAGGCAAATACTGTGTTTCACATTCATAGTCCCCCATTTCTGCAGAGTTAGGGTGACTGCTACTCAAAAAGAGCCATTTTTTAGAATCTCAAGATGTCTTTTTGGAAAAGCTTTAAAAACATTGTATTTGTATATTAATTTTAACTTTATATTTGCCTAAATATAAGCTATACTTTTTTTTTTTTGGCTGGTATAAAATCTTAATACAGCCTGAATGTAGTGCGATGTTTTTTTCCCCAGTATGTATGTTTGAAAGTCACATTTGCACTATATTCAAGCCCTTCAGCTTTGAAACCATAAGTTGTGTATTGTGTGCCTCAGCCTATGTAAAAAGCATGGCTCTCTCCTGGGGTAGATGGGAAATGCTGACCAAATGCCCATTTGTTTTGATATTCTATCAAATGTCACAGTTAATACTAACGGCGCCAAATCAGTGTTGATTAAAACTACTTGAAATGAGAAAACTAGAATGACCAGGATATTTGCAGTCTCAGCTGTCGTGGGAAATTGGCTTTCATACTTATGTAGTTTTAAGGCATAAAACATTACCTAAGGAAAAGGTAATCAGGAGTGCTGTTTTGTGTGCAGGAAAAGGGATGGATGAATGAAGAATTTGTGTTAGATTGGTTGAATGTGGCCTGGGTTGGCATCCAGGTGTGTTTCTGCATCAGAGAGGAATGCTCATACTCAACGTGTTCAAGAAGAGAATTGCTGAAATGCACACAGACCTAGTAGTTGTTATTCTGGGAGGAAAGATGTTGCAATTACAAATGTTAGATGTAGTAATTAATAAGCCATTCAAACATCATTTGAGGAAAGGATATAATGAGTGGCTATTGGCTGGAAACCATAAATTTGCTCCACTGGGAAAAATAAAGAAACCATCGGTCACTGTATTAGATAACAGGATCAAAACCGCTGGGGACAAAATCTCTACTGGGTCCATTGTGCTTGGATTTAAAAAATGTTGTATATCAAACAGTATGGATGGTAGTGAAGATGGTGTTTTGGGGGAAGAAGAGGGTGATGGCGATGAGATGACTGGAATGATGTTTCCATTTTGGGAGATGAGGAAATAGAAGAAGAAGGAGAACATGATTAAATATTGGAAGGTAGTTTCTCACAAGTATCTATAGAAGTAATACATATTTAATAAAAGTACATTAAAACTTCTTTAACTTATTTTTAGGACATTGAAAAAACTTCAATTATAAAGTACTTGCATTATTCACGAGTTAGGAGAAAGTTGTAATTTAAAAGGAGAAAATAAAATGGGTGTTTCCTCTTTCTGAGTTACCCTTCTACTTGGGATTGCACTATATTCAAGGTTGGGCTAATATGGTATGCTTTTAGAAGAGATATTATTTAAGTCTCACTGGTGTCCAACAGTTTTATCCCTGATTCATACTTGGGCCAGTCTCTTCTCAGCCCTCTAGGAAACTTCTAAAACTATACATTGCAGTCACTTAACCCTGTTTACCTCAATTTCCTCATCTGTAAAATGAGCTGGAGAAAGAAATGGAGGACTGCTGTAGTATCTTTGCCAAGAAAACCTCAAATGGAGTTACAAAGAGTCAGACACAACTGAAATGACTGAACAACAACATATTACAGAGAAAGTGCTGACCTACATTGGTATAGGGAGTTTTCTCATCTGGGAGTTCTCTGCACCAGTGAAATCATAGGCCTAGTCTCTATCCCCTAAACAAATAAAAAATTGAATAAATAGGAAGATCAGATTGGCTCTAGAAGGACCAAATTCATTTATAGCCTAGGAATTGGAGAGGAGTTCTGTTGGTCTTTTCCTATTAATGTACTAGTCCAGTGTATGTTCACCACTATATATCCAGTTACTTATTTATTTTTAAGATTTAATTAAATTTTCCCTTAATTACATATAAAAACCATTTCCAACACTTTTAAAAGAATATTAAATTTCAAATTATGTTTCTCCCTTGCTCTCTCCCCCCGCTGTCCCATTGAGTAAGCAATCTCATAGATATTTTATATGTGCAATCATGAGAACATTTTTCCATATTAATCTTTTTGTGGAAGGATAGTCAAACAAAAAAACTTAAGAAAGAAAGTAAAAAATGTTTCCTTTGGTTTGGATTTAGACTCCCATCAGTTCTTTCTCTGGAAGCAGGTGACATTTTAATTGAGTTCTTTGGAATCATTTTAGATTATTGAATTACTGAGAATAGCTAAGTTATTCACAGTTGTTCATTTTACTGTATTTCTGTCACTGAGTATAATGCTCTTCTGGTTCTGCTTATTTCACTCTGCTTCAGTTTGTGCAAGTCTTTCCAGTTTTTTTCTAAGCTTGTGTTCACTACTTTAGCCAGATGTTAACCTTTGAAAGGCAGGGAGAGTCTGCTCTGGAGTGGATGAGGAATGGAGAAAATGAGGAGGGGGGAAAAGGAGGCAAGGCAGCAGCAGGGCTGTTAGGGTGGCAGTTACTAGAGAAGAGTACCTCAGAGATTCTGCTTTGAACAGTGCTTTGAACAGGTGAGATGGGCAGGAGAACTCTACTTTTAGCCATTTGATTCATCACATCTAATGATTTTGTTTGTCAATGAGATAAATCAACATATAGGCCAATATATACCTATTCATTTGTTTTAGCTAGAAGAACCTTGAGTCCTTAGTCTCTATATTCTATTCAGACAGCTTCTATGTTAGTTCAGGTCCTCATTGCCTCTTGCTTGCACAACTCTGATGATCTCCTAATTGGTTTCTCTGCTGTAGTTTCTTCCTTCTCTAGTTTGCTCTCCATACAGCTGTCAAATTATTTTTCTAAAGCATAGATCTAACCATATTAAACCCAACTCTTCCTTTCCTCTTCAGAAATCTTTAATAGCTTCCTATATTGCCTTTAGAATAAAATGCAAAATAAACCCGACTTTTAAGCCTTCATAATCTGACTTTCATCTACCTTTTCAGTCTTATTTCAGTCAGTTAGCACAGAGAATTTATTAAGAGCCTGCTGTGGCCAAGAACTATACTAGACACTGGTAAAAGAAACCTTAGAGATAATCCTTGTCCTAAAGAAGAAGTTGACATTCTCTTATGGTAGACTTGCTCACATGCTAATATAGGATATATTTAAAAAACATGTGGTGGGTTTTGGGGTCCTAGCAAATGGAGGAATTAGCTGAGATTTACAAAGGAGCTTGGGTTCAAAGAGATGGAAGAGAGGCAAGAGAGCACTACCTGCATGGGATAGCCCAGGCAAAGAGGAATAGCAAGCAGGCCCATTTGCTTAGAACAGACCAGTGTATTAGAAGGTAAAGCTGTATACTGTAATTAGCCTGGAAAGATAACTAGAACAAAGTAGGTCATAAGGGTCTTTAAATGCCAAAATTTTTGTATTTTAACCTGACAATGAGGAGCTAATGAAGCTTTTTGAGGAAATGAGATGTTGAGGAGATACAAGAGGATAACTTTTTGTATTGGGGGAGAAAGGGTGAGTAAACAAGAGGAGTTGAGAACAACTGAAGAATATTTATGTCCTCGATATAAATAGGAAGAGGGGTGGTTTGAAGGTGAAAGATTGTCATGGACATTTTCAGTTTGATCTGCCTATGGGACATCCAGATAGGAGATGTCAAACAGGTAGTTAGTAATGTGGTACTGGAATTTAGGAGAAAAATAAAGGTTGACTGTAACTTTGGAAATCATTAACCTGGAGAGGGTAGATAAATCAATGGATGCTGATGAGACTACCAGGAGAGAGAAGAGAATAGGGTCTAGGACAGAGCCCTGGGATATATCACAAATAGAGGGAGGGACATGTATGATGAACCTCAGAGGAGACAGGGAAGGATCACTTTGGTGGATAGGAAGAGAACCACACAAGTATTAGCACAAGAACACTGGAAGGAGAAAGTATCCAGAAAAAAAGGGATGGTCTAGTTCCTTATACCAAATACTGTAGACAGATTAAGAAGGAAGAGAACTGAGAAAAGGCCATTTAATATAGCAGTAAGGCAATAAAGAGAGCAATGATGACCTTACAGGGAGCAGTTTTTGTTGGATTTTGGGGGATGGAAGTCACTGCAAGGGTTTGGGTACCTTAGCACTTGCCTCTGAGGGTTATTGTGAGGATAAAATAAGATTATATATAAAATTTTTTTTATTTGGTTGATTTCAAACATTATTCCTTGGTTACAGAAATCATTTTCTATTCCTCCCTTCCTTCCCCCCTCCCCTCCCATAGCCGACGCACAATTCCACTGGGTATTGCATGTGTCTTTGATCAGAACCCATTTCCAAAAGATTATATTTATAAAGCACAGTGCCTGAAACATAGTAGGCGCTATGTAAATGCTAGTTGTCATCATTAGTAGTAGTATTGAGAAGTAAGTGGGATGTGTGGAGGAGGAGGAAGTCAGTGCAGAGGGCCCTTTTTAGAAAGTTTAGCAGTGAAAAGATTGTTTTGGCTAAATGGCTGAATGGATAGAAAACCAGATATGGAGATGGAAGGTCCTGGGTTCAAATGTGGCCTTGGACACTTCATAGTTATGTGACCCTGGGCAAGTCACTTAACTTCAATTGCAATAACTGAACCTTTTAGAGGTGGAGTGCCAGGCCCTGCCCCCATCCCACCCCCTCCTAGAATGAGTACAGTGCACCCCCCTCCCCAGAGACCTTGTGCTGTGCACCTCCTCCCACCACATGCTGGGTGTGCCCCATCCCCTCTTACCCCACACTGGGGAGGTAGGAAGCACTCACATTGGGCTGAAGGGTGGTGGGGCAGGTAAAGTGAGGAATGTCCTCAGCAAGTGTAGAGGGTGAGAGGAGTGACTTGAGCACTCTGCTCCTCTCCAGCTTTGCTGCCTGTGAGTCTCACACCTTCCACTTCCCCCCACCCCCCACCCCCATTGGGCTGCTGAGTGGAGGGGTGAAGGATGGGAAAAATGTAATTGGGTGTGGTGGAGAGGGGGAGGGGAGCAGCTCCCCCTGAGTCCCTCTGCCTTTCTAATAATGAACTGGGGTGGGGGGAGGGGAGAGGGTGCCATCTTTGGCACCTGTGCCATAGGTTTGCCATCACTGTCCTAGTCTTTACCACTCACTCTTCTGCCTTGGAACCATTGCTTAGTATTGATTCTTTTTTCTTTTTTTTTCAGTTACATGTAGAAACATTTTTTAAGGATTATTTTTTGACATTTTTGAATTCAGGTTTTTTCCCCTCTCTACCAATCTTCCCTAGGCACTTATTATTGATTCTAAGATAAAAGGTAAGAGTCTATAATAAATTAGTTACTTAACTTCTTTAAATCTCAGTTACTTCATTTTTAAGGGGGTAAATATAGGTCATGATTTGAGTGAGACGGTGTGATCAAGTGAAGGTTTTATAAGAATGGGGAAGATCATAGCACGTCTGTAGACAGTAAAGAGAGTTAACCTGAGGTAAGCTACTGAGCAGAGAAAGGGGAGGGGATGGGATCCTGGACTCAGGTAGAGGTGTGGATGTTAGACAGGAGAAGGAAGACAAGGACTGCCTCTTCTTTGAGACTGGAGCAAAAGAGCGGATGGAAAGATGACATTATCTGAAAGGTAGAATTCAGGAGGATGAAGAACTCCTGATGAATGGCTTTGATTTTTAAGTTTCAGTTATTTCAGAGTTTTCCTTCACATGGTTTTTGTTACATCTGATTGACCTACCAATCATGCTTTGTATATGACATTGTTTCTCCTCCTCTGTACTTTTGTACCCACAGTCACCATGTTTGCCATATATGTGTTCATCACTTTTGCCTTGTAGAATCCAAGCACAACTCAGGGGCACGCTCCTACACCAGCCTTTCCCAGCCCCTCAGTTACTGGTATATATTCTCTCATCAGATTACTTTGTATTTACTGGTTTGTGTGTTGTATCTCACCCAGTAGGAAATTAAGTTCTACAAGGCAGGTATTATTTTGCTATTATCTTTACTTTCCCAATATCCAGCAGAAAATTTTTTATTTAAAAAAATTAAAAAAACCCTTACCTTCCATCTTGGAATCAATACTGTGTATTGGCTCCTAGGCAGAAGAACAATAAGGGCTAGGCAATGGGGGTTAAGTGATTTGTCCAAAGTCACACAGCTAGGAAGTGCCTTGAGGCCAGATTTGAAACTAGGATCTCCCATCTCTAAGCCTGACTCTCAGTCCACTGAACCCCCCTACTTAATACATTTTTATTTTATTTTGAAATGAAAAATTTTATTTAATAAATTAATTTAGAATATTTTTCCATGATTACATGATTCATCCCCCCTCCCCCCCAAGTGGATGTGCAATTCCACTGGGTTTTACTTGTGTCACTTAATACCTTTTTAAAATAACCCTTGACTTGGGGCAATTAGGTGGCTTGGGGATAGAGCACCAGGCCTGGAATTGGGAAGATGTGGGTTCAAATGTGGCCTCTGACACTTCCTAGGCTGTGTAACCCAGGTCAAGTCACTTTAACTTAATTTCTCAGCACTTACTTTGGAATTAATACTTTGTATTGATTTTAAGACAGAAGGTAAGGGTTTAAAAAAATGACCCTTGTCTTCTGTCTCAGTATCAACCCTAAGTTAAAAAGCTAGGCAATAGGGGTTAAGTGACTTGCCCAGGATCACAGTTAGGAAGTGTTGAAGGTCAGATTTGACTCTAGGTCCTACCAACTCCAGGCCTGTCACTCCATCCACTGTGCTACCTAGCTGTCCCTTATAATATATTAAAAAAAATTATTATCTTTAGTTTTCACATTGCCTACATTTCCCAATATGTCCTTCCCCTCTCTCCCAGGAAACTTTACTTCTTTTTTAATAAAAAAGAGGAAAAAAACTAAATAAAGGCAACCACATCAATCAAAATCAGCATTAACTGTAGTTTTCCACATTTACAAGAAAGGGAAGGTGTGTTCTCATATCTCTTCTTCAGAGTCAAACTTGGTCATTATCACTTTTTAATCTGTTTACCATTTTCCAGTGTTTAGTTTTATTTGTTTTCTTGGTGTTGTTCTTTACATTTACATTGCTATAATAATAGTATGTTTTTTCCCTCGTTCTGCTTACCCGACTTGTTAAGTCTTCCCATGCCTCTCGTTATTCTTCATAGCCATCATTTTGTAGAGCATAGTAATATTCTGTTACATTTGTATTTGGTAAACACACTGCAGTTTGTTTACCCATTCCTCATTCTTTGCTACTACCAAAAATTTTTATTATACCCATTTCAGTATATGGAAACTTCAGTATATGACCTCCTTGGGACATATACCTAACAGTGAAATCTCTAGGTCGGGGTTGGCATTATGCTGGACTATGTTTTCTATGAGTTTCTCTCATCCTCTTGTTTGCTCTTCTAACCTTATTTTATTTACTGCTCCATCTAAATGATATGAATTTTTCTTTATGGCGGTTTCTTGATGTTCATATTCAGGTGAGGGAAAGAGTGAATGTAGCATTCTGGGTATGGGGATAGCCTATGCCAAAGCACAAAGGTGGGAAGTGGAAGGTCACATGTCTCAATACTAAGTAGGCCAGAATGCAAAACAGACAGGATTCTGGAATCAGCCTGAAAGATGAGCTGGAGCAGCATTTGACATGCTGGATAGGAAGTGAGGAGAAAAGATCACATGTGTTTGTCTCAAGGATTAATTTCAACAGTTTGATTTGCTTTGCTGGCTGCTAACACCTAGAGAAGCACTTCCAGTTGTTTCCTTTTGGGGGCAGGAACACATGTGAGTCTGGTTTTTGTTGTAAGCTCACACTTTTTTGACATACTTGCTGAGTGGTGCAGTCGAGTTGCTTACCTGTGAAATCTGGCTGCTTAGGTCTTTGCCACTTGGCCTATGAACTTAGACAATTTTACCTCTTGAGATCTTCTTTACATATTATTTCCCTCACAAGGTAATTATGAAGATCACTATATATGTAATATATATATGTAATAAATAATAAATAAAAAATATGTAAAATACCTTATACCATAAAGTGTAAGATATTATCATTGACTCATATGACTGGTTAGGTAGAGAGAGTGAGACGGAGCAGATGGACAGCCAGGGTGGTGCATTGGTACCCACAAGATAAAAAAATAGCAAAAGGAAGATCTCTACCTATTGTTAGATAGGTTCCCCAGGGAAGATTTGGAAAAACATAGACAAGAAGTATACAAGATGAGAAAAGTTATTGAAGATTGTAAAAATTAAATTATATCTAATAATGAAAATATTTTATTTTATGAGGTTTATTAGAAATCAAGAGGATACAAAATAAAAACCACGTGCCCATGGCTGATTAGCCCATTAAAAAACCCCTGCACTTAGCTTACCACTATACTTTCTACATCTTTGCAAAGTAAGATGAAGAGAGCTCGGGAGACTTTACTGCCAGTTAAATACCAATTGTGATCCCGCCAATGTGGAGACTCAGGAGAGATTATAGGGAATTCTGGGAAATACCAAAGAATTCTGGGGATTGAAGTCTAGGGTTCAAAATCTCCATTTATACAAGATGGACCATCTACTAGAGAGGCTTTCTCTCCTAGAAGGAATGCTCACAATGGTGTAATAATCACTGATACACCAAAAAAACAAAATTGTTAACATCTCCAGAATGTAGATTGCCTTTTAAACCCTTCCTTTCTATCTTAGAATCAAGATTAAGTATTGGTTCCAGGGCAAAAGAGTGTTAAGGGCTAACCAGTAGGGGTTAAGGGACTTGCTTAGGACCACCGAAGTAGGAAATGTCTGAGGTTGTAATTGAACCCAGGATTTTCCATCACGAGACATGCCTCTTAATCCACCCAGCCTCTGACTTCCTTCTATAGTTTGGCTTTCAAAACTGTATCTAGGGGCTACCTAGCTAGGAAGCAGAGCAGATAGTATCAGGTCTGGGGTTTGAAGGTCCTGGGTTCAAATTTGGGCTCAGGCACTTCCTACTGTGTGACCCTGGGCAAGTCACTTAACCCCCATTGCCTAGTCTTTACCACTTTTCTGCCTTGGAACCAATAATTTATATTGATTCCAAGACAGAAGGTACAAATTTTAAAACCAAACCAAATCAAAAAACTACATTTGGAGTAAAGTTATTAAAGTTGTTAGATGAATAGCACTCTAGATGAGAAATTAAAATTGGATGGATGAGAAAGAATTCCTGATGCTGTGAGAGGCTAACCAGTCTTATTTCCATCTCTTTTAGCTGACTTTGTCCTGCAGTGGATGGATATTGGCTTATCGTCAGAATTTCTTCTGGTGCTCGTGAACCTGGTCAAATTTAATAGCTGTTACCTAGATGAATATATTGCTTCAATGGTCCAGTAAGATAATAATTTTACTGTTTTTGTTGCCATCTTTTTGATGATTTGAGGGTGGCTTTTTTCTCCATGTGTTTCTAGAGCTAGAGTGCCACACGAGCTCTAGATGAGGGAATTATGTTGGTGGAGCCCCAGAAGTCAGTTATCTGAGTGTTTTAAGGGTGACTGTGCATAGTAGTATTAGAGATGGAGTTCTGGTCCCATCCCTGTAGGATGAACTACTACTGAAAGTTAGTTGAATAACATTTCTTTTTCCTGTAAAATATTCTGGTAAGAATTTGTTTTCCCCCAACAGCATGATCTGTTTGCTTTGCATTCGTACTGCATCTTCTGTGGACATAGAGGTCAGTAACTCTGCTCTTCATTTTTTCTGATTTGCCTTTATTGGACTGGAGGCTTTGGGTAATTTGGACGTTTCTGGTGCTGTTTTCTCTCAGATTAGGCCACTTTAGAAGTGTGAGAAGTAAAGGGTAATAGAACAATGCTGGTAGACTTGAAAACAGGAGCATAAAAAATATTTGGATATCATTACCCTAATGATATGTATTGTGCCATATACTTTCTGTCATCCCATGAGAGAAAGTATACAATCTTCTTGCCTTTATTTGTTTTCTCCCTACATCCTTTTTCTATTACAGGTCTCCTTGCAGGTCCTAGATGCTGTGGTTTGTTATAATTGCCTTCCCTCAGAGAGCCTCCCCGTGTTTATCATCACACTGTGCCGGACCATCAATGTCAAAGAGCTCTGTGAGCCCTGCTGGAAGGTTGGGATTTTTAAAAACTGTTTTTATGGAAAATTGTTTTCCCCAACATAAAATAATAAGCCAAGCACTTGGATTGAGGGTGGGGTAAGGGCCATCTTGTCTTAAATGAATTCCAGTCTGGTTCTTTATGGAAGCTACAGAATATTCCATTTGATAGAAATTGAATAGCATTTTGCTAGTTTGGGGAACTGAGTTTAGTGTATTATTCCCAAGATTTGACTCCTGCCACTTCATCTTTAGGATGGAATTAAAAGCAAAAGGATATAGTAAGTCACTGAGAAGTTAGATATGTCAGTAATTTTATTGCAATGGCTTTTAGCAAGGTTATGAAAGAAAGCAACACTTCTTGAGGTCATAGAAAAATATGCTGGTCATTTCAAAATCATATCTGTATATACTAAAAATAAATCATATCTGCATATATATATATACACACATATAAATTATATCTGTATATGTTACTCAACAGCTCATGCGTAATCTTCTGGGAACCCATTTAGGCCACAGTGCCATATACAACATGTGTCGTATTATGGAGGACAGGTGTGTAAAAGGCTTATCATATGGGTTTGATATTAAAGAAAAATGAGAGACCAATGATCATAGCATTTAAATAAATGAAAGCATGCATAATTATTAAAGGTTTCTCCCTACAATGTACAAAACCCACTGATGTTTCTGCTGCTTTGGTTTAATTGCTTCATAAGTTCCCTCTTCCCTTATATTCAAGACCTAAGATTTTTTTCTTTCTTTTGTTTAATGGCTAGCATATTTATTCTTTTTATTTATGATTCCCAAAGCTCTGTTATTTCTTTTTTCACCTATACCTGCATAACTGCTAAACTTTGCTTTGGGCTCTCATTTCTGTGGCCCTTCTTCCCTACTACCCCCATTCTTTTCTTGGGTCTAAGCTTCTGTTCTTAAGAGTTCCATGTGACCATGTGATGAGGGTTGGGTAATGGCACCAGGGAGAAACAATGCTAATCTCTCTACTAGGTATATATGTTTTTTGTACCTCTATTATAATTATGTTCTGTGCTTGGAAATGATTTTAGAGCCTACATGGAAGATGCCCCTTTGCTGAGAGGAGCAGTATTCTTTGTTGGGATGGCTCTCTGGGGTGCTCACAGACTGTATTCACTCAAGAATTCACCTACGTCAGTATTGCCTTCTTTTTATGAGGTAAAGTATTTCTCTGATGGCAGGAGAAAGGGCTTACATTTGCTCAGTCTTTCCTGTGTGCCTCTGCTCAAAAGTGAAAATGTTTTCTTTGGGGAGCTTAACATCAGGATGTCTGAGCTCTGGATGCCTGCTTCAATCAATCAACTAAAGTTTATTGCTTTAAAACATGATATATTTTGTTCTGACAGAAAAATGTAAACCATTTTTTTACTTCTTTGTATAATTCCAAATTACTTTCTTGGTTAAAAATTTTTTTTTAAATTAAAGCACTTACCTTCCATCTTAGAATTAATATTGTATATTGGTTCCAAGGCAGAAGAGCAGTAAGAACTAGGCAATGGGATTAAGTGACTTGCCCAGTGTCACATAGCTTAGGAAGTGTCTGAGGCTGGATTTGAACCCAGGACCTTCTGTCTCTAAACCTGGATCTCTATCCACTGATTCACCTAGCTGCCCCCTCCAAATTACTTTCTAAACTGTAAGATTAATTCATTGCACCACCATTTCATAGTGAATTGGCATGCCTGTTTCCTTTTAGCTGAATTGGGCAGTTATGTAGTGTAGTGCACTGGGTCTGGAGTAGTGAAAATCTGAGTTAAAATCTGGTTTTAGACCCATTACCAGTCATTTGTGACTGGGCAAGTCATTTAAACTTTTTTTTTTTTGCCACAGTTCCTCATCTTGTAAAATGGGGAAGGGGGCAGCTGGGTAGCTCAGTGGATTGAGAGCCAGCCCTAGAGATGGGAGGTTCTAGGTTCAAATCTGACCTCAGACACTTCCCAGCTGTGTGACCCTGGGCAAGTCACTTAACCCCCATTGCCTAGCCCTTACCACTCTTCTGCCTTGGAGCCAATACACAGTATTGACTCCAAGAAGGAAGGTAAGGGTTTAAAAAAAATGGGGACACACTGGAGAAGGAAATGGCAAACCACTATGATTTCTTGGCTAAGAAAAATGTAGTCAGATACAACAATCACAAATTTCCTATAGCCCCTCTAACATTAAATATTTCCCCATTTTACCACATTTGCCAATTTGAGGGTGAGATGAAATCTCAAGATTGTTTTAGCTTTCGTTTCTCTGATTCTTAGCAATTTTGAAAGTTTTTTCAACTTTTATTTCTGTCCTTTTAATATCAAAATTTAATATCAAATTAATATCAAAATTATTTCCAAATATATACCCTTACTGGATCTATCAGCAAAATTCCACTATATCCAGTATTGTAATCAGCATTTGTCACTCATAATCATCTATCTGCCAAGAGGAGTGGATTTTTTTTGTTTTTCTTTTCTTAGAATGTATCAGTGACTCAGTGGATTGAGAGCCAGGCCTAGAGATGGGGGGTCCAGGGTTCAAATGTAGTCTCAGACACTTCCTAGCTGTGTGACCCTGGGCAAGTCACTTAATTCCCTTTGCCTAGCCCTGATCACTCTTCTGCCTTGGAACCAATACACTGTATTTGATTCTAAGATGGAAGGTAAGTGTTAGAAGGAAGGAAGGAAGAGAGATAGTATCTTTATCTCCCCTTCTTAAAGTCCTTTATTTTATTTCATAAATTTACTCAAGATCCATCTTCTACACTTCTACACAAATCCATTCCTGATCCCCTTGCTCTCTTCCCCACTTTTAATACTTTACTCCTCTTTTAAGAGACTGCTTCATTTTTTCTCTTTGTACCCATAGTTCCTGATGCATAATAGATACTTAATAAATACTTGTTTTTTATCTGGAATTCAAAATTTATCACTGCCATTAACCTTAGTTCAGTAGCATTTTAGTATGATTTTCATCGTTGTAGTCATCATTGTATATGTCATTCTCAACTTTTTTTTCCCTCTGAGTTCATACAAGTCTTCATGTTTCTTTGAATTCCTTGATTTACCATTATTTACAGTATAATACTCCATTACATTTATAGATCACAATTTGCTTATCCATTCCCAATTGGCATATACCTACTGTTTCCCATTTTTTGCTATTACAAAAAGTTCTAGGAATATTTTGTTACATATTGGACCTTTCTTTTTGTTAATGATTTCCTTTGGGGTAAATGCCCTCTGGTGAGATGCCAACCTGAATTGATGGAAGGTGTTTCTTCCTCTTGAAGTTTCTACACTAGGGAAATGCAGGTCTTATCCCTCTACCCTGGTAGTGAAAGGGACCTCTTTCTGTTGCAGCCTTTATATGTCTTAGTATAAATTCTAATCCAGAGGAGTGGTAAGGGTTAGGCAATCAGGGTTAAGTGACTTGCCCAGGATCATATATAGCTAGGAGGTGTCTGAGGTCAGATTTGAACACAGATCCTCCTGATTCCAGACCTAGCACTCTATTCATTGTGTTACCTAACTGCCCCTAATTGTTTTTTAGTGATATGCCCTTTTATATCACTTAGGTACCAACATTTTTTTCTGTTGTATTTTGTTTTGCCTCCTGATTGTAGTCATAATGTTGCCTTATTGCTCGTGTTACATTTTATGGCCTTTAGAGTTCTTTTACTTACATCATCATCATCATTTGATTCTCACAATAGCTCTTTGGAGGAAATAGGTATCACCCTCACTTTCAAATGAAGAAGCTGAGACTCCTGGAGGTTGAGGATTGTTTCCTAAAATTCAGCCGTAATAGGAGCCTGATGAGCACTGGCAGCCAGGCTCTGAGTCCTAGTCACATTCTTTCCACTGAGCTGTACTGTCAGGAAGGCAGATGTGTATGTGTGTGGGGTATAGTCTGGTCAAGATTTTCAGCCATCCCTCTCTAATCCTTTGTGCGTGTATGCTTTAGGGCCGACTAGTTCCCCAGAATCTGGAGCCTTGGGATTTAGCAAAATCCATTCCTTTGTGAGATGATTTTGTTACTGGTGACATCTACCCTTTCCCCATTTTGGATAAGGTTTCAAAACTAGACTCTAATAAAAATGAATTCCTATATTTGCAGAATGATCACTCAGTCAGTGCCTTTTCTGTGGCAGGAACATTGAATAGGGAATTGTGCAAGTTCTTGGTGCAGTCCTGGGGACACATACAAAAAAAGTAAAACAGACTTTTATCTCAAAGAACTTAAGAGGAGATGAGAGGAGATGTGCTTATAAAAGGATGAACAGATTGAATAAAAAATAAAACAGAAAGGGGTAACTAGGTGGATTGAGAACCAGGCATAGAGATGGGAAATCCTCAGTTCAAAACTGGCCTCAGACACTTCCCTGTGTGACTCTGGGCAAGTCACTTAACCCCCATTGCTTAGTCCTTACCCTTCTTCTGCCTTAGAAACATTATATAGTATTGATTTGTAAGGGTTTTAACAACAACAAATTGTTGGTAATTTAGGAAAAGTAATTTCAGTTGAGCAAAGAGCCAAATTACAAATGGTTGAAGGTAAAGGGGGAGGAGAAGTGTAAACAGTGAGTATAGATAGCTTTTTTCTAGGAGCTTGACTGAGAAAGGGAAAAGGGTTACAACTTGAGGGGATGGTAGGGTCTAGAAAAAGTTTTTTTAAGGATTGGGGAATCATGGGTATGTTAAGGGTAGTAGGGAAAAAAAACCAGTAGATGGGGGAAGTTTAAGATTGGAATGGGAATGATTAAAGGGGCAGTCTACTAGAGAAGGTAAGAGGGGATGGGATCCAGGGAACATGCAGGTAGAAGGATTAGCCTTGGCAAAGAGAAGGGCCACCTTATTAACTAGAATAGAGCAATAGATAGAGGAAAGGGAGAGAGAGCGGAGGATAATATCTAGGAGTTTTTAGTTGAAGTGTTTAAATCAGCACCACATGAGTTGTGAGTGTGTTCCTTTTCAAGAATCTGGCTCCCATGATCTTGAGATATTATGACTAGGGGCCTCAAGTTAGTGACCTAGAAACTTCAGACTTTGGAACATTGAAAAGGAAATTGTTTTCTAGGCCATGACTTGTCCCAATGAGGTGGTTTCCTATGAGATAGTCCTGTCCATCACCAGGCTTGTGAAGAAGTACAGGAAGGAGCTACAAGCAGTTACTTGGGACATTCTTCTAAAGATTATTGAGCGACTATTACAGCAGTTGCAGGTGAGTACAGAGAGAAAATTTCAGCCAAAGAAATGAGTGCTAATTTGTTCTGATAGACATGCTAATTTTATTCATCCATAAGAGTGGGAGTGGCCACCCTTAAAGAGTGGTTGTTACAAAATTGCCCTTTCTCTTGTGGTGTTTCCAGAAACTTTAGGAATCAATGTCATATATAGTCTTTTCTATGCTTTCAATGAGGACAAATCCTAATCTTTTGAGAGTGAATTTAAATTTTGGAAATAACCAACTTTTAGAACCAAGTTCAGAGAATCAGGTGGGTAATTTTATTGAGAAAAGCATTTTTTGACCAAAAATGAATTGTAAGAAGCAGAAATTCTGGTAAAAGAAGACCTACATCTTGGGAACTAGACTTGAAACTGCATTCTGTTTAGATAGACAAAAGAAATAGTCTGGTTTTCTCATTTTACATGTGGGGAAATTGAGTCTATAAGGTTAAGGGAATTACCTAGTATCACTCGGGGGAGAGCAGGAGAGCCAAGCATTGACTTTTGGGGTCAGTTCTAAATCTACTGCTCTTCGTCGGGGCAGGTGGGTAACTTAGTGGATTGAGAGCTGGGGCTAGAGATGGAAGGGCCTAGACATCAAATCTGGCCTCAGACACTTCCTAGCTGGGTGACCCTGGGCAAGTCACTTAACCCCCATTGCTGTGCCCTTACCACTCTTCTGTCTCGGAATCAATACACAGTATTGATTCTAAGACAGAAGGTAAGGGTTTTAAAATAATAATAATAATAATAATAATAATACATTGTTCTTTCTACTTCCTTAAGAAACTACAAAGTAATGAACCAGCTTTCTTATGGAATTCATAAATTGGCTCTAAAACCTACTAAAGTCAGAAAAAGGTCTAGACCTGGTCTGCAGCCTGCTTCAATAGAATAAATGTATAGCCTCCAAAGGGTTGCCTTGAAGGGGATAATACTTATTTGCACAGATAGAAGTCCTAATGAATATTTTTAAAAATTGACAAAACTAGTTACATTAATTTATAATCATACTTTATAACTTGTAGCTACCCTTTGTATTTTGGTTTGGTGATTGCATAGGGTTTAATGTTTAAATGAGAGGGATCTTAGATTTGGCACTCCTATCGTGTATCTCAGAGGTGTGCAGACAAAATAGTCCTGTAGGCCTCAGTGTTGTTACATGTAATGAGAACTGAGTAAAACTGATACAGAAGTGCTTTTTGAGGCAAGAAAAAGCACTAGGGTGGGTGGCTGGGTGGCTTAGTGGATTGAGAGCCAGGCTTAGAGACAGGAGGTCCTGGGTTCAGATCTGGCCTCAGACACTTCCTAACTGTGTGACCCTTGGAAAGCCACAACCCCCATTGCCTAGCCCTTACTGCTCTTCTGCTTTAGAACCAATACACAGTATTGATTCTAAGATGGAAGGTAAGTGTTTAAGAAAAAAAGAGAAAAGAAAAGGCTTTAGGCAACATAGTCAAGGGATCTCCACTTTGCCCAGTCAAGGGCTGGCTTTTGCTTAGATGGATTAGCAGTATTTATTTGCTGCTACTTAGTGTTAGTTGTCACTCCATTTCTGTTCTGAGGGAGTCTGTTTTGAAATCCCTGGTTGAAGTGTAGAAGAATGCTTATCAAGGAGATACTTTGCCTTAAATGGTGCATAACTCTTGGTAGTCAAAGCAGTTAATTCCACTGATGCCTTCTCCTCCTTCCTTCATTGCTTGCTTAATCATCTCCTATGATTGGCCTGGGCTATCTCGGGGAAACAAACCAGCATGGGGTCATGCCCTTGCTTTCACTTGTAAGCACTACATTTGTGCCCAGGCTATAACAGAAAGGGAAGAGGGAAATGCAGAATAGAGCGTTGGAGCTGTTTGTCCTAAACTTGGTCTGTAGAGAGTAAGAGTCTAGCAGGCTTGGAGTAACTGAAATAATCTTATCTTGATTGCACATAAACCACTTGACAATTTTGAATTGCAGAGTATAGAAAGCCAAGAGCTCAAAACCATTGTTCATGATTTGTTGACCACTGTGGAAGAGCTCTGTGATCAGAATGAGTTCCATGGCTCAGAGGAGAGATTCTTTGAACTTGTCGAGAGATGTGCAGATCAGCGGCCGGTAAAACCATTTTCTCCAAATCCCTCATTTCTGGAACCTTCTCTTTCATGATTCCTTGCTGTTGGGAGAGTATATGTTCTGTGGGTAGGACATAGGTGGGATGAAGGTAGGGAGTTGAGGGCAGTTTGATGGCAGGTCCCATCTCTGAAGGAGCCACTGACCATGAAGGTCTGGTAGCTTTTTGGTTTGGCTCTTTGCATGCCATTCTGGATGCAAATTTTGCAGGATTTATGTTCCACTGGGGAAATAGACCGAGATTTCTGTGAAACCCAATTATCATATGCCAGTTGAAGGGCACAGTGCTAGCCTAACCATCAATTTCCTCCCACCTGTGCGGAGGAAGCTGAAGGGGCAGGCTCTGAGATTGTGTTGCCACCCTGGAGCTCGCCTGCCTTTTAGCACATTTACTTCCCACACTGTAGCCAGCATTTTTTTTTCCCCAGGCAAATACAACTTGAGACCGAGATTTTTAAATTTTTTCCTTTAATTTTCATTGCCACTGCCTTACTGCCTTTGTTCTTGTAGCAGTCCACCCCTAGCTATGGGCAAGGGAAACAGTTAGTATGTACAGATTGTCTTAGAAGAGAGCATGCTCAGTCTTGAGCATGGCTAGGAAAGCCTCTGACCCTTGACCCCAGCTTCCCCCAGGTTAGGTGGGAAAACAGGTTTCTTTGTGTTCACCTGGCTAAGATAAACCACACCTATACCTTGTCATTGACCAATGATAATCATCCCTATGTATTGTGTATATTTGCATATCAAAGAGATTAAATACTGGGGCCACAGCAAGCTCCGCCTCTCTCTTCCTCACTTGGATCTCAGCTCTCACTGATGCCTGTCCTTGCTGGAGCTTGGCCTCCAGGAGGTTAATCTAACCTGGCCAACTTGTGGAACTGCTCCAGATCAGCAACAGGACAGGTTTACTTAAAAGCTGCTTCTGTGAGAGGAAAAAAATTGATGGTTGAAGCAATTTTGTTAATACCAAAATATTCTTCTTTTCAACAGGAATCCTCTCTTTTAAACTTAATAACGTATAGAGCTCAATCTATTCATCCTGCCAAAGATGGCTGGATTCATAACTTACAGTTATTAATGGAGAGATTCTTCAGGTAGGTAAAGTCTTCAAAACTATTGTTTTCAGAACTTATCTTGAATCCATGAATTTGAGACCTCAGGGATAGAGTATGACACCATTGATTTTTTAAATGCCTGGACCTCAAGTTGTTGCTACTGGTATGGTTTTGTGAATTTTTAATATCAGGAAGGGAAGATTTCCTTTTTATCGGTAAAGATTTACTCTCCAGTTGGTGAGATTTTATTTAAAAAGCTATTGAATTCATTTTGGACACTCAGAGACTATCATTCTTTGAAAATAGCCAGAACTTGCATTCATACACGTTTCTCTACTGTTAAATTTGGATTCCAATCTGGCTGCAGAATGTAGTCATATTCTGATCAGAATGGTATCTGTTTCAAATATTTACTGTCTGAAACTGGAGTAAGGCCTACATTGCAGGCTCCTTTCATGCTGTAGTATGGAGTTTACCTGGTGAATTCTCGAGGTCTAGAATTTGTCCCCTGAAGGTTGCCAGTATGTGTTTTAAGTATGAAAAAGTGCAAACATCTGTTTTCTTGTCTTCCAGTAAATTCATTTGCACTTGCTTCTTCTCCCTTCAGGAATGAGACCCGCAGTGCTGTGCGCATTAAAGTACTCGACGTTTTATCCTTTGTTCTGAGTATTAACAGCCAATTTTATGAGGTGTGTATTGCATTAGTGTTCTGGGTGCACTTTAAGCACAGTGTCATGAGAATAGAAGAGGAACCTGGGAATTAGGGCATGCTGAGTGGAGAGTGATTGAAGAAAATCCATCAGGAGAGCTCTGTGGTACCATGATTGGAGCGCTGGGCTTGGAGTCAAGAAGACTTGAGTCTGAATCCTGCTTCAGACATTTACTAGTTGTATGAGCCTGGTCAAGTAATTTCTGTCTGCCTTACCTTCTGCTCTGTAAAATGTGGTAATAATAGCACTAACTTCTTGGGGCTGTTTTGAGGATCATGAGATAATATTTGTAAAACGCTTAGTGTGGTGCCTGCAGATAGTAGGTGCTATATAAATGTTAGCTGTTATTGTTGTTATGATAAACTCTTACCAACTTTTGAGTGCCCATCTCTGCTGTAGACCCCAGCGGTGTTCTAGTCAGGCACTTCGGGCTCTGCATTGCTTTGGTTAGGTGCTGTCCTTGCCCTTGTAGAGTTTATATTCCATTAACTGCTAATAGTAAGGGTTTATTTCTTCATTGAAATGTTTATCTTTGGGGACAAATAGGTGGCTCAATAGATGGAAAACCAGGCCTTGAGACAGGAGGTCCTGGGTTCAAATCTGGCCTCAAAGACTTCCTAACTGTGTGACCCTGGGCAAGTCACTTAACTCCAATTGCTTCCCTCACTGCTCTTCTCCTTTGGAACCAATACTTAGTATTAATTCTAAGTTGGAAGGTAAGAGTTGAAAAAAGAAAAAAAGAAATGCATATCTTTGTGATAGCCTAGTCCTTTTCTTTATGGAGTGTTTTGACCATTTTTCATTCATCATTTATTTATGTTTTTTTCAGTAAAGATTATTGGGAGTGTACTCCATGTAAGGCCTTGGAGAGCACATTGGTAATCATCTAGATTTTAGACTTTGTAATACATTTGCTTTTTTTTTAAACCCTTACCTTCCATCTTAGAATCAATACTGGGTATTGGTTCTGTGAAGATTAAATTGTAACCCAAATAACTCCTTTTCCCTCTTAGAGTTCCAAGGCAAAAGAGAGGTAAGGGCTAGGCAATGGGGGTTTAGTGTCTTGCCCTGGGTCGCACAGCTGGAAAGTGTCTGAGGCCAGATTTGAATCCAGGACTTCCCCTTTCTGGGCCTGACTCTCAATCCACTGAGCCAGCCAGCTGCCCCCAATACATCTGTTTTAAAGGTCTTCCTATTGAAATCTGAGAAAAGAAGAATGGGGTCAATTTGGTCATGGGTGTATTTTGTTTGGTTAGTTCATCTAACCTGAAGGTTTTGATGTTTTCTCCTCCTTATTCACTACTGGTGGTCAGGAGGCTGTTCCCTGTCCCCTCTGCTGAATGTCTGGTAGATGAAGCAGGGCACTTGTAAAAAGTGACTTGGGAAATAGCAATTTCTGGCTTTGCAGGTTGGGTAGGATCTTATGTTATACTCTTCTTAGAGGTGCCATTCTGTTTTACCTATCTTTTGGCATCATTCTCTTAAATTCTGATTTTCTTTGCAGAGAGAAGGCTTTGGAAATGTTTGTCTGAGTCCTTAAGGTTTCCAGGAGACCCTATACTACTTTGTGATGATTATCAGCTTTCTAAAGTCTTGAATAAAGCCAGTGCTGTTTCTAAATGAGATCTGTGATAAGCCAACATCATATGCAGTCATAGACTTTATTTATCACTGTATTCTATCTTGGCACAGGAGGAGCTGATTAACATGGTAGTCATCTCACAACTAGCCCACATTCCTGAGGACAAAGACCACCAAGTCCGAAAACTAGCTACTCAGCTGCTGGTGGACCTGGCAGAATGCTGTCACACTCATCACTTTAACAGCTTGCTGGATATCATTGAAAAGGTAGGGCCTTCTCAGAATCAAGGATGTTACTTGTGTCAGCAAAATGTGCCTGAGGCAAACAAAGTCCTCTTGATACAAGCTCAGACAGTGAGTTGCAAGCATGCCTTGGCAATCTCTGAAGGCCCTGTCTTACTGGACACTCTTCCAGAGACAGGTGATTCATCCAGGATAAATCATATCAAAAAGAGCTCACGGAAAAGAGAGTCTAGTTCCAGTGAACATATGTTCATGATCCTCCACCCTAACCTGAAGGTCTCCAGAAGTGGTTGATATTACTGATAGTAGTATCACCAGACCCTAGAAATAGGAATGATAGAGAGCTTTGACTTCACATCCTGTCCAACTCTTTCTCTGTCTTCCATTGCATGGAAATCTTGGATGTTTGTTAAAGCATGGGAGACATACTGCTTTTTAAAGACTAGAGACTGACTTGGTCTGCCTGGTAGCTAGAAGCACAGATTTATCAGATACTGAAGTAACGAGTTGGGAACCTCAATATTAAAAACAGATTTTTTTTCCTGTTCCAGGTGATTGCACGTTCACTTTCTCCTCCTCCTGAATTGGAAGATCGGGACTTAGCCTCATATTCAGCTTCCTTAGAAGATGTGAAAACTGCTGTACTTGGCCTTCTGGTTATTCTTCAGGTAAGTTCTCTAGAAAGGAAGCTTTACAAATTCCATCCATTCTTTTATGGAAAAGGTTTTCGAGTTACATATGACAATATGACTGCTTTCTCAGGATTTATTTGGGATTTCAGTCTCTGGGCTTACCTTCTTTCCGAATCCTTTAGGTCAGAAGTCTTCATCATTGCAACACAGCTGGGGAATAAGCTATTCTGATTAATCAAGTATTCTTCTTAATCCTTTTACTCTTCATAGGTCACCGATTTTCTAAGAATTAGAAAACACCAACATTTCCTTCTTAAATATCATGCCTTCCCTTGATTCAGAACTTCAGGATCAGTATTCTGAAGATTAATTTTCTTTACATATAACATTATTAATAACTAATGTAAAAGCTCTAATGTTTACAAAAAATTATTTATGTTTACCTCATCTGAGCCTAATTACAACTATAATGAGATCAATACTCCATTTAACAGATGAGGATAGGCTTAAAGAATTTAAATAATGTGCCCATGATCACAGAACCTAGTAAATTTTGCAGGCAAGATTTATATTCAGGTCTCATGAGTCCAAGGTGTCTGCTATGCCAGACTCCCTCTAAATGTTCTTCCTAGATCTTGTGATATGCTACTAAATGCCACTTTGAGGAATAAATTGAAGCTATTCCATCCACTTATCTTAACTATTCCACTAGATCTAAGATTCCCAGGGATGGTGCCTTCTCTATGTAATTATCTACTTCTACCTTCAAAAGAGCAAATATTTCTTCTGTTCTGCCTTGGAAAATGCTGGATGATAAAGAAGTTCCTCCAGTAACATTAGACTATGATACTTAGCATGTCCAAAATTGAGCTTATCTTTCCCTTAAAACCTGCTTCTGACCTCAATTTCTAGACATTGCCATAGACCCTGCTCCCATGTTTGAAATGTCAATGTTATTTTTAACCTTCTCTCTTTTTCTTCTCACATCCAATTAAGTCTTCTTGATTCTGCCTCCACATTATGTGTTGCCTATATCTCTATTCCCATTGCCACATTCCCTCACACCTGCCCATGAGACCTGTTGTATTAGCCTTCTCTGTCCTTCCCACCTCCACTTTTTATCTCTTCCAGGATCATCTTCTCACCACTGAAAGTCTCAACTTCCATAAACATATATCTGGTCATTTCACTCATTTACCCAAAACCTTTAAATGGTTCCCTAAGTTCTATGGATTAAAAATTTGAACACCTTAGCCTGGAATTCAAGACTTTATAGGAGTTGGTGCCCTACTAGCTCTATTTTTTCTCTTTAAAAGAAAATTCTGAACTTGACTACTAAATAAAAAGATCATTTCTATATAAATTGTATAAGAAAAGGAAGGAATAATACATGAAACTTTATGGAAGGCTTGCTTTCTGTTTCAGTATCTGATATTTCACTGGAACACTTTCAAAGCTCTTCTTGTCTTGGAATTCCATATGGCCTTTCTTCTCTCTTTTATTTAATTTACTTTGCTTGGGATCCCTATCCCTTCTCTCTCTCTTCTTCCTACTTCTCCAAAAAGAACCCAAACAAACCACACACACAAAAAAGAAAAAGAAAGCCCCACTAACAGATATACACAGCCCAGTAAAACATTAGCTGTATCCAAAAATGAAGGTCTCATTTTGCCTGTTGAGGCCACCCATCTTTCTGTCAGGAGGTGGGTAAGTATGCTTCATCACTGGCAACTTGGAATTGGTGTTTGGACCAATCAGAGTTCCTAAGTCTTAAAGCTGATTTTCCTTACATTACCCACTATCTATTTCATAAGTTGTTGTGAAGAAATGCTATGTAAGTCTTAAAGTATATATTATAATTTATTATTTTCTATTCCTATTTCATACTATTCCTTTCTATATATACTATTCCATCCATATAAAACTTCTTAGCACACTTTGTTTATACTGTTTCTTAAGTTTGGAATTACATCCCCACCAACATCTTTACCCTCAGAGAGTTCACATCTCTTAGAATGGATAAGACTTAAAGAACTTGTTAAATTTCTACCAGTCCTTTAACATTCAATTTAACTTTAACTTGCCTCCTCTGGGAAGCTTTCTCTAATTTCCTTTCCTAGATAATAATGATTTTCCCTTTCCTCAGACTTTATTACATTCAGTTTCAGGTTGATTCAGAAAACTTACATGATCAATTTTTCACTGTAGTTTATTTGGTTTTTTATTTTGGGATTTTGGTTTCATAAGAGTATTTACTTACAAAAATAAACAATATAGAAATATGTTTTGCATGTATAACCCTGATCACATTGCTTACCAGCTCTGGGAAGTGGTAGAGAAGGGAGGGAGGGAGACAGTTTGGATCATTATCTTCAGAAAACCTATGTGGAAAATTATTATTACATGTAATTTGGTAAAATAAAATATCTTTACCAAAAAAAGGAAAACTTGTATTAAATTACTACTGTATTTATGGTAAAGGTACTATGTATGCTAGGAATACAGATGCAAAAATGAAAGTCTTTGCCTTTAGGAAGCTAAGATTCCACTGAAGAAAGGCTATAACATAGGAGGTAAGGGGTGATAGGAGCCAAACAAAGAAAAGACAGTGTTCTAAGAAAATATGAGGAGGGAAGAGAACATGCTGTCAGCTTTTTAGGGGATCAGTGAAGGCTTCACAAAAAAGATGGTGCCTGAGCTGTTTTGAAGGAAATTAAAAATTCTGAAGGGCAGAGATGAAGAGGGAATACATTCTAGTTATGATACATTCTGGCCCAGTAACAACTCTAAGACAGAAGTGTAAAGGCTAGGCAAACAGTGATTTGCCCCACGTCACCCAGCCAGGAAGTGTTTAATGCCATAGTTGAACCCAGGGCCTCCCAACTCTGGGCCTAGTGCTCTATTCACTATTCTTTCTTGCTGCCACCTGCAGAGTAGTGACATAGTCACATCCAAGCTTCAGGAAGTTAATTTTAGCAGTGGGAAAGACAGATTGGGATAGTGGGGACTGGGGAGAGATTCAAGGTGGGGAGATTAGTAAGGAAGTTATTATAATACTTCAGATGAGAGGCGATAAGGGGCTTGGAATATCAGTAGTATAGCTGAGAGAGAAGCAAATTGATGTGAAAGGTATTTTGAATTTGAATGCAAGCTTGGCAGCAACTTAATTTAGTTGTCAGATGGGGATAGTGAAGTAAGAATCACAGATAACTTGAGAAGTTTCAGGTCCGTGTGACTAAGAGAATGATAGAGTCATCAACAAAAAAGGAAGTTGGGAGGAGGGCAGACTTTCTTAGAAGGTGTGTTTGGGGTATAGTCCAAGTTGAGACTTTGGCAGAATATCTAAGTAAAAATTTCCAGTAGGCAGTTGGAGACAGGTTGTGAGATGAAGTTCAGGAAAGAGATGAGAACTAGATCTGTAGATTTGGGAGCCATCTGTAGAAAGGGAATAATTGAATCTATGGGAGCAGAGGAGAAAAAATGTCTAGTGACAGAGGAAGATGTCTAAAAATAAGGCCTTGGGGACATTTAGGGGACAAGAGATAGTGATGATTCATCCAGGGAGATAGAAAATAAACAGTAAGACAGGAGGAAAACTAGGAGAAATTGGTGCCCCAGAAGCCCAGGGAGAAAAGGATGTTCAGGAGGCATGTTGAATGCTACACGAAGGTCAAAGTGGTTGAAGACTGAGAAAAGGTGAAGAATTTAGCAATTAGGAAATCATTAGTAATCTTTGGAAGAGCAGTTTCTGGTGAGTGGTGGGCTTGAAATAGATTGCAAGAGATTTCAAATGTGTAGATGGTGGGGCAACCAATAGAGACTTTTCCTATGGATTGAGAAGTGAAAAGGAGAAGAGTGGATGGGATAAGGGCCTGAGGGGATATGTGCCTTTGTATCATAATTACAGTGTTTGTGAATATCTGTTATTTCTCTACTAGATTTTGTGATTATAAATTCTGCGGGGGCAGGAATTGTGCCTCATCTAAATTTTTTTTTTAATTTCCCTAGAGGCTAGATAGTGCTGTTCTTGTAGCAGGTACTTAATACATGTTTGTGGAAATTAATATCTACATTCTTTTTGGTATGAATTAATAATTCATGAAATTTAATTAGAAGATAGGTAGTACTTTGTTCATTTCTTGTCAAAAGCACACTCCTCTTCTCTCAGATTCTAGTGCAAAGGCTCCCAAACTTTCTTGATTCAAGGTGCCTTAGTATTCCAGTAATTTTTTTTTGCTGCAGTGCTCTTAGGCCAAAAGAAATTACCTACCAGTTCCATTTATTAAGTAGTTAGGTCCAAACAACTTAAGAAATACTCATATCATAACAACTGAGTATCCATTTGAAAAAATAATACACATAAAAAGAAAGAAAATTATTGTTTTATTTTATTTTTTTCTTAAATCTTCAAATCACAATTACTTAACTAACAGCTTCTCAAAAATGGGAATCAGATTGTATACCCCACCTTCATTTCTTATTCCAGCTTTTTATCACAGCAACTGACAAAAAGCAAACCCAGCTTCACCAAGATATGTTACAGACAGGAAAATTAGCTGAAAATACATGTAAACAAAAACATGTCTCAAACATTTGAGAATATCACCTAAAAGAATGTAGTGTGTGCCTAGTCATGTGACCCTGGGCAAATTACTTAATCTCATTTGTTTAGCCTTTATCCTTCTGTTTTAGAGTTGTTACCAAGAAAGTAAGGGGTGGCAGGGCAGCTGGGTAGCTCAGTGGATTGAGAGGCAGACCTGGAGACAGGAAGTCCTACTTTCAAATCTGGCCTCAGACACTTCCTAGCTGTGTGACCCATGGCAAGTCACTTGACCTCCACTGCCTAGTCCTTACCACTCTTCTGCCTTGGAACCAATACACAGTATTTATTCTAAGATGGAAGATAAGGGTTTTGCTTTTTTTAAAGGAAGGGTTTAAAAAACAGAATATTGTATGCTCTAATATTGAGATTTTGCACTACCTCAAGCCTTAGTGTCCTGCAGAGGCAATTTGATCTGCTCCGTTCTCTTGTAAGTTTGAAATATTTAAGAATTCTTGGTTCCAGGGGCAGCTAGGTGGCTTAGTGAATTGAGACCCAGAGACTTATGGTCCTGGGTTCAAATGTGGCCTCAGACACTTCCTAGCTGTATGACCCTGGGCAAGTCACTTCACCCCCATTACCTAGCCCATACCACTCTTCTGCCTTAACCAAAATACAGCGTTGATTCCAAGATGGAAGGTAAGGGTTTAAAAAAAAAGAATTCTTGGTTCTACCAGCATAGTTAAGAGACATAAAAAATTCTAGAATTTCACTTTTTTAAAATTATTTTTTAAAAAGTATTTTTCTATGGTTACATGATTCATGTTCTTTTCCCTCCCCTCTCCCAGAGCTGACAAGCAATTCCACTGAGTTATACATGCATTATCACTCAAACCTATTTCTATATTATTCATTTTTTATTCATAAACAAGTGATAAATCATGTTTTTCTTCTGCATTTCTACTCCCACAGTTCTTTTCTCTCAATGTGGATTGCATTCTTTCTCATAAATCCCTCGGGATTGTAATGGATCATTGCATTACTATTAGTAGCAACATCTATTACATTTGATTATTCCATTATGTTTCAGTTACTGTGTACAATGTTCTCCTGGTTCTGATCTTTCACTCTGCATCCATTCATGGGGGTCTTTTCAGTTTATATAGAAATCAAGCAGTTCATCATTCCTTATAGCACAATAGTATTCTATCACCACCATATACCACAATTTGTTCAGCCATTTTCCAATGAAGGGACAACTCCTCATTTTCCAATTTTTTGCCACCACAAATAGCACAGCTATAAATATTTTTATCCAAACATTTTTTTTATCTCTGGGATACAAACCTAGTAATGGTATTGCTGCATCAAAAGACATGTAGCCTTTTAAAGCCCTTTGGGCATATAGGATTTCATTAATCTAAAGGGAAAATACTTTCTGGCCCCTGCTTCTACAAAACAGTACTCCAAATGAATACTTTGGGGCTCCACTGTGGTTCCATTATTTGTTTAAAAAATTTATTATTGTGCAAAATACACATCCATATTGTAAGGGTGAAAATTAATGGTTGGGTGAAAATTAATGGTTGGGCAATAATTTTATGAAATTATATGCTCACCAGTATTTGTTATATCTCAAGTCAGAAATTTATTTACAAATATATACAAATAGAGAAGAAACAATAAATAAGAGAAATGTGAGGGTGTTAGAGAGGTTGTCTATTCTGTCTTAATCCAGGCAGAGATTAATTAGCTCTCAACCAGGAAGGCCGGTAGTAAGTAACCATGAGGCCTCCTCCAAAATGGAAGCTAGTCTCTCCAGAAACTAGGAAAGGAGTCAGCCTTTTACTCACCCCACAAAGGAGTCAGAGTCCAAGTTGAAGCTGAGCTCCAGGCCCATGATCCAAGTACAGTCTCCAGCAAAGCTCCCTTGAAGACTCTCTCCAGTTAGGAGACTATCTCCACAAGACTAACTCAAGCCAAAGGATTCATGGATTTTATGGTGCCCAAAGGGCAGTGTTTGTGGGAACCAGTTCTCACCTTCTGGAGGGGTGAAATCTTATCAAAGGCCTCTGAAGGTGTCAACTCTAATCATAGGATTCACAAGTTTATGGAGTTGTCACCCTTTGCAATAAGTAACTTGCAAACTCCTCCATCTAGTTCAAGCTTTTGTTGGTTCAATCCAGAAGTGGACAAAGGAGAGTTAATCCTGTCTTCACAATCTAGTGAGGTACTAAGTAGAGGTACTTAAGTTATTGTTTAACCAAGTGTTAACTCAAAATAGATAAAGGGAATAAAGAATTTCCTTTTATAAGTGTAAACTCAGAAAAGAGAACAAAGAATTCCCTTTCACAATATTGGTCATTGTTGGAAGTCTACACTCATACAAAACCAAAACCCCAAAATAAAACTATAACTACACTGATGTGATCCACATTCATCCCTCTCCTACAGTTCTTTCTCTGGAAGTGGATAGCATTCCCTGTCATAAAGTCTTTTAGGATCGTCCCAGATCTTTGCATTGCTGATAGTAGCCAATTCACAGTTGATCATCATATAATATTGCTGTTACTGTGGACAGTGTTCTGGTTCTGCTTATTTCACTCTGCATCAGTTTCTGCAGTTCTTCCCAGCTTTTTCTGAAATCATCTTGCTTATTTCTTATAGCACCAACATATACCATAATTTGTTCAGCCATTCTGCAATTTGTGGACACCCTGTGGTTCTAGTCTTGATGAAAATGGATGGGTATTCACTATTATGTGAACTAACTGTTGTGTTATCCTTCCACAGACCAAGCTCTATACCTTGCCTGCCAGTCATGCCTCCAGAGTGTATGAGATGCTGGTCAATCACATTCAACTGCATTACAAGTACATGTATAAGCTTCCAATCGCCAGCAGCATCAGGCTTAAGGTATGAACTGGCCTCTCACAGCAGTGGAGTCCAAATGGATGATTGAAGGTCTTAGATGAACTAGAAAACGTCCAACATCCAATTTTGCAGCAGAACAAAGCAGCACCTCAAAAATGGTTGAATTTCTAGTCCTATTAAGCTCATGGGGACTATAGGGTAGGAGAGAATGTTCCAAGTGGTCTCCTTCTCCATGTTTCTTTCCTGCTAATTGCTATTTGTAGCCACCAATCCCATAACTAGAACTAGGTGTAGACAGTGGTTAGATGGCATGTGCTTAATCAGCCTGGTGATCTTAATCACTTCAGGTGAGAATGTATTTACAGTGTGTCTGTTGAATCTGGCTCTGATTGTGGCAGAGAAAGTGAGGCCTAGAAGAGAGGAGGATGTCTTGAGGAAGGGTACACAGTCCTCAACCACACTTGTAATGGCTGGGTTTGTTTGGTTTTTTTTCAGTAGGTCATTGCTGAGGCTTTGTCGGATGAGGGAGACGGGAAAGGAAATTTTAATCAGGAGCTTCTCAGCCTACTCATGAAGCATCCTTCCCTGTAGTGGGTGCTGGCATGTCTAGAAATGCTGGTCAGCATGATAGAAGCTGTAATCCTTTGACCTTCCCCTCAAATCCTCTGTTGCTGAGAGATAGGGGTCTGCTGTCTGATGTGTTGGCCTATCACTGGCAAATGTGTTAGTAGAGCTAGTAACAGAACATGACAGCTCTCCTTTCTTGCTATAGTTGCTTTCCATCATCTAAAGCTGAAGCTCCTTCATTACAAAAGCAGTGTACCTTGTGTGTGTGGTTTGCTCTTTGCACTATGTCTGTTGAGCCTGGAAGCTGGCAGAATGTAACCTTTTTTTGCTTTTGTATCTTTGAATATTAACACCCCCCTTTTTTTTTTAGATTTAAATTAAGTTTATTTGATTAATTAATTTAGAATATTTTTCCATGGTTATATGATTCATATTCTTTCCCTTCCCTCTTCCCATCCCCCTACCATAGCCAACGAGCATTTCCACTGGGTTTTACATATGTCATTGATCAAGACCTATTTCCATATTATTAACGTTTGCAATAGAGTGATCATTTAGAGTCTACATCCCCAATCATATCCCCATAGACCAAACCATGTGATCAAGCAGTTGTTTTTCTTCTGCAGTTCTACTCCCACAGTTCTTTCTCTGGATGTGGTTAGTGTTCTTTCTCCTAAGTTCCTCTGGATTGTCCTGCATCATTGCATTGCTGCTAGTAGAGAAATCCATTATATTTTATTGTGCCACAGTGTATCAGTCTCTGTATATAGTGTTCTCCTGGTTCTGCTCCTTTCACTATGCATCAATTCCTGGAGTTTGTTTCAGTTCACATGGAATTCCTCCAGTTCATTATTCCTTTGAGCACAATAGTATTCCACCACCAACAGATACCACAGTTTGTTCAACCATACCCCAATCTAAGGGCATCCCCTCACTTGCCAATTTTTTTGCCATCACAAAGAACATGGCTATAAATATTTTTGAACAAGTCTTTTTCCTTGTTATCTCTGGGGTATAAACCCAGCAGTGGTATGGCTAGATCAAAGAGCAGGCATTCTTTAAAGCATTTTGGGCATAGTTCCAAATTGCCTTCCAGAATGGTTGGATTAATTCACAACTCTACCAGCAATGCATTAGTGTCCTAATTTTGCCACATCCCCTCCAAGATTTATTACTTTCCTTTGCTGTCATATTAGCCAATCTGCTAGGTGAGAGGTGGCACCTCAGAGTTGTTTTGATTTGCTTTTCCCTAATTATAAGAGATTTAGAACACTTTCATGTGCTTATTGGTAGTTTTTATTTCTTTATCTGAAAATTGCCTATTCATGTCATTTGCCCATTTATCAATTGGGGAATGGCTTGACTTTTTGTACAATTGATTTAGCTCCTTATAAATTTTATAATTAGACCTTTGTCAGAGGTTTTTGATATAAAGATTTTTTTCCCCAATTTGTTGCTTCCTTCTAATTTTTGTTGCATAGTTTTTGTTTGTACAAAACCTTTTTAATTTAATGTAATCAAAATTACTCATTTTACATTTTGTAATATTCTCTATCTCTTGCTTGATCTTAAAAATCTTTCCTTTTCCATAGATCTGACAGGTATACTATTCTGTGTTCACCTAATTTACTTATGATTTCTTTCTTTATATTCAAGTCATTCACCCATTCTGAATTTATCTTGGTATAACATGTGAGTTGTTGATCTAAACCTAGTCTCTCCCATACTGTTTTCCAATTTTCCCAGCAGTTTTTGTCAGATAGTGGGTTTTTGTCCCAAAAGCAGAGATCTTTGTGTTTATTGTACACTGTCTTGCTGAGGTCATTTGCCCCAAGTCTATTCCACTGATCCTCCCTTCTGTCTCTTAGCCAGTACCATATTTTTTTGATGACCATTGCTTTATAGTATAGTTTAAGATCTGGTGCTGCTAGGCCCCCAACCTTCACATTGTTTTTCATTATTTCCCTTGATATTCTTGATCTTTTGTTCTTCCAAATGAACTTTGTTATATTTTTTTCTAATTCAGCAAAAAAATTTCTTGGTAGTTTGATAGGTATGGCACTGAATAAGTAAATTAATTTGGGTAGGATGGTCATTTTTGTTATGTTAGCTCATTCTACTCGTGAACGATTAATGTTTTTCCAACTGTTTAGATCTAGTTTTAATTGTGTGGAAATTGTTTTGTAGTTGTGTTCATATAATGCCTGTGTTTGTCTTGGCAAATAGATTCCTAAATATTTTATATTGTGTAGGATGATTTTGAATGGAATTTCTCTTTCTAACTCTTGCTGCTGAGATGTGTTGGAAATATATGGAGGTGCTGATGATTTATATGTGTTTATTTTGTATCCTGCAACTTTGCTAAAACTGTTGATTATTTCCACTAGTTTTTTAGTTGATTCTCTAGGATTCTTTAAGTAGACCATCATATCATTTGCAAAGAGAGAGAGTTTAGTCTCCTCATTGCCTATTTTAATACCTTCAATTTCTTTTTCTTCTCTGATTGCTACAGCTAGTGTTTCTAGTACAATGTTAAATAATAGAGGTGATAATGGGCATCCTTGTTTCACTCCTGATCTTATTGGGAAGGCTTCTAGTTTGTCCCCATTGCAGATGATGCTTGCTGATGGTTTTAAATATATAGAGTTTATTGTTTTTAGGAAAGGCCCTTCTATTCATATGCTTTCTAGTGTTTCCAATAGGAATGAGTGTTATATTTTGTCAAAGGCTTTTTTTTTTTATGTATTGAGATAATCATGTGATTTCTGTTGGTTTGGTTGTTGATATGGTCAATTATGTGGATGGTTTTCCTAATATTAAACCATCCTTGCATTTCTGGTATAAATCCCACCTGATCATAGTGAATAACCCTAGTGATCACTTGCTGGAGTCTTTTTGCTAGTATTCTATTTAAGATTTTTGCGTCTGTGTTAATTAAGGAGATTGGTCTGTGCTTTCTTTCTCTGTTTTTGTTCTGCCTGACTTTGGAATCAGTATCATATTTGTTTTATAAAGGAGATTTGGGAGAACTCTTTCTTTGCTTATTTTGTCAAATAGTTTGTATAGTATGGGATTAGTTGTCCTTTAAGTGTTTGATAGAATTCACTTTTGAATCCATCAGGCCCTGGGGATTTTTTCTTAGGGAGTTCTTTGATGGTCTGTTTGATTTCTTTTTCTGATATGGGATTATTTAAATATCCTATTTCTTCTTCTGTTAATCTAGGCAATTTTATATTTTTGTAAATATTCATCCATATCACCTAGATTGTCATATTTATTGCCATATACCTGGGCAAAATAGTTCTTAATAATTTCTTCTTCATTAGAGGTGAGGTTGCCCTTTTCATCTTTGATACTGTTAATTTGGTTTTCTTCTTTCCTTTTTTAATTAGATAACCAGTACTTTATCTATTTTATTTGTTTTTTCAATCTAGTCTTATTTATTAATTCAATTGTTCTTTGACTTTCAGTTTTATTAATTTCTCTAATTTTTAGGATTTCTAATTTAGTTTTTATCTAGGGATTTAAAATTTGTTCTATTTCTAGTTTTTTAATTTGCATGCCCAATTCATTGACTCCTTCCCTCTCTGATTTGTTAATATATGCATTCAGGGATATAAATTTTCCCCTGAGTACAGCTTTGGCTGCATCCCATAGATTTTGAAAGGATGTCTCATCATTGTAATTTTCTTCAATGAAATTATTAATTGTTTTTTGATTTGTTCTTTAACTAACCAATTTTGGAGAATCATATTATTTAATTTCCAATTAATTTTTTATTTACCTCTCCATGTGCCCTTACTAATTATTATTTTTATTGCATTATGATCTGAAAAGGTTATATTTATTATTTCTGCTTTTTTGCATTTGTTTACAATGTTTTTATGCCCTAGTACATGGTCAGTCTTTGTGAATATACCATGTGCTATTGAAAAGAAGGTGTATTCCTTTTTGACCCTATTTATTTTTCTCCATATGTCTATTAGCTCTAATTTTTCCAAGATTTCATTCACATCTCTTACCTTTTTCTTATTTATTTTTTGGTTTGATTTATCTAGATCTGACAGAGGAAGGTTCAGGTCTCCCACTAGTATAGTTTTACTATCTATTTCCTCTTTAAACTCCAGTAGTTTCTCCTTTAAAAATATACCATTTGGTGCATACATGTTGAGTACTGATATTTCTTCATTGTCTATACTGCCTTTTTTCAGGATATAATTACCTTCCCTATCTCTTTTAATCAGATCAATTTTTACTTTGACTTTTGAATATTAATCTTGTCTACATTGTCAATCTGTTCTTTTCTAGGCCTTTGACTTCTTGCTGCTGCTCCGAGCTGATTCACTCCATCGTCTTGGCCTTCCCAATAAAGATGGTGTTGTGAGATTTAGCCCCTATTGCCTCTGTGACAACATGTATGTTTCTCATCTTGTTGCTTTTATCCTCAAATACCACATTAATCTGTCTTCCCAGATCAATGATTAGCTAGACTTATTGTCTTCATTAATTCTATGCCTGGTACAGGGCATGTGGGTAGAGTAGTTGGCCTCTGCTGGTAATTGAATTCTTAAATGATGTCCCTTGAGGCTTCTAGCCTCTCTCTTCCTTGCTAGATCAATGGCTAGCACTGGTGTTAGACAGATCTCACACTGAGATCTGAGGAGGTTGCATTTCTTCTTGTAAGATCACTGACAGGAGGTCCCCAGGGCAACTGGCTGGGAAGGGGGGTCACAGGATCTTTGTGGATGAATGAATATGTGTCTCTGTTCTCTCTACTCTTCTGTATGGCTCCACCTTAGAGAACCTGAGAGAGGCTCTGAAAAGAAGGCCAGTGGTGGTACCCTCTCTCCACCCACAGGGCCTCCTAGCATTGCTGCACAAGGTGCATCTGTCCGCTTGGGCTATTTGCCCTATTCCCGATTTTTTGGAGTGCTACTTCAGTGTTTGAAGCAGGTAAGAATGCAGTTGTTTCTTTTACCTTTAAGCTTAGCTTTTCTTGGTTAAGGAAGCAGTAGATAGTTGGTGTGGTCTATTGTTTATACTGTTGCTTCAGAATAAAAATAAGAACAGTATCTCTACACAGTTCCCTTGTGGTTGAAGTTCTTTCTTTGGCTGTTAACAAAACCATAGAGGAGTAACTGGGTTGACATTACTGAAGAGCATTTCAAAGACTTCTGTGATATTCTGAGGCCCAAGCATTGTGATTGGAATCTGTGAAAAATCTTCTTTCAATTCCTGATGACAGATTTGTTGCCGAATTCACATGCATGGGAACATACTTTTTTAGAAAGAGTTATTTGGAAATAGTGATGGGGTAGGGGGAATATTATAATAAAATGTTATCAGGCACTAGTTTCTAGTTACCTTGTTGTTGCTGATGGACGCAGAGTGCCCAAATATAGCCTTGGTTCTACAAGGCATGGAAGGAGGTAGGCAGCAGTTAGATAGAGCATTAGACCTGCAGCCAGGAGGACTTGAGTTCAAAATAGTCTCAAGACACTTAATAGCTGTGTGATCTTAGGTAAGTCACTTCATTCCTGCCTGATTCAGTTTCCTCATTTGTAAAATGAGGATAATAGCACCTACCTTTCAGGATTGTTATAAGGATCAAATGAGGTAATGATTTTAAGTGCTTAGCACAGGACCTGACACATAGGAAGCAATATATAAATGTTGGCTGTTTATCATTGTTGTACTTTTAGTTGTTAATATTGTGGGGTTTATCTACTGCTAAAAAACTGATTGCTCATTGTCCTTGATTGATGCTGCTGCCCAAACAGTACCTGGAGAGAATCAGGTCTGGGTCCTGGTGAGGGTTGGGGGAGGAAGGAAAGTGGGAGAGAGGTTTTCAGAAGCTAGGGCAGGCTCCTTACTTGGTATCATACCCTGTGCAGGTGGACACTTACTTGTTCCCCACTTTGCAGGAATACTAGGTCCAGGCAAAGTAAGGGGAAATGAGAAAAGGCTTTTCACTAATTGAGTAAGGAGCTTTTGGCTCATAGCCTAATTTCTGCCACCTGGTCCCATCATTTGTTCTGATGCCTGCTTTTAACTTAGAGGTTCTTTCTTTCAGTAACACAGCATTGTGTAGGATCATGGGGGCTGAGAACAGAAGTCATGATTTCAGCAGCTCTCCCTCACAGTGAGACCAGGGTGATTTTTAAGTTAAGGACTTCAAACAAAACCTGAAATGATAATAAATGATAAATCCTTTCAGAAATTTCTTAAATCTCACATTAATTGTTCCTTCCTGTTCTCTTCCCCAGGAGACTGACTGGAAAGTATTGAAACTGGTTCTCAGTAAGCTGCCTGAGTCCCTCCGATATAAAGTTCTCATTTTCACTTCTTCTTGCAATGTAGACCAGCTGTCATCTGCTCTCTGCTCAATGGTAATGCTCAACATTTCAGTTATCTATAAGATTTTTTAATGACAGAGTAGCTAGGTTACACAGTTGATAGAGTGCCAGGCCTGGAGTCAGGAGAAATTGGGTTTGGATCTGGCCTCATATACTTCCAAGCTGTGTGACTCTGAGCAAGTCACTTAATCCTTTCTGCCTAGCCCTTAGTATTCTGACTTTGAATTGATACTGACAGAAAGTAAGGGTTTTTTAAAATGTTGATTTCTTGATGACCCTTGATGGAAAGGTCTTTGTTGGAATGGGGCAGGTTCAGCCAGTAGTTGACTTTGCCACTTCCAGCTCAGGAAGGCAAGCTGTTTGGCAGGGAGCATCAGATAGTAAAACTTGGGCTCTGATCCTCTTTCCTTAATTGGCTCATATTTGTCCAGCACCTTCACAGGCAGCCAGAATAAGCCTAAGGCCTCTGCTAGTAAGGAGGATGGTATGGGTTTTAGGCCATTCTTCTCAGAGGTTTGAGATAAACACATAGATAAGCCTATTCCAGATTGTCATGCTATTGTAAAGTAGCTAAATTGTTCTAGAAAGTATATTGTATGAGGACCAGTTGAAAGAAGAGGCATATTTTTGCCTAGAGATACTTGTAGCGTAGAAAAATGGTCACTGTTTACAAGTATTTGAAGGCTGTCATGTGAAAGAGGGATTAGATTTGTTCTCTTTGGCTCCAGAGAACAAAACTGCATAGAGAAAGATGTAGGCTTGATGTAGGGAAAATTTTACTAACAATTAGATGTTCAAAAATAGAACCCGTTGTCCCTGCAGTTGGGGAGTGCCCTGGACCTAGAAATCTTCAAGGAGATGACATTTTTCAAGGGATGTCAGTGGAAGCTCAAGCTTCAGATAAGCATTGGATTAGATGACCTTAGATTTCCCTTCCTTCAGAACTATGAGTCAGAAGACTAAACCTGGCTTAATTCCAAATTGACCTGCCTTACAGAGTGATTGAGGGAATTGTTTGAGAGTAGATTAGCAGGTTTCTTTTTTCAAGCCCCATGTTCTTTGCTTCTGGGTTGATTTTGGCAGCCACTTTCTGGGTAGAGCACATGCTGTACTTGACACCTTTTCTCACCCTTTAAAAGAAATTTGTATCCTGCTGGAGCCTGGTGGTATTAGGAATGCTGCAGCTCTTGGCGAGAAAGGAGTTTATCATAGGGCCATGATTCTTCTTATGCCTTAAAATACAGCTGCTCTCCCCTCCCCAGCCCATCCTCGCCAAAATCTGTGCCTTTAGTCTTTTGGGGGATGTGCACTAATGAGAACTTGTTCTCTGTTAGCTTTCGGATAAAAAGACTCCTGAGCGACTCTCTGGCACACCCGATGCATTCTCTCGAACAGACTTACATTTGGCAGTGGTTCCAGTACTGACAGCTTTGATATCCTACCATAACTATTTGGATAAAACTAAACAGGTATACACTGGAAGGGATGGTTTAACATCATGCATGGTGTATTGAATGACATCTTAGACTAAATTAACCCAAACATTCTCCCCTTCCCTCCTCTCCCCACACATGTTTCCATGGCTGCTTTGTGTTTAAATTCTAGAAAGCAGACTTCGCTTCTGCAGATGGACCTGACCTTCCTTCCTATCCTCTTGTGTGACAGGCTAACCTCTAACTCTTGAAAAAGTTCTTTCTGGTGGTTAGGTACCACTTGATTCCTTTCTGATGAAAACCTGACTTTGGCAAGAGAAGGGCAATAATCTCCCAACCTTAAAGATGTTGCCAGTGTTGGCCTGATAAAACCATCTGCTTTTAGAAAATGCCCAGCCTTAGCTAGGAGATGCTTGCAGAGCCCAAAGCTCTTAAAATTACAAACCATTAGAAAGGTGAAATGATCATGTCCTCCCTTTTTGGGTTTCAGTTCTATAACCCTTGTATTTCCTTGCAGCGGGAGATGGTGTATTGCCTGGAGCATGGTCTCATTTATCGGTGTGCTAACCAGTGTGTTGTGGCATTGTCAGTGTGCAGTGTAGAAATGCCAGATGTTATCATCAAAGCACTGCCAGTTCTGATTGTCAAGCTCACCCACATTTCTGCAACAGCCAACATGGCTATCCCACTTCTGGAATTCCTTTCGAGTAAGTGGCCCAAGTACCAAGATGGAATGCCTGTGTTCTTGATACTCTAATCCCAAATAGCCTTTGTTGGTGTGCTGAAGTGGTTGGATCACATGGAGTGGTTGACTTTAGAGCCTTTGAGATGGTCTGCTAAATGAGCCATGTGCCTCCCTCTCCTGCCTGCACCTTGGGCCTTGAATTCCTCTTTTGCTGTCTTCATCTGTTAACTTCACTTCGTCTCCTTAGAAGAACCTTCCCCACTTAAACTTCCCATAATACTTTATCTTTCTAGTGTATTACTCATGGAGTATTGAGCATTGTAATTTTCAGTGTTTTTGCTTTTTCCCCCTGCTAGCATTAAGAAGGCATGGAAATTTTCTCTAACTTGAGGTTCTTTCTAGAACAGTGGTTCTATACTCTATTTGGTGCTTTTTAAATGTTTGTTGAATGACTTTGGAACATTTTGAACCTCCTTGGACCCCAGAGTGAACAAGTGTGTAGATGTGTGCCCACAGGTGTGTGTATGTGTTTGTGTGTGTAAACACACCCCACATATCCTCTCACTACCAGCAGCTTCAGGCCAGCCAGGGCTTTGTGGTTCCCATGTGAGAAGTCAAAGCCCTGATTTCCTGACCCTCTTTTTTGCCCTATCATGTTTCAGCTTTAGCCAGATTGCCTCACCTCTACAGGAACTTTGCTGCCGAGCAGTATGCCAGTGTGTTTGCCATCTCCCTGCCATACACAAACCCTTCCAAGTAAGTTCCCTGCTGTGCTTGCCACAGCCTGTGAGGTGCGTCCATTTTGAATTCAGCAGCCTCGCTTTTTTTCTGTGGAAGTAGCAGATCTGAGTGTCTATCTACAGATGGAAGAGCCACCTTAATGTTAGAACAAATCATTTGCCAAAATTTGCTCACTTACTGCTCAGCCCTTTAGAGACTAGTTATAACTTTTGTATCTTTAGTTTGCTGTTTAAAATTCTAAATGCTTCTTATTCTTGGTTGCTAAAACTAACCTCCAGGTCTTTCCTTCCCTTCCTCCTTTCTTAGATTCAATCAGTATATCGTATGCCTGGCTCATCATGTTATAGCCATGTGGTTCATCAGATGCCGCCTGCCCTTTCGAAAAGACTTTGTTCCCTACATCACCAAGGTATAGCTGTTTTCTAATCCCCACATGCACATGATGTCCCGAGGACCAGTATGGCCTGTCCCTGCCAGAACAGCCCACACCACTGGGTATAGCTAAGAGTTTGCTAGAGAGGGGTAATAGAGGGGAGAGCGGTACTTGAAAAGAGCCAGTGTTCCAGGGCCCTAGGGCATGTATTGTGCCATAGTTCTGCTAAACCAAAGGCATTTTGATGGTTCTCTTTAGTGCTTAGCCTCCTGGGACCTACCTCCCCTTTCTATGTACTTAAGAATTGAGTGGTTAGAGTGCCAATGAGTACGTTTAATTAACAGTCTGATCAACTAAGCTGCCTTCATTTTAGAGTCTGTGGCCTACAGCTGTTCTCAAAAAACTTAAGATAGTACAGTGGATAGAGTGCCAGGCCTGAAGTCAGAAGTACCTGGACTCAAATCTGGCATTAGATACTTTCTAGCTGTGTGACCCTGGGCAAGTCACTAATCCCCAGTTGCCTAGCCCTTGTTATCTTGGAATTGGTATGAAGACAGAAGGTAAGGGTTCTTTTTTTTTTTTAAATTTAATTAATGGCTGAAAATAGAGATAAAGGTGAAGCCACTGAGTTGCTTGAGAGGAGGAGTCTTTATTAATGAGTAGTCTGCAGGTTTTTCCGTTTTCCATGTCATTGTTAAAACCATGGTCTTGAGATAGGTAGATGGCTCAGTGGATTGAGAGCCAGGCCAAGAGATAGGAGGTCCTGGGTTCAAATGTGGCCTCAGACACTTCTTAGCTGTGTGATCTAGGGCAACTCATAACTCCCACTGCCTAGCACTTACTGCTCTTCTGCCTTGGAACCAATACACAGTGTTGATTCTAAGATAGAAGGTAAGGGTTTAAAAAACAACAATTATGTTCTTATTTGATAGGGCTTACGCTCCAATGTTCTCCTGTCTTTTGATGACACCCCTGAAAAGGACAGCTTCAGGGCTCGGAGCACAAGCCTTAATGAGAGACCAAAAAGGTAAAAGAGTCTCCTGAAGGGGAACAAACATGGTTTAGGAGGAGGAGGGGAGGCTGTTGCGTGACCTGTCTTATGCTCTGTGTACATTGAGAGGACTTCCACACTACTATCACTACTACACTCTTCAAGGGCAGAGGGGTAGCTTTTTGTTGTGTTGTGTGTTTAGTAGCCGGAAAATGGAATCATTGTATAAGTTGCTTGCATTGTATACAGAGATGCAGAAAGTGTTTGACTGAAAGCAATCCCCTATATGTGAGATTCTGAAGCTTCTGATAAGATGGCTAGCACAGTCCTTGGGGCAGGTATCCCACAGTGGGATGCCTTGTATTTCAGTGTCTGTGCAGAGCTCATGGAGCCACAGAATGACAAGGCTCTCAATTTGAGCACGCCGTCTTGGCTTTTCTAAAGCCTTATATGATGTTGCCTAAGGCACCCCAGAAAGGAGTCCTAAAAGAGTAGCTCTCATAACTCCTCCTGTGATGTGGGGAGCATTTCTAGGACATGGAAGGTGCTCCCATAAAGCTCCCTGCCTGAGCCTTGGGGCCATGGCGACTCTTTGTTTCACTGGGTTAGTGTAAGCTGAATGCTGCCCTGCCCTTCCTCAATAATCAAGAAGAACTGCAGCTGACCCAGAGCAAGGAAGAGGTATGGAGCTGTGGGTTGCCTTCCTTTTCCTAAGTCATAGATGTTTCCAGATTGGGCCCTTTGATTTTGATGGAGCTGTGTCCTGCCTTAGAATGTGTTTGGAAAGGGGCCGGTTGACCAGTGACCCTGGTACTCTCAGACCTGGCTGTCCATTCCGTCTCTGATTAGGCAACATGCTCTCTTTTGTCATCAAAGCTTTTCTCCCCCATCCAGATTGGCACTAAGGCTTCGGCCTGTCCTTTTAGTTCTTGTTTGCATTTCATTTGACATCCCCCCGCCCCCCGCCTTCCCTCTCTGTCCCAAGCTTTTTTTGCCCTTCTTAGGTTGGAATACTGCATTTTGAAGTATGACCAGGTTATTTTGGGATAAGCTTGGGAATATTCTCCAAAAGCCATGCAGCTTGGAGAGGGGAGCGGGCCTCAATGTGACCCAGTGTGACCCAATGGCCAGGACAGGAAGCTCATTTGTAGTCATTTTGTGTCCTTCCTAGGAACTGGCCTCTGTTTTTCTGTTAGTACTGTCTGGGCTAAGTGAGCCTTCAATGCCAGTATGTCCCTGCCTTAGGGTGTTAGCATGTCTGCTCTTCCTGGTAAGGAGCCTGGGCCCTCTTCATGGTAAGGAACCTGGGTCTTCAGAGCCTGTCTGACTCCAGGGTTCAGTGCTAAGTCTTCCAATGTTCCCCTGGTCAGCGCAGTGTCGTATTCCATCGCTCATTCTGATCCATGCCTGTTTAATTTGTACTAACGTCATTTGTTTTTATACCATGTATTCAATCTTTTGTGTTTTCTTGGTCATGTTACAAAATGTATTTTATGCCTTTGTATTTTTCCCTTTTTTTGCAATAACTTTCCTTTTGGCACGTTTCTTTGTTTTGTTGGCCTCACCCTCGGGGATATCCCCATCTTGACCCTGTGAACTGTGACCTTTCAACTTCATTCCTCCAATGGTTCCTTCCCTTCCTGTGAGCTGTGCAATCATCATTCTTTGGGGCTTGGTGCTTCCTCACCTAGTAGTTTAAGGATAGCCAGACCCCCCAAGCAAGGCTTGAATAACTCTCCTCCCGTGAAGGAATTCAAAGAGAGCTCTGCAGTTGATGCCTTCCGGTCCCGCAGCATCAGTGTGTCTGAACATGTGGTTCGCAGGTAGTGGTGCTTTCACAGGGAGGGGGGCGCACACCCGGAGCTTGGCCCTTGCAAAGTGTTGCGGCTGGGGTGGGGGCAGTGGTGCATGGGGGCTTCTTGCATGTCTTCATAGAAGGTAGAGACTTGTGTTCTCCTGGGTACTAGTCCTGGAGGGTCCAGAAGGGTTGCTCACAGAGTGTGTGGTTGGGCATGGTCCAGGCCATAGTCCTTTGGGGCTTTACCAGCAAGAATGCACCCCCCCTCTTGCCAAGGAGAGCCTGACAGTGAAGGATAAAAAGGTTGCATTCTGTTCAAAACACTTGTAAAAGAAGCTGGGTAGAGGGGCACCTCGATGAGTCACTGGGGCCCCAGGGAAGCAGAAACCGAGGAGCTTTCCTGTGGGGGGCAGCCAGGGTTCTGGGCAGAGGCTTCTCCAAGGCCTATTTCCATGGAGGGAGCATTGGCATTTCTATGTTCAGCCAGCTAAGAGCTTGTCCAATGGGAGAGGGACCTGTCTTGATCATTTGTTCTTTGACCTTCTTCCTCAATGTCAGGTCCTCTGAGTCTCATTCATAGAAGGTTTGCATTGTACTGTAGCCTAGCAGGAAACAGTAGTGGTGGTGTCTAACTGTGCATGTGTTTTGTGTGTGTGTGTGTGTGTGTGTGTGTGTGTGTGTGTGTGTGTGCACGCGCTCACACACATGCTTGGGGGAGAAGTCTAAATGACTAACATTTTCTGTACTTGGGATTTACCCAGGTTTGTTCTTTAATGGCCATTGTCTATGTCAGAAACATGGCTAAAAACAGGCACTCAGAGGGAGGTTAGCAAGTAGGGTGGCTGGAAGGTTTTCTCTAAACTCTTTGCATAATAGAAATATCCTGATTTGTGTAGTAAGAGCAGAGCTGTCCCCCATCTCCTCTGGAAAATGCCCCCTTAGAGCCTCAGGGATGCCTACTACCTTGACCTGGGATTTGAACAACTATTACAGACGGTTAGGACTCATATCTTGTGTTCTCTTACTCTCCCATGCCTTGTGCGCCCCCTTCCCCCCCCCCCCCTGCCCCCTACCATCCCTACCCCAACCCTGGCCCATTCCATCTGAACGAGACCTCGATGTGGCTCTGTTATCAAGTGGGACTTCTTTCCTCCCTCCTCCCTGCAGGTAAAAGCAATAACAGCTCACATTTCTATAACATCTTAGGGCTTACAGAACATTTCCCTCTTAAGACTCCTGTGAGGTAGAAAGTATAAGTATTATTATCCCCAGTTTAGTGAAGGGGAAACGGAGACTTAGAGATGAAGAAACCTGCCCAGAACCACAGAGGTAATCAGTGGTATAGCTGGGATCCAAACCCACTTCTTCTGACCCTTAAGGACCAATATGTTTTCTATGGTGCTTCAAAGAGCATGAAGCTGTTGAGATGAATCTACGCTGACCTAGTATACATTTTCATTTCTTTTCTTTTCTAACAAATTCTTTACCTAATGCAAAGTATGTTTTAAGGGCTCTAGGATTTCCTTTCTAGTAGTTATTGCAGCAAAAACTGGTTTTTGAATCATAGATATTTAAGTCAAGCAAAATAGTGTTTCACATCTGAGGGAATAGACTCCCATGCAGGAACGAAGTCTGAATGTGGATGGGTGCTGCCTGAGACCCGACCTGCGTCAGTGTCTTCAGCACTGGCACAGTGAAGGCAGGATTGCTTATGTCAATCAAACACTGGTTTTGTGTGCAGAATGCAATCTTTTGTTAATGAATGTATTCCAGAGTTCTGATTCTTGTGCATGACTAAACCTCTTTCTGCAATTAAAACAATCATCAGACTTTAACAATGTGCTTCACTGAGATTTGACACTCTGCCTCACATCTCTCCTAAAGTCTGTCATTCAGCTTGGGCCCCTGGGTCTTCCAAGATCAATCTTCTTTACTTTCTGGGATAATGCAGTTGGTGCTAACTTGCAGAGATGGGATCAGATGGAGAACTCGCCCTTGCCCTGTGGCTTGGCTCTTTATGGGCATGGCCAGAGGGCCCTTTCCCCAAGCCCATGCATGCATTACAGCTTTAAGCCAGGTGGCAGGCAGTGTGTCATGGTGTGTCCTTACCCTTCTGACTTAGACTCTGTGTTTCTTTTCAGCAGGATACAGACATCCATCACTAGTTCTAGTTTGGGTTCTGCAGATGAGAATTCAATGGCTCAGGCTGATGATAACCTAAAAAACCTTCACCTGGAGCTCACAGAAACTTGCTTGGATATGATGGCCAGATACGTCTTTTCCAACTTCACTGCTGTACCCAAGAGGTAGGAGCCAACAGATGGTCTTTGGCAAGTCAGGTAGAACCTGGTTTCCTGGATTTAGAATTATGTATCTTCAAAATTAAATCTACCCCTACAACTTCAGTCCGCCCCCACTGCCCTTAGGAGAATCAGAGGCAGGTGTCCATATGATGCCATTGTTTCTGCTTAATTGGTGATGAGGACTTTGACATTCAGTCCATTTTTCAGTAGACCTTTTTATAAGCAAAATGATTCTAAGTATGTGGTGAGATGATTTTGCCCAGGTGTTATAGACAGTTATAGTGGTTGTAATTTGGCTGAATAAAATGCTTTTGAACCTCAATATTTCAGAATTGGGAGGGACTTTAGTGTCTCTTCCTCCCCCCACCTGAAAAATAATCCCTTGATCTTATTTATGACATAACTCTTACATTTGCAGAGTAGGTTAGGATCTATTAGCCCAAGAACACCAAATCCCTAGAGACTGAGCTCCTCTCTCAAAAGTTTTAGGAAAAATTCTTCCATGCCTTCTGGGGTTTTGTCTTTACAGATCTCCTGTGGGAGAATTTCTTCTTGCTGGAGGGAGAACCAAAACCTGGTTGGTTGGGAACAAGTTAATAACTGTAACAACAAGTGTTGGTACTGGGACCAGATCCCTGCTGGGCCTGGATTCTGGGGACCTGCAGAATAATGAGTCAAGGTAACTTGAAAAATGCCTTTTCTCCTTTTAGTATGTTTTTATTCAGTTTTTTTTTAAAGGTATTTATTAAGAGCCTATTATATGTACCCCAAGTACCATGGGGATGCAAAAACAAAAAATGAAACAAAACCTCTTATCAGCAGGATCACATTCTACCAGAAGTATTCAGCTTTTAGCACTTAACACCTCACATCACCCAGATGCCTTCCACAACTCTCCCCTGCAGTCCTGTCTTACAAGGAGAGGCAGCCCTTCTCCTTGTCAAGGCAAACTCCTCTGCATACACAAGTGATCCCATGCCCACCTTTCTTCTCCAGAAGATTATCCCTTTATTCCATCAGACTTCAGTCTCTCCCTTTCTACTCACTGCCTCTTTAGGACCTATAAATATGCCCGTCCCTCCTCCATCCTTAGAACCCCCACGTTTGATTTGTCCACTCCTGCTGGTTGTATGGCATCTTGTGTCTCTTTTCCCTTTTGTGTCTAAACAGCTGAAAGGAGACTCTCTACAGTCATTGCCTTTTGCTTCCCTTCCTCTCACTGTCTTCTTGACTCTCTGGAGTCTGGTTTCAGACCTCATCATCATTTAGCTGAAATTGCTCTCTTCCCCTTTAGACTGGGAAATCTGTAAGAGCACGGACTATTTTTTGCCTTTCTTGTATCCCCACAGCTTGGCATAATGCTTGGCATGTAGAAAGTTCTTAGATGCTGATTGACTGATTTAACAGAAGTCAAACTAATCCACACCCTCTTTCATCCTTGTTACCTGGTGTGCATATGTGCTTGTGTGTTTCTTAGCACAGATCCCAGTTTGCAAGTGAGACAGACAAAGGAAGCACCGGCCAAGTTAGAGTCGCAGGCTGGCCAGCAAGTTTGCCGGGGGTCTCGAGACCGAGTTCGGTCTATGTCAGGTAAATGAACTTTTTTCCTTTTTCCTTCCTTTCCTGGCTTATGTGGTTGGAGATGCCCAGTTCTTTGCTACTGAGGACTACAGTAAAGATCAGGCAAGAAATGCGGAATAGATAACAAAGGCTGGCTGAGGCCCCACTATGCCTTGTGCCTGACACTCCTGTGTGGAAAATGTGCCTGAGAAATCATTGCTCTGATTTCAGTGTCTCTGAAATGAAATAAAGGCCTCTTTTTTACCAAATACATTGTCAATATATGTGGCTTCTGGCCTCAGACACTTCCTAGCTATGTGACCCTGGACAAGTCACTTAATCCCTAGGCAATTGCCTAGCCCCTATTGCTCTCCTGCCTTAGAATTAATTCTTTATTGGTATCAATTCAGAGAGAGAAGGTAAGGGTATATATACGGCAGCTTGTGTACCCCATCTTCCAGCTCTAAAAGACTTTGATTCATTTATGGTGCTGTTTCCCTAGAAATTCTCAAGTAACTCATATGTGCTTTTAATTTTGTTGATAAAACGTCTCTCTTTCTATCTCTCTGGTAATTTGAAAAGTGACCTTTTGGGTAGGGCTTGTGGTTGTAAATGCCCCTTGGTCCTATAAGCAGCACAAGTCCCTTCATTCTTAGGTCTCCTGAGCCTGTCTCTGGGGATGATACCCAGTACATAAATAGGCCATCATGGAGGGAGAGAGGTTCGCCCCCAGTATAGTTTGATGTCCCTTGTGTGAAGAGAATATGAGGGGAATGGTCTCCTGTTGCTAATAGATTTAAAGGTATGTACTCCCTTGTGCTACTTGGCAAATTGGTAGCACTCACTGGTTGGACGTGTTCTCTTGACATAATTTTTTCCTTTTCTTTCCATAACCAGGGGGCCATGCTCTCCGGGTCAATGCCTTGGATACTCCAGCCTCCCACTTCCCAAGCAATCCCACTTCTCCAGGATTACAGAATACACCTGCTGCCCGTACAGAGAAGACTTCAGCAAGCGCCCAGACCCCTTTACAGAAGGGAAAGACCAACCTGGCTGCCTATGTGCCCCTGCTCACCCAGGGCTGGGCGGAGATCCTGGTCCGAAGGCCCACAGGTATTCACTTGTCCTTGCTGAAGTATAGCTTCCTGGCTTATCTCTACGTTAGCAGATGCCTCCCTCCTGGTTTTCTTAATACTTACCAGCCCAGTCACCAACAGAACCCAGCCACTCTATCCTGCCAGAACCCCAAACTGTTGACTTCCTCCTGGGAAGTTAGGAGGATAATTTTCTAAAAAAGGGTTAGTATCAGAATACCAAGTGTTGGCTTATTATGGAGCTGTAGACGTTACCAACTGGAATACTCAGAGCCACAGTGCAATGAGTGAGGAAATCCTGAGAAACCCTGGTCAGGTTGGAGTTTGGGTGGCTGGTTTAGCAACTTCCAGGCCACAGCCTTGGGCCTTAGCTTTCACAGTGCCTGAAATAAGTCTAACAGTTGACTAATTACAAAAATACTTATCCCCAAGCCTACCTAAATGCTTTGTGGTCTTGTCATGTTTAAGGGACCAGCAGCAAGGGACCCTAGTATCCTAGGAGGGGGAGAGCCTGCAAAGAGCCTTCTTAGAATCAGAGAGCAGCTTAGGCAGTAAAAATCAAGAATCAGAATGGAATTGTATGCATTTTGTCTTTGGAGAAGCTGCATAAAAGGGACCTTCACAAGCCAAGGTGAATGTAATAGATCTTAATAGAGCACCAAGCCTAGAGTGGGGAGAACTGGGGTTCAAATCTGGCCTCAAACACTTCTTAGCTGTGTGACCCTGAGCAAGTCACTTAATCCCAATTGCCTAGCCCTTACCCTTCTCCTATCTTAGAATTGATACTAAGACAAAGGTAAGGGTTAATAATAATAATAACAGTTGATGGGGAGGGATTTAGGTGGAAGAGCCCTAGAGTGGGAGGCATAAGGCCTGGGTGCTCATCCTGGATTTGCCACTAAGCTCCTACATGATCTTGGGCAAGTTGCTTCACTTTGCCAAACCTTGGCTTTCTCATCTGTAAAATGATTGGGTTTTGAAACAAATTATCCCTCTTTAATTCTTAAAAAAAATAAATTTATTTAATTAATTAATTTAGAATATTTTTCCAGGGTTACACGATTCATGTTCTTTCCCTCTCCTCCTCCTTCCCCCCTCCTGGAGCCGATGAGCAGTTCTACCAGGTTTTACATGTATCATTGTTCAAAACCTATTTCCATATTATTACTATTTGCAATAGAGTCTACACCCCAAATCATAACTCCATTGAACCATGTGATCAAGCAGTTGTTTTTCTTCTGCGTTTCTACTCCCACAGTTCTTCCTCTGGATGCGGATAGTGTTCTTTCTCCTAAGTTCCTCTGGATTGTCCTGCATCATTGCATTACTGCTAGTAGAGAAATCCGTTACATTTTATTGTGCCACAGTGTATCAGTCTCTGTGTATAGTGTTCTCCTGGTTCTGCTCCTGTCATTCTGCATCAATTTCCGGAGGTCGTTCCAGTTCACATGGAATTCCTCCAGTTCATTATTCCTTTGAGCACAATACTATTCCATCACCAACAGATACCACAATCTGTTCAGCCATTCCCCAATTGAAAGGCATCCCCTCATTTTCCAATTGTTTGCCACTACAAAGAGTGTGGCTATAAATATTTTTGTACATGTATTTTTCTCTTTGGGGTATAAACCCAGCAGTGGTATGGCTGGATCAAAGGATAGGCATTCTTTTAAAGCCCTTTGTGCATAGTTCCAAATTGCCTTCCAGAATGGTTGGATCAATTCACAACTCCACCAGCAATGCATTAGTGTCCAAATTTTGCCACATATTTGCTGACCAAACTCAAAACTACTGGTTTATCTAGGTATAAGGACATTATGATACTTTCTGCTTTTTAAAAGGCATTACTTTTTCCTAGGGAATACCAGCTGGCTGATGAGCTTGGAAAACCCTCTTAGTCCGTTCTCTTCAGATATCAATAACATGCCACTCCAGGAGCTCTCTAATGCATTAATGGCAGCTGAGCGTTTTAAGGAGCATCGGGAGACTGCCCTGTACAAGTCCTTGTCAGTGCCATCATCTAGCCTTACCACGGGGACAGACAAGCCTTCCCTCCTACAGCGTTCCAATACAGGTGAGAAAAGGCCTTGGCTAAACCCTGGGGGCACAGTCACAGGGGGAGGTAGCATGCGAAAGCTATTGGGCAATAGCAAGGCAGTGTTGCTATAATAGCATGGGCCTGGTATTTCTCCTTGAGATCACATGGTACATTGATTGAATATCTGGCCTTGGTGTTTCAAAGAATAGATGACTGATTTGAGTGAAGTCCCAAAGGGTAGGCTGGATGGGTGGAGGTTATTCCAAAGGTGTTTGTATCTGGGATAGAATTTGCCTCTGAATGAAGCATTTAGATGACTCTAGGTCCCCCTCGTCATCAGGTTTTGTTTGGAAAGTTTTGTCAGAACCTACTGTGGCAAATTAATGTGGGTCACCCTCTAAAGTTTGCTTTAGTTCTGTGATCCTCAAGAAATGGAGAAGGGAGGCTAGCTATCAGGAAAGTTCTATTTCTAGTCTCCATTCTTCAGTTTCCTCTGATGGAGCAGAGCCTGGTATAGAAGGGCTTGATTTTCTGAGAAGCTACACATGTCAAGACAGTGTCAGATGGAAGGTAGAGGGAGTTCTAGATTGCATTTCCCTGTTGTGCTGAAGGCCCTGGGCTAACCAGAAGGAAGAGTAGTAGGTGTGAGGTAGAAGTGGGTAGAAATTTATCAAGCCTCTGACTTAGCTCTCCTTCAAGTTTATCACCTGGGAAATGGGCTTTGGCCACACTGGCTCCAGACCCAGGGTGGGACCCAGGGGATCCCAAGGAGGGATCACTGTATCCAGTCACCTGTGAGCAGATTTCCTATCAGCTTTGGAAGATTTTGGATTATAGTAAGTGCGAGCTCTGCCTTCTTGTCCTAAAGTCTTTTCTAGCAAGACCCTCCTGAAGTTTGTCCTTGAAAATACAAATACAGAGGGGATTTGTACTCTTGGTTATTTAGGGGAGCAAAGAAGGGGTGGTTAGAGACCCAAATGCCTGACTTCATACTAATCAAACCATAGAAAGCTCCTTCCGTGTTCTTCCCTGATCAAAGTGCTGGGGTGGCTGAGGGTCCCTGCAAGTGGCTTGCCCTAGCTCACTATGACCAATTTTGGTTTGGACTTGAGGGCATTTAGTCATTGTAATTTCTCTGCTGTGGGGTGTGTGTGTATGTGTGTGTATGTATGTGTGTGAGTGCATGCGAGTGTGAATGTGTGACCGTGAACATGTCTTTGTGTGTGCCTGTGTGTGTGCATGAAGGTAACGTGTCTGGGGTGCATGTGTAGTCTCTCCTTCCTCTTTTACGTAGCTGCTCACGTGGTTCCCTTTGCAGTGGCCTCTTTCTCTTCCATGTACCAGTCCAGTTGTCAAGGAAAGTTGCATAGGAGCGTTTCCTGGGCAGGTATATTTCTATCTCTTTAAGGAAACAAGTATTTGCCATAGAAGACCACCTGATTCATTAGACACAATTTCCCTCATACTGTCACCTTCCCTTTCATGTCTCCTGTTTGTACCTGGTCTCATGATTCTCAGTGAATGGGATCTTGACTAGCATGAAGAAGTCCATGCCAGAACAGTATTTGCGATTGGTAGCCGCCCTGAAGCAGTTCTTCATCTGGGCTCCATTTCTGAAATGAGAGCCAGACCGACCCTCTTTTCCCAGCCCTTGTCAGACTCTTCAGGGCAGTGGTCTGGCTTCTGGGTTAGTCATTGGGAATGCCCGTTGCCAGTTCCTCTTCATTTCTTCTTCTGCCAAAGGAGTGAAAGCTTATTGTCTTCTCTGCCCTGGAAGTCCAGCATACCCCATCTCCTCAGCTACTGAAAGCACTTGCCTGGCCACTTGGGCAGAATAATTTGGCTCTAGGGGAAAAAAGCACCCCAAACCAAATTGGCCTTTATTTGGATTTTATCAAAATTTTGTATTATGATGTGAAGCCCTAGAATCTTATGATTCTTATTCCCACCACGGGTGATGAGCAGCTCTTGCAGCTCCCTCTGTCAGCCTGCCTCAGTCATTCTGGGAAAAGCGCATGGGGGGGTCCCCAGAGCAGAGGCCATCCCATGGCAGCCTTCGCTCTATGGCTCCATGCAGCTTCCTTCTGGCTCAGGGTGTTTGCTTGTCTCTACGGTACCATGACCCCAGGTCTATGTAGAAACTGTCCAGCTGTCCTGGAAGAATCCTGAGCCAGTTAGGAAAGCTCAATGACTGAGGCCCTGTGCAATGGGTTCTGGCTTGGACAGCTAACCAGATCAGCACGTTTCTTAGAAGGCCTGTGTGTGCAGCGCTAACTCCTTACTCGCTTCTGTTATATAACTGCTCCTGGGAGCTGGAATCCATTCAGAAAAAGCTGCTTCAGCGACTTTCTGCTGATTTTTTTTTTAATGTGCTCCAGTTGGTTTTACTTTTTATTTTAGAAAGCAAATTTTAGTCTTTCAGATGGGTCTTCTAGTTCTTTGTTTACAAATGGGAAACTTCTAATACGTCAGCCTTTTCCTTAGGACTAAAATAATAGAGAAAACCAATAGACTCTGTGAATGCTAGAGGAACGTGTATTGTAGATTCCAGTTTCACTTAAACCTTTCTACCATACACAAGATGCCCAGTGGATTATAAAGAGCCCATGAGGCTGGTTGAATTGACTGTTGCTTAGGTCTGCCTCTACTTTTTTGCCCCAGGATCACTCACAAGAAGGAGGGGGGTGGGGTGCCAGTCTACTGCTAACTGCATGTCATTGAGTTTGACTAGTATACCTGGGCCTTGTCTTCCCCTCAACCCCTGGGATGAGGTACATGTATATTGGTGCCCTGGTGAGGAATACAGGGTGACTCAAGCGGATGGCTATCGACCAGATGGCTTCTTTTCCAGCTGCTTTGATGAACCCTGTCTAACCTGTTCCTCCCCACCCATTACTTCAGTCACAGAAAAGATATTCCCATAGACAGACCTTTCTCTTCCCTTGTGTTCCTCACTGGGTAATAGGAAGCTGAACTGATTGATTTTGGGGGATGAGGCAATATGACCATCCATTGGGCTGATGAGTGAAGGAGGAGGGATCCAGGCCCTTATAAGGGAAGGGAAGAGGGCTTGTTGCTCAGAGTCTGATTTGCCCTTTGAAGGTCACATCTGTTGACTTTCTTATGGCTGCCCAGCAGTTCTGTGGTAGGGAAAAGGCTGACGCTTCTGCAGAGCAGAAGGGGTCCCCCTTGGGCTGGTCTAGCCTCTGGCACTTACTTGTTGTATTTGTGTCTTGGTAGAGTCGGCAGTTGTTCTGGAAGAGGGAAGCCAAACAGAGGTGGACTTGAGAGAGACAGACTCGCCTTCCGAGTCTCAGGAAATAGAGGATTTTGAAGCCATTGGCTCTCAGTCAACTGCAAGTGATGAGAGGTTTGGCAGACTTCAGGATGTCTATAGTAGGGTGAGTTGTCAGTCTGGGTTGGATTGGGTCTTCAGAAGAATAACCATTCATTTCCCTCCTGGGGTGTCTGTTGGGCTTCACCCTGCCTTGTATTTGGCACAGCCAAGGTCATTCATTAGCAAGCCGAGATGGCACCCTTGGGTCCTTTTGAATTCCATTCCCAACTAGATGATGAGAAAGGTCTGCTTGCAGTTTCCCTGGCATTGCGTTGAATTGCCAAATGACCTCTTCTTTGATCCTACTGTTACTGTTGTGTTAAGGTATTTGCCATACACAGAGGGATGACTATTTTGGGGAGTTGCTCCCTGCTCTGCCTTTTCAGTTGGCTTTTATAGCTCCATGGACTTATTCCCTCTATTTCCAGCTGTTTTAATTTTTTCAAAAAACTATTACTTTCTGTCCTAATAACTCGGGTGAAGTGACTTGCCCAGGGTCACACAACTAGGAAGTGTTTCAGGCCAGATTTGAATCTAGGTCCTCCTGACTGCTGGCCTGGCTCTCTATCCACTGAGCTACCTAGCTGCCCCTGTAGCTATTGCTTTTTGAGGAATGCAGTGGCATCTCTCACCTTTATTCCTCCTGAAAGTTGTAAATGTATAAGTGACATGTGGGATTCTATTTCACCAAAGAGAAAAATAGATGTTGGGAAGGGTCAGGGTTTCATGATGAGTGAGCATTAGAACCAGATTTCAGGTTAAGTCTCTTGACTCCAAGTTATGGGTTTTTGGGACAACTTTGGGAAGACATCTCAGTGGTTTTGGAACAATAAATCCCATATTTCCTGAGGGGACCATGATTGGAAAATCATCTGTGTTTCTTTGACCCAATCTCTCCCATAGATGACTTAGACTATAACTATCTCTCTCCTTCTTTTCTAAGGTATGATCGCCTGATACCTGCAGCACTCACCTTTGGTAGTGATGCAGGATACAGATTTAAAAAGCAGTTTCCTGGTCCTTGTTTCATATTGCCCTTCAAATCCCATAGCACATGTACACATTTCACTTGGCTCCTGCCTTTCCATCTGTTCTAGGGTATTAGTGCAACAAGGAATAACTCCTTTTTAAAGATTATAGCCCAGACCGCATGAGGGAGAATCCCCAGGAACTGTCTGTCCTCTCCTCTTTCCTCATGCCACCAGCTTATAGAAGACATAAATCCTCTGGCAAAGAGGCTGCCATATTCCTCCTGCTGGGCTATGGAGTATATTTCAGGAGTTTGAACTGAATATAGCTTAAGCCATATTGAGGGCTTTTGAAGTAAATGTTCTTAATCTTTTCAATGGTTTCATTTAGTCCTCTTCCACTTCAAGTCAAGAAGAGAAATCCTTCCGCTCTGAAGAGCTCATTGCAGGTGGGATTCCCATTGAGAGAGCTGTCTCTTCTGAAGATGGCAGGCCCATAGCTGAGCACTCCTTCCAGCCTTCTCAGCCCCTGAGCAAGTCCAGCTCTTCCCCTGAGTTACAGACCCTACAGGATGTCCTCAAGGATGCAGAGGATAAAGGCCATCTTGGGAAGCTGAGCACAGATGTCAAAGCCAAGTCCCAGTCAGGGAATTTAGAAGGAGAAGGAGCCAACATCTGGCCAAGCCAAGGGGAGGAGAGCAGAGGACTTGGTGCAGGTCAGCAAGAGGCTGCAATGCCATCTTCAAGCTCGCCACGTTCCCCAAGTGGCCTCCGGCCTCGGGGCTACACTATCTCTGACTCAGCCCCATCAAGGAGGGGCAAGAAGATGGAGAAGGATGCCTTCAAGAGTAGAGCTGCCACTTCTAACACAGAGAAGGTGCCCGGGATTAACCCCAGGTGCTGGTGCACATCTGACCAGTGTCCCTTCCTTTGCCTTTCTGGGCAAGCCAGCTGCCTTAGTTCACTTTGGGTTAGCCAAGTCTATCTCCACCCCCAGGGAACCAGACAAGTACAGTCTTAGATGGGGTGGGCTTTTTGAATAGTGAGAGGAACAGTTTGCATGTGAACATTTAGACTTAGAGCTGCAAACTGTAGGCTCCTTCCCTTTAGCTATTTGAGAAGACCATAGGGGAGATTTGTGGCCTGGCTGCAGTAGGAGTTAGAGTTTGATTAGAGGGAGGGGTTTCAAAGGGAGGTGGGCTCTCCCCTCAGTTGGGGGGAGGTGACATCCATATTCCTTTTGTCCTAAGGCTCTTGAGAGGGCTCTTCTTAAGCTATTGGCTAACATAGTCAGAAGCAGAACAGGGGCCTTTAAGGAAAAGGCAGAAAGTGGTTGTAGGCAGTTTTGTTTTAAACCCTTAACTTCCATCTTATTGTGTATTGGCTCTAAGGCAGAAGAGCAGTAAGAGCTAGGCAGTGTAAGTTAAGTGACTTGTATAGGGTCACACAGCCAGGAAGTGTCTGTGTCAGATTTGAACCCGGGACCTGCTGACCCCAGGCCTGGCTTTCACTCCACAAGTTGCCTAGCTGCTCCCTTTGGGCAGTTTTTAAAAGGCTTGTGGAGGATGGAGAACTTTCCTTCAGGGTCCTAGAGAAAGTTTCTCCTAGGTTTCTGAAATGTGGCCTCTAGTCACTCAGCCTTTCTTGGACCCTGTGACCATAGCCCTTGAAGGTGGACACAGTAGTTCATTGGCCTTGCTCTAAAGGTTGCCATAGGAGATGGAAGTGACAGCTTAGCTGTTGCCTTGTGGGATGTGTGCAGAGGCTCTCCTAGCCTCCCCCAGTTAACATGCCTGTCCTACTTCTCTCTGTAGCTTCGTATTCCTGCAGCTCTACCATTCCCCTTTCTTTGGAGATGAGTCCAACAAGCCACTCCTCTTACCTCCTGAGGTAGGTGGGCATTCTGCTCTCTCCCTACAGACCTCTGTAACCCCCCACATCCAGGCCTCCTGGATGATGGAGGCCTCACTCTTATTAGTCAAGGTTCCAGAGCTCCCCCTTTTCTGACTCAACTGGGCTGGGTCCTCTTCTTGTCTCCTTACTGTTGGAAATCATGAGACTTGGCTTAGCCGTGGGAGGTGACAAGGTTTCCAACTTCTTGGACCAAAGCAAAGTAGGTTGGCCATCTTCACAAACCCTAGACAGACAAGCTTGTCTCTTGAAGCCAATGTGCCATGGAGACCCTCCTCCATCCCCGGGAGGGGACCTGTGGGTTGTGACAGATTGCAAAGGAACAAAAACTGAATGAACTAACCAGGCTTTTCGACTGCCTGCAATAAAGGCTCCAGGACTTCTGCCTTCCAGGGTCCTAGCCAACTAGTCCCTCTGAGTCCCACACAGGAACGAATTCATTCCCAGCTTGTCGGGCCTCTCATCCTGTGGTCGTTAAGACTTCTGCCTAGACCTTCCCAATCTTGCCTTCCTCAGGCCTCATTCTTGCCTCCTCTAGCTTGGGTTTGGTTAATTGATCTGAAGGGTGGAAGGTCTAGGGGAGAGAGAAGTTTCATCTCACCACTGGCTTATTACAGACTGTTGTCTTGATTGCAGACATTCGAAAGGTCCGTGCAGCTCCTCGATCAGATTCCCTCTTATGATACCCACAAGATTGCTGTCCTGTATGTGGGAGAAGGCCAGGTAAGGTAGCCTGGACACGTGAAAACCGATGCATAAGAGTAACAACTGCTGCCCTCTGATGCCCCAGAGGGGCATCCTTGCTTTAGGACAGGAAGGCAAAGCACTTCTCCTGTATCCATCCTGTCTCTAATCTGAAGAGGGTATATGAGAATGTAAGTATCTGTGCACACGCACTTCTCCAGCTTAAGCATTGGCCATCCCCTTCTGTTGCTGACTTTAGGGTACCTAATCCATTGAAAGGTACTAGTAGATTCCTTTCTAGCATTGAATCCCTTCTTCTGACTGCCCTGCCACTCCTTCCCAACCCCTTACATGCCCAAGATGTAAAAGTCAAAAAGAATTTGGAGTTAGAAATCTATGCCAATGGGTAGGTTCTGAGGATACTCCAGAGTCCAGCAGGCCAGACAAAAGCTGGAATCCCAGTGGAGGCAGTGGGGGCTGGTTTTGCTAAAACAAAGTACTGTCATATAGCACCTTTCTCCTGGTGCTTGGGCCAAGGTCCCCTGATCTTTCTCTCTTCCAGAGCAACAGCGAGATCGCCATCCTTTCCAATGAGCATGGCTCCTATAGATACACAGAGTTCTTGACGGGCTTGGGGAAGCTCATTGAACTCAAAGATTGCCAGCCAGACAAGATCTACCTGGGGGGCCTGGATGTGTGTGGGGAGGATGGGCAGTTCACCTACTGCTGGCACGATGATATCATGCAAGGTAAGGAGCAGTTCCCTTCTTATCTCCTGCCTTGGCAAGGTTGTCAGGTAGGGTTCCTGCCAAGGACAAGTTTTCTTAGTCATAGTCTCAGCAGGACTTTCTAACCTATAGAAGTGCCCATCTGTGCCCTGAAGCAGGGTTAGGACAATGCCCTTGTGGTGACACACTTCTCAGGCCTGCTCAGGTTCTTAGGAGATTGTAGTTGAGATGGATTAGGAGCTCAGAGGGTTGGGGACTGGATGAGGCTGAAAGATGTTCTGTAAGGGATGTTTTGTTCCCAAGAACCCTGAATGAAGGCTGTGACTGAAGATTTGTTGCTCTTAGTTCCCAGGGCTGGGTTTTGGCAACACAGTGAGTTAAGGCTGCTTCTGGCACAGTAGGAGAGCCTAGGCCCAGAGTCAGGAGAATCTGAGTTCAGATCTAGTTTCAAATAATGTGTGACCCTGGGTAAGTCACTTAACTTCCAGTTACCTCAGTTTCCTCAACTGTAAAATGGAGGTGATAACAGCACTACCTCTTATTGTGAGATAGTATTTATAAAACACTTAGCACAGTGCCTGGTACTTAAGGGATGCGTCATACATGCTTATTCACTTCTTTTCCTTTAAGGATCTCCTGGTAGAAAGGAATCTAATTATGATGCAGGGGAACCAGACCATCTTGTCTTTCCATAACCCTTCACAGACTTGAAACCTCTTGAATGCTGTGCCACACCCAGAAAGGGGTCAGGCCCCCATTGAACTTTGTCAAGGCAGTAGCATGATCTGGGACTCAAGCCTCTTGAAGTAGATGACTTGGTGATTCCACCTACCCCTATCATAGTTTACAGCAGGACAGAGTATCATAGGTAGAAACTGCTTGAGCCTGGGGAAGTGTACAGAAAAAGGAAATTTCCTTTTCTCCTATTTCTCCCTTCTGAGATAACTAGGCCTCCTCGCCTTACTCCTATGAGCACATCCCATTAACCCTAGAATTCAAGGAGTATATTCAAGCTTTAGCTGCCCCAGTGAATGGTCACTGACACCTGGCATTGCTTGAAAACAGTGAGTGGCCTGGATTGTGTGGCTAAGCAGATGACTCTCATAACCTGCTCACCTCTAGCCAGGCCTAGGATCCTATTTCAGTGTGTCCCCCTGTTTCTGGTCCCCAGCTATCTTTCACATTGCCACTCTAATGCCCACCAAAGACTTGGACAAATACCGCTGTGACAAGAAGAGACACCTGGGGAATGACTTTGTATCAATTATCTACAATGATTCTGGAGAAGACTTCAAATTGGGCACCATCAAGGTAAAAATTCTCTTTAGAAAGTTAGCTTCCCCCTTTTCCGCACTCTGAATTGCATTGAACTCTGTTCTAGAATCGAAGCAGATGTCATGAAGTCCCACTGGACCTGCTTCTTTGTGACTACTCTGAGGTCTCTTTTTTAAAGGCCTGGTCTAGGCACAAACATTTTTTTTTTTACTTTTTGAGGTGTTGTTAGCCCTGTGCCTGGAGCTGCCTTTGGGTAAGGAGACTTCCCATATGCACAAAAGCATTTTGTTTCTTCCCAGGGCCAATTCAATTTTGTCCACGTGATAATCACTCCTCTGGATTATGAATGTAACCTGGTCACACTGCAGTGTCGGAAAGGTAAAGGGTCCTTTTTTTGCTGGAAGGAGACTTGGATAGCCTGACTTTTCCTATTCCATTTAGCTATAGGCATGCTTTTGGCCAGGGGCAGGCTGTTGATGAAGCCTATGCCAGGCTGGTGATTCTATGTGCTGTAAGACCAAGGCAGTATGTGGCAGCAATTTCTGGGAGTTGTGGGAACTTCTCAGACTGCCTATGGACCCTAGTAAGAGGAACAAAATAAAAATTGGCTTTAGATGACCAAGACCCAGTTTTTAAGAGCTGGTAGTAGGGACCATGTGAGCTGGACAGTAGTTTGTATCTCCCTTCTACCCACTTAGGAACTTGGTGGAGATCTGTGGAAGCCTTTAGATGTGGGGACACCCTGAGTTAAGAAATACGAAGTCTGGCTGTACAGCTACAGATTTCACAAATGCTTGTGTATGCCTTAACATTGCCTTTTCCTTCCTTAGATATGGAAGGCCTCGTGGATACCAGTGTGGCTAAAATTGTATCAGACCGAAACCTGCCCTTCGTTGCCCGCCAGATGGCACTGCATGCGAATGTGAGTGTTACCCATTTCATCCTGTTTCCCCCTAAGGATATGAGTACCCAGGAGCTCAAGGGGTTGAGAAAGAGAAATGAAGGATTAAGATTGGACTGTGGCCAGTACCCAGAGGAATCTAAATGGAGCAGTTCAGTCATCCAGCTTAATGCTTAACCACAGTTCCTGTGCTGAGCCATTGACCTTTGAACTTTCTTTGAAACCAGATGGCATCGCAAGTTCATCACAGCAGATCAAATCCGACAGACATCTACCCCTCCAAGTGGATTGCCAGATTGCGTCACATCAAACGACTGCGGCATAGGGTGGGTGATGAACAGGGCTTGTGTGTGCACATGTGAGCATGTGTGAGTGCAGGCATTTGTGAGCATGTTTGCATGTACAAGGGTATGTATATGTGCTTACATGTGCATGTATTTGTGCTGTTTGCACCTTGTGTTTGTGTGCATATTTGTTTGGGCATGTGTCTATGTAATTGTGTTTCTTTGAGCATGTTTGTGTTTGTGTATTAGTGTGCATTTGCATTTTTTGTGCTGGTTTTCTGTTTATGCCATTGTTTGCACGTTTACATGTGCATCTTCGCATGTGTGTATAATGCATTTGTGTGCATGTACACACATTTACTGGCAAGGGGCCTTGTGTAGCCTAAAGGATAGACTCGGGATTGTGACTTAGTTGATTAAGGCAGTGGTGTCTTTTGACCTAGTTCTATTCAGATGTGAGGCTAAGGCTGAGAGTACTTGAAATCTTGACAAGGGGCAGTGCCTATCAGGTAGGGAAAGCAAGAATTTAAAGCCCAGCCTTCTTAAAGACTGAGAGGGCAGAGCATCAAGGACTTTCCCTGGGGAAATGTCCCTCAAGCTACAGGTGAAGTCTCTTTCTTTCTGGCAGTGCCTAGGAGGGATAAGGAGCCTACTTTGAAGTATGCTAGCAGAAGAGAAAGCTGTCATACCCAGTGGGCTAGCCTAGTGGCGCAGTGAGAGATGTTTTGAAATCCTGCTATGTGGATCAGGTAGAGATGTGTGAGAATGTACAGGAATCCATGAACACATCCTTTCTAGCGTGGCTTGTTCCTTTTTTGTCTCTTAGATCCGGGAAGAAACCCAGTATCCGAACTCTGGCTTCCCCTTGATGCAGATGCATCCACCAGCTCACCCCAAGTCCCCACCGCAGGCCCCATCCGACCCCACCCCTACCTATGAGACTGGTCAGAGGAAACGGCTCATCTCTTCAGTGGATGACTTTACAGAGTTTGTCTGAGCCTTGGGGACAAAAGCCTGTGCTCACTTCCCAAGGTAGTAGTGGCTCTGGTTTGGTTCCCATAACACTACAGGGCGGCAGTGACTTCACAGCCTTTGACTTAATTGGCATTTCAGCTGTTGAGCTCTAAACTGGCTCTCTTTCTCCTGCTGTGAGATGAGCACAGACTCTCAGGAGAGAGCTAGCTGGGCCCAGCCTGGCACTACTGAAGTGGCTGATTTCATCAGCTCAATAGTATAGTGACTGTTTATAAATGTAAATGAAATCAAGGGTTTGGATGGACTGCCCTTGGGACAGAGGAGGGCTTAGCTCTCCCTTTGCATGACAGTTTTTTATGGAACCTCAGACAATAATCAGAGAGGCAAGAAGGTAGCAGTCCATAGTATTTATTTGACTTTGTCTTTTTTGTAATTGTGGGTTTATTAAAAAAAAAAGGGCAATGTTTGTGGCCTTGGTCATGGTCCCAACTAGAAAAGCAGTATATTGATTATCCAGACATAGCTGGGAAATGTTGTATCCTGGTAGGTAAGACAAAACCAATAATAAATAACAAAACATCTTTGGGGGCCTGCCTAGCCAGCCCCAGGGGGCCAGGCAGCGTGAGGAGAGAATATGGCTTTTTGCCTTGTTTCCCCCACAGTCCTCTCTCAGATCTTTCCATGCTTCCCCCCTCCCGCCTTCCCTATGCACTCCTGAGCAGGTCTGCAGCCTCTCTAGGCTTAGGGCAGTTGTCCTATCTTTGCCACACCAAGAGTGGTCTTTTGTGGTCCTCACCCAGTGCTCGTCCCCCCTCTTCCTTTTCTTCTCTCCTTCCTCCTCTTCGCCCTCCCCTAGCCACAGGGATCAGGCCCCTGTACAAGCACCCTGGGCATGTCTCTCTCTTAGAGGGGTTTGGTTAACTCTGATAGCTGTCGTCTGTCTCTCTCTCATACACACGCATACACCACACACACACAGACACCACCTGACTCCATCACACTTTCCTCTTGGCACTTATTGATCCTGGCCCATCTCCCCAATTTGTGGCTGAAGCAAGCTTACATCTGGGGGGCCTCCTGCTCCAATTCCTTCTTCTCCCTATCATTTTGGGCAGGTGGGTAGGACAAATAAGCCTGTTAAAAAAGAATCACCACACCCTCTTCCCTCCCTCCCAAGGCTGGACCTGACCCCCCCCCCCCCCAGGCCAGGTTATTGTGCAACAAGCAGAAGTAACAAGGTTCACCTGTCCCACCCCATTACCTGTTCCACACCCTGACCCCAGCTCACTGACCTGGGCCCTGCCCCTCTGGCCTCTGAGCTATTCCTCACCCCAGCCTTAAGCCTGCCAAGAGCCCATGGCCCCGGCATGGGGCCCCAGGAGCTACCCAGTCCCTTGGGGCCCCCAGCTTTGGGGCATCCACGCACACCACTAACACTTTATATACAGCAAACTCAGTGAGGGCTGTGCCCTCGGGAACATCATTTAAATAATTGGCGGAGGGGGAAGGCTCAACTACATGTGCCACAGCTCTCCCCCCATCCCAGTGCTATGAAAATATAGCGACATACAAAAATATATACATTTTAACCCCATATAAATTACTGACAATATACATACACATGGTGAGCCAGTGGCTGGAATGTAAGTGTAGGGGGTGGTAATAACTTAGGGGTGGGGGAGGCAGGCTGGGGTGCCCTTAGTGAGAGGAGGTGCCTGCCGCTGTGGGAGGTGGGGCAGGCACAGCCCCGCTGTACCTGTACCTGAGGGCCCAGGTAATAAATTAGGGTACGAGGGGCAGAATCCTTAGCCCTCAAAGGCCCCAACCTCCATCTGCTCTTTCTCTTCCTCCATCCTAAGGGACCTCTCTCCCCCTAGAACCACCATCACCACAGTGAGCCCCCCTCCCCTACACATGATGCTCACACCTCTGGTTCTCACTTATTTCAATTATAGGCCTAAAAAGAAATCCAATACTGTTTTTCGCCCCAGCCCTATTCTGGAGTGCTGGGAACACCTGGGTCCCTGCCTGTTAAGAAAGCCTCCATTAAAGTGCTGAGTTTTGGAGCCCCTCCACCCAGGGCTTGGGATCTGGGCACCTGCCTTCCTTCCTTCCGCATAACCCCTGGGCCCAAGTACGTCACGACTGGGGGTGAAGAGAGGAAGGGAAGCTAGAACCCCTGGGTAAGAGAGCTTAATACTGAGACGCATCCCTGCTTCAGGTGTCGAGGGCTGCAGCCAGGGACAAACTACAGCCTGCATCCCAAGGAAAGGAACCTCTGGGATGGAGGGAGACCAAAGGAAACACCACAGGAAGTGCTCTGGAGTTAGGGATTCAAGCTGGAGCCCTCAATAGGATCCAGGGCTCCTCCTCCACCCTGGCCAGGCCCCACCTATGTAAGGCTGGGGTGGATCCTGTTCTTTGCCCTTATCGATGCCCGTACAAGGGGTGAGCCAGAAGAAGCCTGGGTGGCTGCCATGCCAATCCCCCTGCTGGCCCGTGCAATCCTGGCCGGTAGAGTGCCCTGGTTCCCTGCGGGGGGGCCTGGGGAAGGTGAAGGGATGGGAGGTCCAGGGGCCCAGGGTGGACTGGCCAAATGGTCCCTGGATCTCCAACCTTGTATCCCCTGCAGTCGCCGTTCCAACTGATACACGTCCTCTGTGGCCTGGTTAAGACGGTCAAACTGGGCTAGTAGAGCCTCAAAGACCGAGAGGAGGCGAGAGGGCTCCGGCTCAGGGTCTCCTCGGGCCCCTGCTCGGCCCATCAGCAGGCTCATCCCATCCAGCTGGCTGGAGGATGTGGACGGGCGGGAGGTGTCTGAGCCAGCACTTGGTGGGGACACGTCCTGGGATGACTTGGAGTCACTCGATGAGCGTGAGGGTAATGGTTCCATTCCCTCGAACCGGACCTTGTGTCGAAACTAGGAAGAGATCAAGGAGGGTCAGCGAGGACAAGCAGGTCTCCTTGGACACCCATCGCTCACCAAGACGGGCATAAATGACTTCCGACGCCGTGGAGAGCTCCAAGCTGTGCCCCTCGTCTCAGGACTGCGGGCTGTCCTCCCTACGAGGCTCTCCTTCCCCTTGGGAGCCTTCCCCCGCCAGGAGCCCCTCTGCACTCACCTCCTTGACCTTGCTGAAACCCATCCAGAGGCGAAGGCGCCGCAGAAACAGCTCCACCATCTCGTAATCTTGGGGCTCCCAGGCTGGCCGGTACAGCTCTCCCCGAAGGGCATGGTAGCGCCTCCGGAGCACGACGGCCCCCAGCCGCAGAGCCCCCCACAGCTGCAGCACCATGAGGCTGGTACACAGCAATGGCGAGAGGCGCCAGGGCTCCGAGGGGCACACGTGGGGGTCCCCACCCGCTGGGCACAGCAGGAAGAGGTCCCAGCCCATGCTTCGAAGGGAGTCGGAGCAGGAGGAGAACAGCTGTGGGGAGAGATGGAGGCAGTGGGCAGGCTGAGATGGAGGCAAGGGCAGCAGGTGGGGCACAGTGTGGGAGGGAAGTAACGGACCCAAGGTGCAGAATGAGAATGTTCTCGACACAGCCCATGTAGCAGGATTTTTTTCTTTTCTTTTTTTTTTTTGCTTAAATGCATATTTGCTATGTATGAGGTGGGGTTTTTTTCCCCTTTGAGAAGGGAAAGAAAAATGCTAGTTAACTGAAAAAATTAAAATAAAAAGTTACCTTTTAAAAAGTAAATGATCAGGAAAACCTATCATCATGACAATAATAGCTAATATTTATAATGGGGCTTACTATGTGCCAGGCACTGTGCGAAGGGCTTTACAGTTCTTGCCAGCTGACCCTCAAAACCACCCTGGGAGATAGGTGCTATTCTTGTCATTTCACAGTTGAGGAAACCGAGGCAGTGTGAGTCCCCAGAGTCCCACAGCAGAAGGGGCTGACTCCAGGCCTCGGGAATTCAATTCCCACAAAGTCCCACTTGCCTCGGGGGCCCGAAGGGAGTGCTCCAGAATCCCACCGGGGAAAGACGACTTACCATGAAGCCTAACTGGGTGTAGGCTACTGCCAACACCAGCAGGGCCAGGCCGGCGGCCACCAACTCTCTCATGGAGCGGTACAGAGTTTTCCCGAACACGGACCATTGGCGGATGAAGCGCAGTTGCTGGGCGGCCTGGGGACAAGCATCCAGCTGTGACCGAGCCTGAGCCAAGCCTCTGGGGAGGAGGCGGGGCAGCTCTGGCCGGGAGACGCGGGGTGGATCTCTGCTTTTGGGGAGACCCACCTTGATCATGAGAAGGAAGAGCAGGGACGCGGCCAGGCTGGCGAAGGCCGAGCTGAGCTGGGCCACTTGGTAGAAGCTGGTGAAGTGGTGGGGCCGGCGTTTCAGGTAGCGGCCCCACTGCTGGTCAGCCAGGCTCAGCTGGCTCAGGTGGATGAGCACGGTGGCCGTGGTCAGGAGGATGAGCAGCCACTGGCCCCAGGCCCCTGCACGGACCAGGTACGCCTGGCCCTCCTTCTGCATGGCCAGGGCTTCGGCCACCACAAAGTACACGACAAAGAGCATCAGAAACACCTGGGGGAAGCAATCAAGTCGCTGGAGGGGGTGCCCGGGAGAGCAGGGCGCCTGCGGGGAGGGGAGGGGGGCCGGACCCAGGACTGACCATCATCAGCAGCTGCAGGGTGACGCCTGCACTGAGCCGCTGCAGAGGGAAGGGCCGCACGCTGATGGCCGTCAAGGCCCGTCCTGACACCGGGAACTCGAGGCGCAGAGTGACCGCCGCGTGGAGTCCTACGGCCGGGCTGTACTGCGTGAGCTCTACGAATATGGCTCGGCTCCTGGGGACAAAGGGGCAGCTGGTCCACACCTCGGAGCGGACTCAACCCCCCTCTAACTTCAGTTAAACTACTAAACTTGAAGGGTTGCTTCCTTTTCTCCTCACAACCGCTGGGGGAGGCAGGAGTTATTACTGGGCCCGGTTTACAAAGTGGGAGGAAACTGAGGCAGACGGGTGGAAGGGACTGGCCCAGGACCACCTACAGCCTGAGGCTGGATTTCCATTGGGGTCTTCCTGATCCATTTCCCTGTGTCAAATGGGGAGAAAACCCCCTTCCTCTTCTAGGGGTAGTGTGTGAGTAAAAGGGGAAGAGGAATGAGCACGCTGAAAGGTGGGAAAGGGGTTCAACGTCTGCAGTGAGCGTGTCTGCCCGGCCCGCTCGGCTCCCAGGCTCACATGTTGTCGATCCAGTTGTGGCGCTGCAGGAAGCCCAGCAGCTCTCGACTCTCCTCCAGGCTGACTCCCAGCTCCTGGACGTAGCCCCCGCTGTCGTAGACGGAGAAGTAGCCCCAGTACCAGACCCTACGGGGATCAGGGTGGGGATGCATGAGCCCGGCGGAAGGCCCTCCCCCCGCAGAGCCGGCCCTCCCTGGGAGCGATTCACGGTTAGTCGCGGCCACACGTGGGCCCCCGAATGGCGGGACGGGGAGCGCATCCTCCCTGCCAAGCCTCCGGGCCCAGGTTCTCACCCTGCCAAGTCAGGCGCCGAGTAGGCCCAGGCCCGCGTCCCGTTGGGGGAGCTGCTTTCCCAGCCAACCTCGTAATCCTTGGTACTGAAGCTGCTGGACGTGGCGCACACTCTCCTCACGCTGCCCAGAGCGTCTGGGCAGAGCCCTGAAGGGCAGTCAGTCAGTCACTCAATTAGCATTTACTTACGCTGTGCTAAATAGGAGCTACAAAGGCTAAAAAGTCTCTGTTCCCAAGGAGTTTCCTTTCTATCCGTAGGAAGAGGGATACCAGGAAGGGCTGGGAATGCTTCGCTGGGGAAGAGGGACCGGGATGGTGCAGCAGGGCTCCAGAGGGCCAGGGGAGGCTCCAGGGAGGACGCGGGCCCAGAGGAGAAGCAGGGAAAGAAGGGATCACCGGCGGCAACTCACCTTCCTGCAGCCGAACTTGCCGGAGACGCGGGGGCCCGAGCTCCAGGGCAGACTGGTTCCCATGGACGTAGGGGAGCAGCACCCGCGACATCCACCCCCAGAATTCATCCGACCTACGTCCCCCGGCCCACAACCACGACCGTTAACTCTTCTGCCGGGATCCGAGACGGCGACATCCCCCCATCCCCCCAAAGGTCCAGGTAAAACCCCAAGGCCGGGCATCCTTCCCCGGGTCCCACAGGCCACGCTTTCCGATGGCCCTCACATCTAACAGCCCCCCCAACACCATCCGATGGCAGCAACAACCCATCTAGGCCCACCCCGGGGTGGCTTTGCCCTTTCGCCTCCACTGTTTTCCTGGGGCCCTGCCTAAGGGCCGGGGGCTGGACAAGATGGGCCTGGAGACTGTGGCAGTGGGGGGTGGGGGGTACCTGGTGATCCCCAGGAAGGCCTTGCTGTCCAGCTCCTGCTTGATGGAGCTCTGCAGGCGGTAGGCGTGGGTATGGCTCGAGGCATCTCCGTAGTTGGTGAGGAGGGTCACCAGCAAGAACAGCATATACACCAGAAAATTCTGAAGATGTGAGGAAGGCCGTGAGCCATCACCAAGTGGCTGAGAGAGCCCCGGATGCCACAGGGGAGCCTGGGGCGTGCAGCACAGGTGCAGACTCCCCTTCCCCCTCCCCCAGGTGCCAGGCCCTATTCAGCCCTGCTCTGCTCAGTTCTACTTGCTACCTAATCCCATTACCCTATTCCAGATGGAATGAACTATTTGCTAACTGGATGAAGTATAGGATTGATCTCTCCTTTCTACCCAACCCCAATAATCCCTCCCTCCCTCCCTCCCTCCCTCCCTCCCTCCCTCCCTCCCTTCCTCCCTCCCTTCCTTCCTTCCTTCCTTCCTTCCTTCCTTCCTTCCTTCCTTCCTTCCTTCCTTCCTTCCTTCCTTCCTTCCTTCCTTCCTTCCTTCCTTCCTTCCTTCCTTCCTTCCTTCCTTCCTTCCTTCCTTCCTTCCTTCCTTCCTCCCTCCCTCCCTTACCTTCCATCTTGGAATCAATACTGTGTATTGCTTCCAAGGCAGAAGAGTGGTAAGGGCTAGGCAGTGGGGGTCAAGTGACTTGTCCAGGGTCACACAGCTGGGAAGTGTCTGAGGTCAGATTTGAACCTAGGACCTCCCGTTTCTAGGCCTGACTCTCAGTCCACTGAGCCACCCAGCTGCCCACAGTAATTTCTTAAGTACTTTGTACAGAGGTATATTTATTTTATGTGTGTGCATATGTGTGTGTGAAGACTGAATTATTCAGTACAGCTACAGCATGTAGGGAAGCAACACAAGATAAAATTGGAAAGCTAGTTGATGGAGGAGGGCCTTGAACACCAGGCTAAGAAATCTGAATTTTGTTCTTTGGCATTGGGGACCTTTGGGAGGCTTTTGAAAAGGGATATGGAGGAGGCAGCAAAGTAGCTCAGTGGATGGAGAGCCGGGAAGTTCCTGGGTTCAAATCTGGCCTCAGGAATTTCCTAGCTCTGTGACCCTGGGCAAGTCACTTAACTCCCACTGCCTAGATCACTTATCATTTTTCTGCCTTAGAACCAATATACAATACTGATTCGAAGATGGAAGGTAAGGGTTAAAAAAAGGTGATATAGGAAGATTAATTAGGCTGCATGTTAAGGGCAATTTGGAGGGAGGAAGATTTTGATCCAGAAAACTGCTGTAATAGCCCAGGAATGAGGTCATATGGCTCTCATCCAGGGTGGCAGATGAAGCAGAGGGAATGGCGAGGAAGGGAGGGATGGGGTAAATACTGCAAAGGAAGAAGCAAGGAGACTTGGCCATTGATTGGATGTGGGTGGCAAGGAAGGGAGGAGTGAAGATGACACGTGTGATGGCAGGGAAGATGTTGGAGTCATGAAAAGAAACACAGAATCTAGCGGAGGAGCATGCTGGCAGGGGAGACAGTTGTCTGGCATGACAAGCTGGAGGTGGTACCCACAGGGGTAGAGGTCCTGGGCCACTGAGGAGTGCCAGGCTCCTGTGGCAACATCCATAAGCAGGGGGAGCCGCCAGCCTCTCCGTTCCCTTCCCCAAGGCCTGACCCACTGGCAGTGGCCGAGGCCACTGAGGAGTGCCAGGCTCCTGTGGCAACATCCATAAGCAGGGGGAGCCGCCAGCCTCTCCGTTCCCTTCCCCAAGGCCTGACCCACTGGCAGTGGCCGAGGCAAGGTGGAATGAGATGGTCCAACCTTGTCCCCCGTTACCTTGAGCATCCTGTGCAAGAGCTTGACTTTCCGAGCCTCCTCCTTGGCCTGAAAGAGGGCAAAGCCCTGGGGGGGCCGCACTCGGGGGATCCGTTCACACACGGGTTCCACGGCCGGACACTCCACCAGGGTGTCGTCCTCCTCCGGATGGAGCCGCTTTGCCACTAGAGAGAAGTAGAGGGCTTCCAGCAGGACCTGAAGGCGCACATGAGGACCAAGTTAGGCTCCTGCTCTCTGGCAGTAAGGAGCGGTCAGACTGCCCCTCTGTGTGTGAGTGGGCATGTCGGCTTGGGGCCTAGGGTGAGGGGAGACTGATGGATGGAAGGGAAAGGAGAAGTTGTAAAGAGAACAGCAAGGAAGGAAAGGAGAAATCGAGACACAGTGGCCGGACAAAGAGAGGCAGGACGGAAGGTGGGAATGGGGAAGGGGACCATGATCCACCTTGAGAGGTTCCCAGAACAGGAATGAGGACAGGAAGCTGAAGATGCCCGAGATGAGCCACATGACGCCAACGCTGGAGGTGAAGTTGGTGCCAATCCAGCCTGAGATGCCCACGGCCACCAGCACGAGCAAGAGGCTGAGCCCGTGGGCAAGGGGGGCACACCATGGAGGAAGCAGCCGCTTCCGCAGACCTTCCGCTAGCCCTATAGGGGACAAGGTGGAGTCCAATCAGAGAACACAGGTTGGGAAAGAGGAGAGAGAGAGAAAGAACCAAGGGGGAGGGGTGCTGGGATGGGGGGGGGTGTCCTACCTCCTCTGGTGAACTTTGCTGACTGGACCAGCTCCTGGGTGGGGGCCGCAGGGGGCAGGCCCTTCTCATTCAGCCTCTGTAGCATCAGTGCCTCCGTTTTTGCCCCCAGAGTACCCGACCTGGGGAAGAGGCACAGGAAGTGTGAGGGAGGCAGGAAGGATAAGATCAGACAGATGGAAGACAACGTAGCCAGCTTTCTTCTCTCTCAAAGAAATTACTTCAAGAGCAGTTACTTTCAGAGCCAGCAAGTCCCTAGCCTGGAGGGCAGAGGTGGGATCTGATTCCAGATCAGACCTCTGCTGAGTAATCTTTTTGTGTTTTATCTTTTCCACCTGTGAAATGGGGAGATTTCCTTTTGGAGGAAAGGAAGGCACCACCGAAAGCCTCCATGATGCTTGATGCAAGGACCTAGCTATAATGATATTAACTACAGAAGCCTCCCCAGGGCCTGAGGACCTTGCGGCAGTAGTCCTGGCTGAGGCCTGGGGTTCACTACAAAGTGGGCAGCTTTTGAATTCCCCAGAGGAGTGGTCCTAATGACAGCATCATTACAAAGGTTCAGGGACATGATTTCATGCCTTGGGTTATGTGGTCTTCATCCGTCTGCAGGATCCAGGACTCAGTGAGACAGACGACAGGCCCTTCTCCATAGGAATCCAATTTATCAACCAACAAGTATTTGTTAAGAGCCTTCAGGGGCATCTTGGAAGTTCAAAGGCCAGAAAGGCAGGCCTGGAGTGGGGAGGTCTTGGGCTCAAATGTGGCCTCAGACATTTCCTAGCTGTGTGACCCTGGTCAAGTCACTTAACCCCAATTTGTCAAACCCTTATTGCTTGTCTGCCTTGGAACCAATACTTAATATGAATTCTAAGATAGAAGGTAAGGGTTTAAAAAAATAAAGCCTATTGTGTGCCAGGCACAGGGCAAGGCCTTGTGGGGATCTGAGTACAAAGAAGGAAACTCTCCCTACTGGCAAGGACACTACGCTCTAAGCGGAGAGATAAACATGTAAAATCTATTAGGTGTGAATATGAGGGACATAAAAAGAGTGGGATGGTGCTGGGTCCTGCCAAGCCAAGAATTCCCAGGCCTTTCCTTAGGCTGCTCATTCACTGACAAACACACACAATTTTTGGAGATCCAGAGTTCATGGATTTACTCTAAGCCGTCGCCCGACCAGTGAATGGATTAGAAATTTGCTCTCTATAAGTTCTACCCTCTGGATGGCTGCCCACACACAAGCCTCCATTTTCTTATTAGACTAACAATAGCAAAATTGGCTCCCTTCCCAAAAGACTGCGGGGAAAATGTGTGAATTCTTTTAGAGAAAGGAGCTGGGAAACCATCAACAGGGTCAAATTTAGAGCAGGAAAGGAAAGAGTTCTTTCCCATTATGCCACAGGCAGATCACTCTGCCCCCCCAACCCAAAAGCAAGGGGGCCCCCCCCGAAGGCCTTGTCCCTCCCTCCCTGCCTGTCCCAAACCCCATCCTGCTCCCACTTCACTCACAGGCCTGTGAGGAGGTCAGTCTCCAGGTGGGTATCTCTAGCAGGGGCAATGCTGCTGGCCCCCTCGGCCAGTATCTGTTGGATAAAATCTTCATCTGGAGGAAGCAGAATCAGCAGAAGAAGCGGGGCCTGAGTCAGGGTCAATCCTATGATCCTGCTCATCGGACACACCCTCCCAGACCTGACCTAGTCCCCCTGGACGAGCCACGCGTTTGCCAAATGGCTCAGGACTGCTCGGGGACAGCTGGAGAGACGGAGGGCTGTCCACCACCCAGACTAGAAACACCCTCTTTCCTGGGAAAGCTGCAACAGGACATGCTCCCTCCCCTAGGTTTCCTGCAGTCCTGCCACAAAAAAAAATCCGTGTCCTCTCCCTCACCCAAGTCCTACTTGCTCACCTGAGGTGGAGAAGTACTTGGTCTGGGAAGGGGGGCTGCCCAGGGAGAGACCATCTTCTTCCACGGTCTCCAGGCCCGGAGGGTTCCCAGCCCGGGCCCGCACCAGCCTCTGCAGGGTGTTACCCATGATGGAAGGGTCACTCAGGAGGTCTGGCCAGCTAAGAGTGCCGTCACTGGACTGCCAATGCATCAGGCTGTGGAAGCAATCACACCCACCCAGGGGACCGGGTGAAATCCTGACAAAGGCCAACACCCGCCTGGCCGTGCCCAGAGGAACTCATACAAGCGATGGAGCCACTGCCTCCACGCGGGGGAAACTAGGCACGCCATCCAGCGGCCCAAATGGATGGTCAGCTCTGTCTCCGTTCAATAGGATTTTGCTCTGGGCACCCACCTTTTAGAATCATCCAGGAACAAGTCTGTTTTAGTTTGTCCAGAAAAAGCCTGTGGAGAAGAATAGAGTCTCAGGGAGGAGACCTGGCCAGGGAGAGTCTTTGCCAATGCTTCGGGGCTCCATCTGAGATCCAGGAGTTTGGTTTTTTAATGACATATTTCCATATAATTGTCCTCCTTTGCAACCCTCTGTATTTTATTGCATGCATTTAAAAGCGTTCATCTGAGAAGGGGGCCAGTAGGCTTTAGTAGCCTGCCAAAGGGGTCCAGGCCCGGGAAAGATGAAGAACTGACCCCCGGCTCGGGGTGGCTGTGACCCAGCTGCAGCAAATCCTCCAAGGCCATCAAAGGGTCACAAAATGCTTTCTTCCCAACAACCCTGCAAGGGAGGGGAAGCGAGGCGGCCAAGGTGCGTACTATTATCGTCCTCCTTTTACAAAGGAGAACCCTGGGACTTGGAGAGCTCCTGGGAGACTCAGGCAGTCCCCCAACTAGAAAGTGCCTGAGGCCGGCCCTTGAACCAAGGTCTGCTGGTTGGGAAATGGGCTAGACTTGAGAGCTACCGAGATTGTACCCCGCTCAGCGTGGCTGTCTGGGATTGGGGGGCTCGGAGCCCAAGGCTCTTTCCACGTGGCCTCTCGGCTACTGAACAACCATGCCAGGCGCCTTATAACATGCAGGACCTCTTCCCAGTCCCCTTCACCTCAGCATGGAGTCCAGACAAAGTGAGGAAGGAGCTGTCGAGGACTGATGTCTCCAGATAGTTATCAATGTCCAGCATCTGCTGCCCCGCAGGGCTACGGTCAGGGCTTACTGATACCTGTAGGCAGAATGGCACTCAGCCCCACGCACTTTGCTCACACACAGTAGGGGCTTAAGAAATATTTACTAACTGTTGCAGCTGCCCTTTTCCCTGGGGAGCATCTCATTCAACTCCCTGCTTCAAAACAGGACTATTCTATGTCCTAGTGAGCTAGAATGGGGCAGAGGACTGAGTGGGCAGGAAACCCCACAGACAGGAGAGGACTGACTCCCAAATCTGCCCACCAAGGGACGCTGAAATGATCCCCACTCCCACTATTCCTCTAGGTCCTTGCCCTTCTGTCCCATCGGCCAAGCCCTTACCTTGCTCCGGGACATTCGGAAGAGAAACAGGATAACTAGGTAGAGAGGGTAGACAACCACGCTGGACACCAGGCCGACGGCCACCGTGTCCACACTTAGTGGGATCAGACTGGACATGGGCACGTTGCTGCAGAGGAGGAAGGAAATAAACATTTAAGTGCCTACCTACTATGTGCCAGGCATTATGTTAAGCGCTTTATAAATACTATTTCATCTGATCCTCACAACAGTTCTGCAATTAGGCATTATGATTATTCTCCTTTTACAGTCCAGGAAACTGAAACACATTTGCCCAGGATCATATTGCAGGTCTGAACTCTGGCTTTCCTGACTCCAGACCTAGTGACAAAGAGACTTAGATTGCTTTATTATAGAGCAACGGGTAATAGGAAAATATGGCAGAAGCTGGACAGCTTTAAATATAACCGAAAAAGAAAAAAATTCCTGATCATGAGGAATCCTAGGATTGCTACAGGAGACCACAAGAGGTGGGGAAAGGTCTGTCCTTGAAGGGATGTGTATTTGGCAGAGGAATGGACCTGATGGCACGGGGGACAGATATCATTGGGAAGGGGTTGGAGAGAAGATATTACGGCTCAGGATGGCTGGGAGGGGTACTCGCCTGTGATTGACATCTCCTACAACTCCGTACCACACAGCATTGGCACCCAGGAAGAGGCAGATCAGGAGGGCACAGCAAGTAGCTCGCTGGACCCGAGTGAAGCGGCTTCGTGGGGGGCGGTCCCACAGCGACAGCCAGATGTGCTTCTCAAAGAAGCCTCGCTGTAGTTCTGCCGTCAGCAGCCGTGGGAACCTGCGTAGGGTGGCATCACCTAGCGGGGCAAAGAGAAGAGAAGAGGAAAGCTAGAAACAAAGCTGGAAGGGAAATGAACACCTTTGTTCTCTCACAACCTTAAGTTTCCCCCTTACATATACATTTTATTTGATAACAGTGTGGAGTAGCAGATAGAGCCGAATGTGGAAACAAAAAGGTTCAGATTCAAATCATAACTCGGGGACTTACTATGTGACTCTGGGCAAGTCACTTCACCTCTCTGTGTCTTAGTTTTCTCATCTATAAAATGAATGGGTTGGACTCAATGGCTACCTCTAAAGTTCCTTCCAGTGCTAAAGCCATGTTCCTTGATTTCACCTACTGTGGAAGAGGCATGCATGCAAAGGACAAGAAGCTGGAGATTGATCAGCAAAGGAAAATTCCATATGGAATGTGACCAGGAAACAGTTGGAGGCAAGAGCCAACTGCTGACGGTTTTGAGGGCTTGGGGCTGATGGTGGTGACTATTGAAGGAAGAAGCTGGGTTTATCTCTGGGACTTGGGATAATCAAGTTGAAGGTGGCCTGGCTGATTTGAAGGCAGAAGAAGAAGGACAATAGTCCATATATCTCTCCTGACTTGCTCTGTTTCATGGTAGTGACTGAATTGCCATTTCTCTCAATATCTTCCAACCTAAGGTTCCCTGTAAATTATGGGGAAATCCCATCCCTCTTACTTTCATCCTCTATTTTGGCCTGTTTTCCTCTAATAAATCCTTAAAGAAGAAAAAGAATAAAGAAGAGAAAGATAAAGAAGAGAAAAGATTATTTCCTCTGAAACATCATAGCTCACCCTTAGTGACTTAGAAGGAGGCTGAAGAAGAAGGGGGAAGGGGAAACTGAAGGGAAGAAGAGGGGGGAGGAAGGGAGGTATAAAAGGGAGGAGGGTAGGCAAAGGAAGATAACTACCTGATCCATTAGTTATCTATTATTCATCAAATATACCCTCCAATATTATCTATTACATTTTGGCAGCCCGGGCTGACTGAACTTACACTCCCAAAAACAAACAATAAGATGTTCAAGCAAGTACTCTGTGGGATAGTTGTGTAGGCTGCCATTATGGCTTACTGGATCTACAACATCATATATAGTAAAATGACCACCATGATTGTTGATTTGGTGGAATACCTGGGCAACACCACGATGCTCATACTACACTGGCCATTCCAAAAAAGAAACTGTCCTTTGGCACATTATGACTCAACTTTATATGATCTCCATGGTGGCCATTCAAGCACTGACCTATATGAAGAACATCTATAGATTTGTAATCCCCCAAAAGGCAGCAAAGATAATGGTGGTAGATACTGACTTGGAAAATGTTATTAAGAATATGTTTGAGGAATTTATAAAGGCAAAAGGGCTAGACCAGATTAAGGACAAGAACAATGGTCAGACATAGAGTGCACCCAAAGAGAAAGAGAGAAAGGCAAAGAAAACAAAGGCTAATGCAAAGGGAAATGACAGTGACAAGGACACTAAGTCTGATAGTGAACCTGAAAAAATTTTTCCACTAAAGGCTGTCACTAAAATATTGAGTACAGCTGGTGTGTTACATTCAAAAGTGCATAGACAGTTTACAACCCAGGAGTTTGATTTCCTGAAGAAACGGGTTCCAAAATTTATTGATCAGCCCTATAAGACACAGAAAGAACTCAAGCGTGCTTTCAGGATTTTGATCCAGATTTCCAAGATGTAGAATTTTTCTTGTCTGAACTGTTCAGTCCCCATAAGCATCGCCAATTCATTGAAAAGACCAGGTCAGAAAATGCTGGGGGCCATCAGTCCACGACGCCTTGACAGAGTCACTCGTGGTAGCTGAGGAGAGCACAGAATGGTCCTTGGCGAGATGTGACTGCCCAATCTATTCCCCTTGCATGACTTCTTTCATCAATGTCCCTTACCTATGAATTGACATGATTATTATTCCCCCTAGTCTCAAAAGAAATAATGCAAGAGCAAAACACCTGAACCCTAATTCTCCAAAACATCACCAAAAGACCAGACCTTCAAACCCAATCCCAAAAAGACTATCATAGGTTAACTTTTACTTAGGTACATAATTCCCAGCAAAACTGCAGCTACAGGCCAAACCCCAAACTTTCTCATGAAGCCAGCACACAAACCAATCATAGAGGCCCAAGGGATAAGTACAAGTACATCAAGCTTCAGGATGCCTCAGTGACTCAGGAACTCCTTAGAAGCCACCAGTTGTGAATCTTAAAACTGCTCAAACTCTACCTTAAAACATTTGGTTAAGGCTATTCCCATTTAAACAATGGAGGTACTTGATCAGGAATGTATTGGGAACTTTAAAATTACTCCACCCATACTTAGGCATACTTTAGGGGAAGATAAAAATTGTAAACTCCTTACTGAACAATGGAAAAGTACTTAACTCATACTTATAGTGAGGCAAAAGCCCTTAAGCTAGGTCTATTTTTAGACCTAATACAAAAGGGTGCTAAGTGCCTATGAAGGTTAAATTAATCACTAAAAGGGCAAGTTTAGCAAAGAGATGTGAATTACTCAGAAGTTTTAATCTACCCAGAGAAGGTGATAACAAGATATGAATTAAGAATGGTCAGTCCTTTGGAAAACATCTACTGTGATTGGTAGATGTGAAAATTTAGGGGAGGTGACATAGGAGAAAATTCTCTTTAAAAGGAGCTGTCTGGAGATGGGCGGAGTCAAGATGGAGGCTTAGCAAGCAGCAAAAGTTCAGACCTTGTGGAAGACCCTTCCTTACCGATACAGACTGAATGCTCCCAGGGCACCGAAATCCAAGCTGAACAACAGGACAGAAGCGGGGAACCCTCCTTCTGGACTCAAATCAAAAGGTACGCCCCCCACAAAAGCCGGAATCCGAGAATACTCAGGGCTAAGGGGAAGGCAGAGGGAAGGTCCCAGGACCCCTCCCCCACAACCCAGAGCGCTGAGCCCACGGCAGCAGCGGGAACCTCTGAGCGGGCAAAGGTGCTGGTTTGCAGAGTCTACCTTGTGAGCAGTGGGCTCGGAGCATCCAGCTTGGACAGTGGGAAGGAAGCCAGGGAGAGACCAGGCTGTGGCTGGGTCCCTCCATCGGGCTCCAGTTTCATCCTTGCCTCGGCACATCCAGACCAATCCAGTTGAACTAATCCCATCAGAACTCCTCAGAGTTTAGGGAGGCGGACAAAGGCACTTGCAGACAGCGGAGAAGCAGCTGGAGAGAACTGGAGAGAGCCTCAGCGGCCCAGCCTTCCAGGAGTCTTCAGAGCCTCAGTGCTTCATACCACATACAGCCCAACCCACTTGAACTCAATCCAATCAAAAGCCTTCAGAGGATAGGGAAGCTAACATTCCTCCCCTAGAGACTGTACCAAGAGATCTGACAAAGCTCCAAGAGGGGAGATGGACAACCCCAAAACCAAAACAAAGTGAAAGGAGCAAGAGCACAGCCAAATATGGGGAGCAAAGAAGGGGTAAACTCGAGCAAACAACAGAAAAAGAAGAAAGATATTACAATAGACATCTTCTGCACAGGTAATGAGCAAAGAGCGAATGAAACAGAGGGGGAGGGATCAGCAAAGGAAAAATCAGAAATCCCAGCGAATTGGATACAGGCTTTGGAAGAATTCAAAATGCAATTCAAAACACAATTAAGAGAAGCTGAAGACAATTGGGAAAAGAACTTAAAAACTAAGATAAGTCATCTAGAAACAGAAAATAGTGTCTTGAAAGCCAAAATCAACCAGCTGGAAAATGAGGCAAAGGAGATGAAAGATGAGGCAAAGCAGATGAAAGATGACCGCCAAAGAAAATCTGACCAAAAGGAAAAGGACGACCAAAAAACTAAGGATGAAATCCAGTCTTTAAGAACCAGAATACAACAACTTGAATCGAGCGACCTCACAAGGCAGAGGACTCTATAAAACAAAACCAAAAGAATGAAAAAATTGAGGAAAATATGAAGCATCTCATTCACAAAACAGAGGATTTAGAAAATCGTTCAAGGAGAGACAATTTAAGAATTATTGGCCTACCAGAAGAGCATGACAAAAGAAAAAGCCTGGACATTACATTACAGGAAATTATTAAAGAAAACTGCCCCGAAATCCTTGAACAAGAGGGAAAAGTGGAGATTGATAGAATCCACAGATCACCTCCCATACTTAATCCCCAACTGACAACATCCAGGAATGTTATAGCCAAATTCAAGAACTATCAGACCAAAGGAAAGATATTACAAGCTGCCAAGAAGAAGTCATTCAGATACCAAGGAACCACAGTGAAGATAACTCAGGATCTGGCTGCATCCACACTGAAAAAAAGAAAGGCATGGAATACGATATTCCGGAAAGCAAGGGAACTAGGTCTACAACCAAGAATCAACTACCCAGCAAAACTGACTATATTCTTACAGGGGAAAGTATGGTCATTCAACAAAATAGAAGAATTCCAAGAATTCGTAAAGAAAAGACCAGACCTGAACAGAAAATTTGATGTCCAAGCACAGAACTCAAGAGAATCATCAAAAGGTAATTAAAAAAGAGGGGAAAAAAGAAAAACAAAAAAAATTTTTTTTAAGAGACTCAATAAGTTAAAATGATATATATCCCTATAAGAAAAGAGGTCATTGGTAACTCTTAAAAACTGTTGTTATTATCTGGGCAGCAAAAAGAAGTATACTTAGAGGGAACAGCAACAAACTGTATAGGATGAAAGGACAAGACATAAATAGGTATATAGATATATGCATGCAAAAATATATATGCATAAGTATGCATATATATATAACTAGAGCTTAAAAATAGGTTAATATTAAAAGAAATGGGAAAAGAAACAAATGGGGGTAAATTTATATGTCATAAAGAAGCTCATGGTGGGAGGGGGGAGAACATCAATACACTGGAAGGGTAAAGAGGTCGGAGACAGGAAATACTCAACTTTTACATGATTTGAAAGTGACTCAGAGGGAAAAACAATCCAATCCATTGGGGGCAGAGAATAGATTTGTACCCTATAGGGGAGTAGAAGGGTAACAAACTTTCTGGTGGGGAGGGAAGCAGTACAAGAGAGGGATGAGTGGGGGATTAATTTTATAAAGACTATAGGGAAAATAAGGGGGGGGGATAAATAGGGAGTGGGGTAGAAAGGGAAATAAAATAAGGGTGGAAACAAGGGGGACTGTTCAAAAGCAAACATTGATGTAGAAGGCAGGAAAAGGAGCAGAAATCAAAATGCTGGGAAATACATAGCTAGTAATCATAACTCTGAATGTGAATGGAATGAACTCACCCATAAAACGCAAGTGAATAGCAGAGTGGATTAGAGTCCAAAACCCTAATGACTTGAACATAAAGAAGGAAACTATAAGTAAATTAGATGAGCACAGAATAGTATACATGTCAGACTTTTGGGAAGGGAAAGATTTTAAAACCAAGCAAGACTTAGAAAGAGTCACAAAATGTAAAATAAATAATTTTGACTACATCAAATTAAAAAGTTTTTGTACAAACGAAACCAATGTAACTAAAATCAGAAGGGTAGCAACAAATTGGGAAACAATCTTCATAAAAACCTCTGACAAAGGTTTAATTACTCAAATTTACAAAGAGCTAAATCAATTGTACAAAAAATCAAGCCATTCTCCAGTTGATAAATGGGCAAGGGACATGAACAGGCAGTTCTCAGCCAAAGAAATCAAAACTATTAATAAGCACATGAAAAAGTGTTCTACATCTCTTATAATCAGAGAGATGCAAATCAAAACAACTCTGAGGTATCACCTCACACCTAGCAGATTGGCTAACATGACAGCTATGGAAAGTAATGAATGCTGGAGGGGTTGTGGCAAAGTTGGGACACTAATTCATTGCTGGTGGAGTTGTGAATTGATCCAACCATTCTGGAGGGCAATCTGGAACTACGCCCAAAGGGCACTAAAAGACTGTCTGCCCTTTGATCCAGCCATAGCACTGCTGGGCTTGTACCCCAAAGAGATAATAAGGAAAAAGACTTGTACAAGAATATTCATAGCTGCGCTCTTTGTGGTGGCCAAAAATTGGAAAATGAGGGGATGCCCTTCAATTGGGGAATGGCTGAACAAATTGTGGTATCTATTGGTGATGTAATACTATTGTGCCCAAAGGAATAATAAAGTGGAGGAATTCCATGGAGACTGGAACAATCTCCAGGAAGTGATGCAGAGCGAAAGGAGCAGAACCAGGAGAACATTGTACACAGAGACTGATACATTGTGGTACAATTGAAGGCAATGGACTTCTCCATTAGGGTCAATGCAATGTCCCTGAACAATCTGCAGGGATCTAAAAAACATTATCCACAAGCAGAGGAAAAACTGTGGGAGTAAAAACACCGATGAAAAGCAACTGCTTGAATACAGGGGTGGAGGGGATATGACTGAGGAGAGACTCTAAATGAACACTCTAATGCAAATACCAACAACATGGAAATGGGTTTGAATCAAGAACACATGTGATACTCAGTGGAATTGCATGTGGGCTATGGGAGAGGTGGTGGGAGGGGGGAGGGAAGAAAAGAAAATGATCTTTGTTTCCAATGAATAGTGTTTAGAAATGACCAAATAAAAATTAAAAAAAAAAAAAGGAGCTGTCTGAACCAGTTCAAGAGAGTTCAGATTAGTTGAGTTCAGGAGCTGAACTGGAGGGTCTCTCTGAACACTAGAGTTTTGCTTGGGACAATCTTGTGGTGAGTGATTAAAGACTGACTTAGTTTTCTCTCTTAAAAGAAAGGCCTAGGCCCTAGCCTTCCTATTATTTCCTCTTACTCTCTCTCTCCCTTTCTTTAATTCCTTCATTTGTATTAATTAAAATCTCCATAAAACCCAGCTGACTTGGGTATTTCATATTTGGGAATTTTTCCCATGGTGACCACTTATTTTTGATTTAAATCAAGACACTAAAAATTATCTTTATGCTTTCGGCAATTCAAAGTCTTGAACCCATATTTTCGCAGTCACAGTTTATGGCAACCACTCTTTTGTCTGTAACACAGTCTAAATTTGAATTGTGTTCCCAGACCCCTCAGCCCCTATGGTATGATTGCTGAATTGTCTTCTAAGGACTGCTGATTAATTATTCCATTTTATTAAAAGCAATACGTAATTTTCCTTGATTGTTTGTAAGCTCAAAACTTCTCACAGGGTAATGAGAAAATTAAGCCACCTGCGACAAAAATCATTAACCTCAGTGCAACCTTTATTCTGTCTGTAATCACAATACAAGAATATAGAATGTTAATCAAGTGATTTGTTAAACGTTGATGTATCACTTCCAATTATCTCTCTTTGATTTTGTGTATATGCGTGCCAAGAGAATGGGTATAAAAATAAAGATCAGACATCGGGAAAGTGGAGCAGCTGTCAGATGCAAAGCAATGCCATGGCTGTTGTAAGTAAGCTGTCTTCTGTTTGTTATTTTTGTTGACTGATCATTTGCCACCAGTCGGGATACCCTGGAGTCTCGGGCAAGGGTGGACTTTGCCCATGACAAGAAAACAACCTGACTAGTTGGCCCACAGAGAAGCAAAGGGAAGATCTTGATTTTGCAAATCCCACAAGCATGACCTACTTAAGGAAATGTAGGGAAGACTTGCTCCAAGCTATTAAGCTCTATTGCATGAAGCCTAATGCATGGGCAAGGTTTGATAAACTCATGCAAAATAAAGGGGGACATCCAGCTTCATTTATAGAGTGTCTCTCTGAACTGGCTGAATCAATTATGGGTTTAGAGGCGAATAGTGAGGAATCTACTAGTCATGTGAGAAGACAGTTTTTGAAGGGATGCACACCTCAGTTGAAGAATTGTTTTAAACATTACTTCCCAAAGTATGATACTGTGAGTCTGATCGAATTATCATCTATTACACTACCCACAAACATACTTTCTGACTCATAGACAAAGAAAATACAAATGAGGGAGTTTCATTTTTGGATGGAGTCAAGAATTCGAAAAGTTAAAAAATGAGAAAAGTCATGGCAGGCATGATGGGGCTAAAATCAAGGGGATTCTGAGGCTGAAGAAGGCTTACTTGCTGCCAGGACTTCCTTCTCCACCAGGCCCCCGTTGTCCTCAGTCTCCACCGACAACCAGTCGTTCACCAAGAAGAAGGCACTTCGGCCAGTCTGTAAATCCCGGACAATGATGTGCTGTAGGAACCAGGCTGGGCTGAGCCCTGGGGAGAGAAGACGGAGCCATAGGGCTTTGGGCCATGGCTGAGAGGAAGAAACAGCCTCCCAGTGGCCCAAGCCCTCTCTCCACACCTTTATTGTCATGCCACACTCGGATCTTCCACACGCTCCCAAGGCTGCGCTGTGTGGCAATCTGGAAGATGTCCAGACTGTTGCGATGGAAAGCACTCTCTCCATCCAGATGCCGGTGTCCACTTCGGCCATCTGCCCCATAGAGGGTGATGCCCACGTGGGCTGTTGTGCCTGCACAAGGAGGGGCGGAAGGCGGAGGGACGTGAGCCTAGAGAAGCTAGGGAGAGGGTTTTTGCCAAGACACAGGCAAGCCATCAGAGCCTGGGGACTGGGAGAGGCTACCAAAGAACTGCGGAGCTGTCCAGCACTTCACAAGAGAAAGCAACCTGGAAGAGGGCTAGGAATGATATTCTTGGGCTCAGATTTCTATACAGCAAAGCCCAGAGTATGGGCAATAAGGCAAATAGAGATCTAAGTGCAAAAAGATGAATTCGAGTTTCATGGCTGTCCCTGAAACTTGGTAGAGAATGGTAGCCACAGCGGTGGAAGGGAATATCCCGCTGAAAGGGACAAATGGATACTAATAATAACAACATTATAAAGCACTTCAAGGTTTACAAAGTGCTTTACAAAAGTCACCTCATTTGATTCTCACAACAACCCAGTGAAGTAAATGCTAGTATCATCCCCATTTTATAGATGATGCCTGGCACATGTATAAACTTAATAAATGCTTGATAAGGAGCAGCTGGGTACCACAGAGCATCAGGCCTGGAGTTGGGATGAAATTTGGCCTCAGAGGGGGTGGTTGGGTGGCTCAGTGGATTGAGAACCAGGCCTAGAGATGGGAGGTTCCAAGTTCAAATCTGACCTCAGACTCAGAGGTCCTTCCCAGCTGTGTGATCCTGGGCAAGTCACTTGACCCCTATTGCCTAGCCCTTACCACTCTTCTGCCTTGGAACCCATACACAGTATTGATTCCAAGATGGAAGGTAAGGGTTTAAAAAAAATTTGGCCTCAGACACTTCCTAGCTGTGTGGCCCTGGGCAAGTCATTTAAACTCAACTGCCTGGCTCTTGTTGCTCAGAGTTAGTAAAAAATAAATGAATAAAAATATATAAATAAATGCTGGTTGACTTGACTGGATGAAGTCAAGGCTCACAGGTTAAAGTTGTCCAGTGTCACACAGCTAGGAAGGCTCTGAGGCAGGATTCAAATTTGTTTTTCAGGCTCTCAGTCCATCATTCTATCTACTCTTCCACCTAGATGATCATGTGACAAGGGTCGGGGCATGGGGCAGGTAGGTGGACAGAGAGCCAGTCTGGAGTCAGGAGGACCTGGGCTCAAATCTGGCCATAAGACACTTCTTTGCTGTGACTGTGGGCAAGTTACTTACCCTCAACTGCCCAGTCCTTACTGCTCCTCTGCCTTGGAACTGATACCTAGTATGGATTCTAAGACAGAAGGTAAGGGTTTAAAAAAAAAAGAGGTGACCAGGATAGCTAAAGGCCAATAAAAAGTCTTTTTAAAGTTTTCTTAGGAGCAAGAGAAAGTGTTTTGAGGGCTATTTGGTATGAATGAGACAAGAAAAAATGATGGAAGGAAGCCAGAACAATTTTGCTTCAGGCTGCTAAGGCTAGATGGGTTACAGAGAACTGATGTTCAAAAAAAGGTGAGGCCGATGGGTAAGAGTAACAGGAAGTAGTCAAAAAAAGGTGAGGCCAATGGGTAAGAGTAACAGGAAGTAGTCAAAAAAAGGTGAGGCCAATGGGTAAGAGTAACAGGAAGTAGTCAAAAAAATGTGACTGTTGCCAGTGATTCTGTGAGAACTGTGGGGTGCTCTGGGACAGAAGACAAGTGACCTATGAGCCGCTGTTCAAAAAGAAGATGATGGGTCCTTTACACTATAGTGTGGTGAACTTGAGGTCAATTCCTGGCAAAATTTTCGAATGTAAAATTAAGATTGGGGTTAGTGGACACTAAGAAAGGGAAGCTGTGTCCACCAGGAGCCAACTCAATGCTATTTTCCCTGCTTAAATCACTGTAGATTGACAAAACACCCCCACCTGCTTCCTAATGGAACTTTTGCTTGTTACAAATAAGAATGGTCAAGAAAGAAAAGGAATCAATACATTTAGCCATGTCTGAAAATATATGCTTCATTCCACACCTATGGTCCAGAGGAAGGTGAGGAAGAGCCTTCGTGGATAAGTAATGCAGAGGTTAAAAAGAGGAGAAAGGCCCCACATGTGCACAAATGCTGAAAATGGCCCTTTTTGTAGCAGCAAAGAGCTGGAAGAAAAGGAGAGGCTTATCACGTGGGGAATTGCTGAACAACCTGGAATATTATTTTGCGAGGAGAAATAATAAACCTCAAGAATTCAGAGACTCATCTGAACTGATGCAGAGCAAAGAGAGGAGTACCAGGAGAATGATTTATATGATAATCATGCAAGTGTAAATAAAGATCAATGAGAGCTTACAGAATTCTGAACAATGCATTGGATCATGGAATCATCGATGAGATGGAAGGGACTTCAGGAGTCATCTAGCCTACTCTCATTTGCCTTACAGATGAGGAAACTGAAAGTGTCAGAGGTGGGTTTGAATTGTGGTTATCTGGCCTTAAATCCAGGGTTCTATTTGCTACATCAGGCTGCCTCTCAGTGGGCCAGCGGTGAAGCATGCCTCCCTGGCCAAGGAAAGGTGTGGTTCCCAGAGGGTTCTGCCAACACTTTCCTCTCTTGACCATAGGGATGAACTGAAGCATACATTTTCAAACTTGGCTAATGTTGACTGCTTTTGCTTGACTATACGGATTTATTAGAAGGAAGAAGTCCGTGGGTGTGGGACAGTGAATAGAGAGGTAGGCTTAGAAATGGGAGTTCCTAGGTTCAAATCTGGCCACAGATACTTGCTAGGTGTGTGACCCTGGGCAAGTCACTTAACCCTAATTGTCTAGCCCTTACCTCTCTTCTGCCTTAGAACCAATATTTAGTATTGATTTAAAAAAAGTCTATGGGGGTGCAGGGGAAGAGAGTGGATACTGGAGAGAGATAGTAATACTGAAAAAGAAAAGAATGGCCAAGAACATTTTTTTAAAAAGAGAACAACTCATGCCAGCCTAAGTCCATTTTCTTTTTTGAGTGGGTTACTAAACTGGTAGCTCCAAAGAAGGTCACAGACATTAGTATTGTTTACCTGGATTGATTCCAGTAAAGTCTGTTATCAAGCCTCTTAAAATATCCTTGTGGACAAGATGGGGAAATGGACTAGATGATGTAGCTGAGTTATATGAACCCTTGAATAACTTGGCCTAAATGGCAGGAATGAGCAAACTGCTTTTATCCCGAAGAACATCTCATAAGAAGCAATATAAATGCAGCCTTGTCCACATTTTTATTAGTCACTTGTATGGAGATAACATGCTTATCAAACTGATGAATGATTAAATAAATGACGAGGCTGCTGTGGTCCAGGGGAAAGACAATTGAACTGAGAAGTAGAAAGACCTGGGTGTTTTGAACCCTGGCACCACTACTTATTAGCTGTTTAGCCTGGGCAAATTGCCCTCCCCTTCTTGGGTCTCAGTTTCTTCCTCCATAAAATGAAGGGGTTGAACTAGATGGTTTCTTTTTTTCTTTCTCTTTTTTCTTTTTTAAGCCCTTACCTTCTGTCTTAGTATTAATTCTAAGACAGAGGAGTGGTAAGGGCTAGACCTCTGGGGTTAAGTGACTTGCCCAGGGTCCCATAGCAAGGAAGTTAAAGGGCATCTTAAGGTCCAAATCATCTGGTCCTACCTACTAAGTTGAATGACAGAATCAAGATCTAGAATGATCTCAACAGGTTAAAATGAATATTTGGAATTATGGGCACAAACTAATAATATGGACTGTAATAGGGGTAAATGTAGGGCCTGAAACACACATTCAGCAAATTTGAAATAAGGAAGGCAGACCTAAGCAATCAGGTCATTCAGAAAAGATGGGAGGACTTCAGTAGACTGCAAACTCAATGAGGAGAATAGCAGTGAAAAATGAATTTATTCTCAGGCTATCTTAAAACTTAAGCATTGGACATGTATGACCCAGTGGAATTGCTTGTTGGCTCTTGGAGGGGAGAGGGAAAAGGGGAGGGAAAGAACATGAATCGTGTAACCATGGAAAAATACTTAAAAATAAATTAGTTAATTTTTAAAAATTTAGCATTGGAAGAAGGGAGTTGGGCATCCCACAGTAGTAGACTCTGCTTAGGTCACACTGGAAGCGCTGGGTTCAATCTTGGGAGCCACATTCTAAGAAGGATGATGAGAAACTGGATTTTGTTCAGATAGGTAACCAGGATGGTGAGGGGACTCAGGACCTTGCCCTACAAGGCTCAGTTGAGAGAAAATGGGGTTGCTTATGCTGAAGGGGACTTAGGGGGGCCCAAGATTACTATCTTCAAATATCTAAAGAGCCTCAACTTGGAAGAGGGATTCAAATGATTCTCCTTTCCAATGATTCTACTGTTCGAATAATCCCGCCCCAGAAGACAGAACTAGGATGGGATCGAAGTTATGTAGAGGTAGATTTCAACTTAAAATAAGGAAAGACTGCCCAACGATTAGACCTGTCTGAAAGTGGAATGGGCCACCCCGGGAGACTTTGAGTGCCTTATCATTAGAGGGCTTCACTCAGAAATTGGAAGACTAACTTGTCAGGGATTCTTGTTCAAGTGGGAGGTGAACTGGATGGCCTCTGAGTCTCCTCCAAGTGGCAGATCCTAATCCTGTCCTCAAGATCTCAGCCCTTATAGAGGGAGTGTTAAGGTCAAGATGGTCTAGTGAAAGTGACAAGCAGGCATGATAGGTAATACTACTAATAATAGCATTTATAGAGCGCGTTAAGGTTTTTAGAACTCTTTACCAACATGATCTGATTTTATCCTCATAATGACTCTGGGAGGCAAGTGCTATCATTACCCCCTTTTTATAGTTGAAGAAAATGAGGCACACAGGGGTTGAGTGACTTGCTCAGGTTCACACAGCTAAACATAGTTACAGAGTTGAGGCCAGGTCTTCCTGACTCCAGGCTTGGCACGCCATCCACTGTACTATTTAACTGCTTCTGTGATGCGAGATTTAAGTGAGGCTGTCCACATCAGACCCCAAAGCCAGCTAACCCTTCCCACAGCCCCCACAGCCCCTGCCCGCCCCCTCCCGGCCCCTTGCCACCAGTCCAGCTGTCTCTGCCTGTTTTCACCTGAGCCCTGGCCCCAGCCAGTCTTCACAAGAATCTCATACTTGAAGCGACCATTCTTCCCACAGAAGGGGATGATGCTCACTCGGCTGACATCCATCAGGTCCAGCTTGTGGACAATCAGAGCTGTCACGACATAGGTGGCCAGGCACACAGCGCAAGTCAGGAGTACAATATAGTTGATGCCTGGAGCAGGCTCCTGTGCCAAGAGAAAGAATGTCAGGCCCAAGGCTGGCACTGGCTCCATTGTGGGGCCCAAACTCCCAGCTGACCAGTCCCCATCCCTATTAACTATTTTCCAGCCACACTGATCTCTTGGCCTCTTCTTACAATCCCCCTTCCCCTAATAGGAAGGCTCCTCTTTTAAATGAACCCAGAGGAGATAGTATTTTAAAATAAGAAGTCCTTTTGTTGGCAGAGAACATTTTTAAAAAATGGAGTAATCCTCTCGCTATGCTTTTCTTATTAGAATTTCTTTCAGCACAGATCTCTGAATCTCCAGGTTTAGTCTTCATTGAGCTTTCTTAGGGCAGGGACCGTTTCTCCTGATTTCAGTGCTGACCACTAGAGCCTGGCACATAAATGCTTAAGAAATGATTCTTCTCTTACTCACTCATTGATTCATTTAACTTCTCAGGGGCAAGTAAGTGCTTTTTTTTCTCCTGGAAAATACTTTGTATTTTTTTTCCCTAATATTGTATCTACATCTTCTTCTTGTTCAATTATCTCAGTCACATCTGACTCTTTGTGACCAAATTTGGGGTTTTCTTGCTAGAGATACTGGGGTGATTTACCATTTCCTTCTCCAGCTCATTTGAGAGATGAGGACACTGAAGCAAACAGGGTGAAGTGGCTTGCCCAGGGTTACAGAGCTAATAAGGGTTTGAGGCCATATTTGAACTCTGGAAGTTGAGTCTTACTGACTCCAGGCCCAGCCCTCTATCCACTGAGCCCCCCTCACTGGATCTACTTATTTTTCCTCAATTATAAAATGGGGCTAATAATGGTACCCCTCTCTCAGGGTTCTTGTAAGGCTCCTTCCCGCACTTATCTGTGTACGTGTAGTGACCGTCACCCCTGCCCCAGGAGAATATAAGCCCCTTGAAGGCAAAGACTGTTTTGAGTTTGTCCTTGGATCCTCGGCACCTAGCACAGTTTCTTGCCTACAGTAGGTAGTTAAATGGGTTTGAAGTTGTATCAAACTGAAATCCCTTGTCTCTTCCTCCCACCCCCTTCATCTTCCTCCCTCCGCTTCCTCCAGTGCTGGACACCCCAGCGTAGAGTTAACTAAAGAGAGCTCATTTCCACACAGCCCATTTTCCAACCCCAGTAAACCCACAGCATTTGCCTCAGGGCCAAAGACACTAAAGAAGGGAAAATCACTCACAGGAAAGATGAATTGGATGGAGCTGGGGGGAACAAAGAGACTAGCACCAAAGGCTGTGAGGTGGCGCGTCAGACAGACCGCCTGGCTGGGGGAGGTCTCTTCCAGGGGCACGATGCCCTCTGTCTTCCACATCATCTCCTTCTCACTGAAGTACTGGCACAGTGATGTGTAAAGACCCACCGTCACTTCCACCTCGGACCAATGAAAATGGCTGGTCATATTCAGGTAGTAACTTGCTGTTGTGTCGTCCGTTCTAGGGGAGTGGAAATAGGTAGAGAGCCACAATTGAAGGGCTTTGGGAAGAAATCATGGATCATCTCCCTATGGGCCTGGAGTTTTCATATCTCCTCTATCTCCACCTCTAGCCCCAGGACCTCAAGATTTCTTCTTTTTTTAAAAATTAAATTAATTAATTTAGAATATTTTCCCATGGTTACATGTTTCATATTCTTTCCCTCCCCTCTTCTCTCTCCACTCCTGGAGCCAAGGAGGAATTCCACTAGGTTTACATGTATCATTGTTCAAAACTTTTTTCCATATTATTAATATTTGCAATGGAATGGTCATTTAAAGTTAAAACCTGACCTCAAGACTTCTGATGGAATCAGTGTCACGACTCCCTTTGGAAAGCCTGGTAAAGCCTCTGGACGCCAGCTCAGAAGGAGTTATTCTAGAAGTGTGTGACACTTTTCGGAATAATATTTCTCAGGATGATATTTTTAAGTGTATAAAATAAAATCAAGGATTCCAAAAAAAGTCAACTATGTTGAAATAGTTATTAAGACGTTCTTTAAAATACAAGTTTTTAAACTTGTTTTACAAAAAACAGCCCCTTGAGGAGAACCCATCAACTAGAGGAAATCTCGGGCTCTGCTTTGGGAGCCAGGATGAGAAAAGAACTTGACCAGGAACGAGGAAACTGAATTCTAGGCCCAAACCACCTGCCTGACAGGGATATTTTCTTAGTTTCCTCTTGTGTCAAACAGGGATGATGTTTTCCTTCCTCACAGGGTACATGTGAAAACACCTGAAAAACTTGGGCCACCATATTGAAGGAGAAGTATTTTGATGTCTTCTCCTCTGCCATTCAGGTGTTCCTCCATACAACATTGCCCAGAGCCCCGGTGCTTAAAGAAAGCAGGCACGTACCCTGGAGAGATGAAGAAGGTGTAAGGCCTGTGGTCCCCTCCGGCCAATGCCTTCAGTCCAATCTTCTTGCTGGCTGTGCAGTTGTACTCATTGGGCTGTGGGGCTGAGTGCAGATAGACAGCAAGGAAGGGTTCGGGCTCCTCGGACAAGTATCGCTCTAGGACATGGCACAGGGACAAAAGTGACCGTTATGATGGCTGAGCCATTCCAGAGAAGCCTCCATGGGAGGAAGAGGTTCTAGCAAATCCTGGCACCTCCAGTACACAAGACCAAAAACAACTTCTTTGTTTAAAGTCTAGGCTTGAGAATGAATGTGGGCATGAGTATGAGGGTTGGAGGGGGAGCCACAGAGGTGGGAGGGCTCATATTTTGGACAGTGGACCTTTCCCAGAAAACACTATGAATGATCTATAGCTCCCATGCTTTTTTTTTTTTAACCCTCACCTTCCATCTTAGAATCAATACTGTGTATTGGTTCCAAGGCAGAAGAGTGGTAAGGACTAGGCAATGGGAGTTAAGTGACTTGCCCAGGGTCACATAACTGGGAAGTGTCTGAGGTCAGATTTGAACCCAGGGCCTCCTATCTCTAGACCTGGCTCTCAATCCACTGAGCCACCTAACCACCCTTTAACAGGCATTTATTAAGCATCTACTATGTGCCAGTTGTAATAAATGAATTTATGAATCAACTAATCAGTCTTGCAAATGTCATCTAACCTTTCTGCATTTCCATGTGCTCACCTGTAAAATGGAGATTTCATCTATTAAATCTAGTATTATATTTGCAGCTGTGATTTCCTTTAAGAATAGATATGTCTATATCAATCCCTTACTAACTAAACTGCAGTAACTCTCTATTGACTCTAGGATTCTGCCACTTCTGTCTAGTTTTTAAAGCCCTTCTTTAAGCCCTTGCCCCATCCTATTTTTCCAGCCTCACTGGACATCAGTCTTCATTCCTCAATCTATAATTCAACCAAATTAGCTTTCTCTCTGTTCTTTACACATGGCAATCTGTCTCTAGTCTTTGTGCATTTCACTGCCTGTACCTTATGCCTGGAAATCCTTTCTCACAGTAGCAGCTAGATGGCTCAGTGGATAGCCCCAGACCTAGAGATGGGAGGACCTAGCTTCAAATCTGGGCTCAGATACTTCCTAGCTGTGTGACCCTGGGCAAGTCACTTAACCGTTTTTTGCCCAGCCCTTGCCCTTCTATCTTGGAGTTGTTACTAAGGCAGAAAGTAAGGGTTAAAAAAAGGAAAGAAAAGAAACTCTTCCTCACCTCTGCCTCCTAGAATCTCTCTCCTCCAAGAGAGCACCAAGCACTGCTTTCTACATAAAACTGCTCCTAATTCCTACCAAATGCTAGTGTCCTCTCTCCCTAACTCCCATGTATCTAATTATTCTGTATTGATTCTCTTTCTATTTATTCCATATATCCGTAATTATGTTGTATCACCCATTAGAATGTATGCTCCTTGCAAGAAGAAATGATTGCTTTATTCTTCATACCTGTATTTTGTGAAGAAAATTGTGAGAAAAACTGTGGAAGGGATTAGGACAGCAAGGGGTTAACTGAGAACTGAGTGAACTGCACTGACTCTAACCTGTGACTCAATTCTGGAGCTAGTTTAGTTTCCTTTCTATTCAATTATGGGCTTCATTCAGATTCTGTCTTGGCAGAAAATTTTATTCAACTGGGAGAATTGGGAGAAAACCATATTGCACTGTTTGAACCTAGCCCTGTGTGACTGGGAAACCAGACCACCTCCACCTGACGTTTAGAGACCTTTCACCAAGGACCTAGGTTATGCTGACCAGAAACTCGGTCAGATCCAAAGACTGATGTAAGGAGTTTTCTCGTACTTGGATATCTCAAGCAAAATGTCATATCTGAAAACTGGTCCCATACTGATCAGTTATTGTTTCCATTTTCCTTTGATTGTTTAAAGCTACTTGGAGGAGAGGGAGACATCCTTTTCCTGAATTCAGAGAATTATATCTGTTCACGCTCTTCCTCCCAACTTGGAAAGTCCTTAACACTCTCTCTCTCTCTCTCTCTCTCTCTCTCTCTCTCTCTCTCTCTCTCTCTCCTTCTCTCTCTCTCCTTCTCTCTCTCTCTCTCTCTCCCCCCTCCCTCCTTACTTTCCTCCTTCCCTTCTTCCTTCCTCCCTCCTTCTCTCTCTCTCTCTTTCTTTTTCTTCTTTCCTTCATTTATTTAAACCCTTACCTTCCATCTTAGAATCAATACTGGGTATTGGTTCCAAGGCAGAAGAGCAGTACGGACTAAGCAAAGGGGGTTAAGTGATGTGCCCAGGGTCACACAGCTAGGAAGTATCTGAGGCCAGATTTGAACCTAAGACCTCCTGTCTCTAGGCTGATTTTCAATCTGCTGAGCCACCCAGCTGCCCCACTCCTTAATCTTTAATCCAATTAGAAATCAAATTTTCTAATGCTGTATGTTCCCTTTTAATTAATCAATCTTATTTGACTGTTTTTACTGTCTCTCCTGTAGTCAGGGTCCAGTCCTAAAGTGAGGAAGGAGCTTGGCCCCAATTTGTTTGGCAATTGTCATGCATTGCTTAAATCAATATGCTCAGAAGATCAAATCTTTGTTTCCTCAATCATTTCATCTTTTGCTGGTTACAATCCTCCGTGCTAAGACAGTGGTGCTTGGCCCATAGTGGGTGCTAATAAAATGCTTGTTGTTTGATTGATAAGTTTTATAAAGTTTACATGATCTCATTTGATAACCATATTCTAGGGCTGCTGAAAGAAGGACACAAAATAATGACTGTAAAGCCAGTAGAAAAGGATAAATTTAAAAACACCCCAGAGAAATGTGCCACCAGCCCCGAGAGCTGCCGAGCTCACTCTACCCACCATTCAGTACAGTGTAGGTCAGCTGAAAGTGCAGGCCGGCCTCAGGGTTGTGGTTTTCGGGGGCGATGATGGCGCTGACAGATGTGCGAGGTTGGATGATGGCGGTACTGGTGGAGAGGACTCGGTCCCCACCGCCACCTCCACTGGTGTTGTTAGACACCTTGACGGTGATGGCCTTCTCGGATCCCAGCCGCTCTATTGGGATCTGGGCCCCTGCCTGTGTCTGGAAGGCCATGGAGGCCACTTTGGTGGAGACGGTGTAGTTGCTGATGTAGCCAAAGGGGAAGGGGTTGGAGTCCACGAGGAAAATGAGCTGAACGACGTCAGTGAGGTCAGAGAAGGTACTGTTGAACGCAGGTGGGATGGAAAACTGGCAGTCAGAAGTGTTCTCGTAGCACAGCAGGCTGAAGGGGTCCGAACGTTTGCCTTGAGCCACGATCTCTTCCCCGGCCAGGGTCAGCGGTTCCTCATTCAGCACGCGAGACTTCATGAGGATTCTCATGAGGTCCGACGACAGGTTATAAGCCCGGGAGGCCATCAGGCCTCCTGCTGCACACAGCTCTGTGGGCACTAGGCCCTGGGGATCTGAGTTCACCAGGTGAATGAGGTCACCTAAGGGAGATAAAAAGGCAAGACAGTTAGTGCCAGCCTTGTAGCCTGAGCCCCAGCGTGCAAAGCACTCAGCTGGACCTCCAGGAGCAAGCAGAAGACAATGGAAGCTTTTAATCCCATAGGAAAGCCCCCAGTGAGAGAAAAGGGGTCACTCTTCCTTCCCCCTCTTCTTGGCTCCATGCCTTCCCCCATTGCCTGTGCTGGCTTCCTGGGCTTGCCTCCCGCCTCACCAGTGATGTTGAGGATGTTGTCAGCAATGGCTGTGGGGGTCACTGTGCCTTGTGTGGTCTCATTTTGCAGGATGGCCATCATGTTCTCCAGCTTGTTCAGGGTTTTTCTGAGGCAGGAGGGGCACACGAACTCCTTACTTGCTACCTGTGGGGAGAGAGCCCAGTGACGTAGGTTCCGTCCTCTCTGCCTGCATCCAGCCTGTCTGAGCACTTAAGTGGCCATCATTTTCTTCCCCAAAAAGGATATTTGTATTGTAGAATGACCAACTGTGATAGACTTAGCTATTATTGGTAATACAATGAATTAGGACAAGTCCAAAGGACTTATGACGAGCAATGCCATCCATCTCCAGAGAAAGAACTGTTGGAGTTGGAATACAGATAAAAGCATAGCATTTATGACTTGTTTATTTGCATTTTTGGTTTTATATGATTATTCTCTAATAAAAATGAACCATATGGAAATATGTTTTGCATGATAATACATGTATAATCCAGGACAAATTGGCTGCCAGTTCTGGGATAGGGGAAGGAAAGGAGGGAGACAATTTGGATCCTATAACTTCAAAAAACTTATGTGGACATTTGTTATTACACATCATTGGTAAAATAAAATATCTTTATTAAAAATATTTGATGCAGTGATCCTGAACAACTAGGAGGGATCTACGAGAGAGAACACTACCCACATCCAGAGGAAGAACTGTGGGAGCAGAAACACAGAAGAAAAACAACTGCTTGATTACATGGGTCGAGGGGATATGGTTGGGGATGAAGACTCTAAATGAACATCCTAATGGAAACATCAACATGGAAATAGGGTCTGATCAAGGACTCATGTGATACCCAGTGGAATTTCGTGTTGGCTATGGGACGGGTGGGGGGAGGGGAGGTAGGGAAAGAATATGATTCTTGTAACCAAAGAATAATGTTCTAAATTGACTAAATAAAATTAAAAAAAGATATTTGAGGTTCTACCCTCATTTCCTGTTTCACCATCACTCCCAACTATTCACTCACATCATTGTCTTCTACTATCCCCAGCCCCCTCAGTCCTGGCTTCCTAACACTATGAATCACTAGCTCTTCATTGTCCCCCATCCGCCCTCCCTTTCTCACCTTTGCCTTCCTGCCTCTCCCACGCAGGGCTCGGCTACCCATCTTAATATCCCTTGATCTTTCTGACAACCTCAGCACCTCCAAAAGCTTATCCTGACAGTCAGGTAAGGTCAAATAACTAGAGACCGGAGAGGCACTGATTTAGTTTGAATGAACCCAACCTGAAGGGGAAACAGATCTAGTCCCAGCCAGTTTCCCAGGGCGTCCTACAAGGTGGGTCTGAGCTGTTGGGGAGGAAAGGGGGCTAGGGAGAGTGAGAGTAAGGTGGCTCAGCATACCGTGCACTGTGCCAGGGCGGCCGAGATCTGCTGAATATCATCCACCGTGTTGACACGAAGGGAGACAAGCATCTCGGTAATGTTTTTTCGCATCAGCCCCCGGAGTTGCCTCTCGTGGCTGGCCTCTTCCTCAGAGGATGTTACCTGTTCATACTGACAGGAAAGGAGGAAACAGGTGCTTCATAAGAGCACAGAGCAACACGGGGGTTTGTATACACCTCTGAATACACACCTCCAACTCCTCTGAGTAATTAATGGTGTTTAAAAAGAACCTCTGATCCACTGACGGAGGGCTGGGATTACTTTTCATCTCTGCATCCCCAGCACCTAGCACAGAGCTTAATAAATGTTTGTTGATATGGGGTGGTGGTCAGGGAGCAAAGAAGGTGATCACTTGAGATCTCTCTGTTATGTACCTCAGGAAACCATCTTTCCAACTTTAGCCATGGCTTTGATCATCCACCATAGGGCTCCCCAGTCTCTTTTTTTTAACCCTTATCTTCCATCTTGGAGTCAATACTGTGTATTGGTTCCAAGGTAGAAGAGTGGTAAGGGCTAGGCAATGGGGGTCAAGTGACTTGCCCAGGGTCACACAGCTGGGAAGTGTCTGAGGTCATATTTGAACCCAGGACCTCCCATCTCTAGGCCTGGCTCTCCATCCACTGAGCCACCCAGCTGCCCCCTCCCCAGTCTCTTGCTGCCTCCCCTGGTTTCCCAATCTAGGGCAGGGGTGAAGATGGCACTAACCTCATTGAGGACAGAGATGAGAGCCAATGAATACTCGATGACATGCTGGGGGTCGGCCTGTTTCACCAGCCCTGGCAGGACTGTCTCGGTCAGGCTGTACAGCCAGTGGGTAAGACAGTGGAAGCTGGGAGAAGGCTCGGGCAAGGTAATAAGCAGAGACCTGGAAGGTGAAGGTCAGACTCTGAGGTAGTCTGGGTGGCAGCAACTCAGTCCCTCCCACTGCCCAAGAGCAGTAACTAGACTCCTAAGCTGCATAGAGAAATGGATCCTTTTGACCCTTCCCACTCTCAAGAAACAAATCACTCTCCCCATCCTCTCCCTCTCATGATTAATTCGCTTCACCCTCCACAAACACTCATTTTCTCTTGATCCCTTCAGTGCTCACAGGCTCACTGTTAAACGTATCTGACTTGGATCATGGATGCAGAGCTGGATGGGGCACCAGAGGTCATGAAAGTCAATCCTTTCATTTGAACCGATTAAGAAACTCAGGTCCAGAGATGTGAAGTAAGTTCACAGAGGTAAATAAGGGGCAGAGCCAGAATTCAAACCCAGAACCTCTGATGTTGAATCCTTCTACTGAATCAAACTGCTTGTTTGTATATTGTTTCCCAAAGAAGATCAAGTTTCCCCTGAGCATCCCTTCTGCCATCCATGCCAATCCTTTTTCTAACTCTGCCAACCCCCTGAGTGCCTGGTCCAAGGCTTTGTGTCCACAAGGGTCCCTCAGTTACTTAGTACAGTGCCTGGCATAGAGTTTATTATTTATTTATCTTGCATAGGCTGGTGCCTCAAGGTTCAGAATGGCCCTTTGCCTCCCCATGCCTTACTTGTTCAAGGCTACCACGGCGGCACCTAACTGGTCCTGCACGACTACCGAGAGATCCACAGTGAAGTGGGTCTTAAAGCCGGGAGGCAACACCGCTCCATATGCAGAGAGACTGCCTTTGTAGATGCAGAATTCCTCACAGTAGCCTTGACGGCAGCGCCGCATAAGCAGGGAATACACCAGTGGAGCATTCTCATCCTCCGTGTCCCGCCAGCCTGCAAGAATCATAGCCCAGGATTGTCCCTCTGGAGGCAAGAACTTCTGACCATCCGACCTTGTCTCCACTCCCCTTCTCCTCCCCTTCTCCGTACCCGACCATGGACACACCACAGCAACAGTTAATATCCTTTGTGGAGAGAAGTGGTGGGAGCTGGGTGGAAGGGAGGAAATGAGCACTTGGACCCTCACAACACACCTGGGGAGTAGACGCAGTGGGAATGAGAGGGGTAGAAATGGACCACAATCATAACAGGGACTTAGGTGCTTCTCTATTGAAACTGCACTCAACAATCATCAGTGACCTAATTATCAACCCCAATGACTTCTTCTTTTGTCTTTACCCTCCATGACCTTTAATTTTGTGGCAAATTCAGGAAACAGAAGATAGTTTAGTCTATGTCGGGAGTCATGGCAGGGGCAGCTCTGGGTTGGGGCTCTAGGAATGCCTCAAGGAGGAAGTACAACCTGTGGATTATCCTGGAACACAGCCCCGTGGTCCCACCATAGTCATGGCTCTGAGATTTTATTTTATGAGCTTTTAAAACCATGACAAGGTGAAACTGAGTCATCCTGTTCTATGAAAAATTATAGAACAAGATGGAGCTCAGTGGCAGACTTCAGAAATTGGATAGATTGCAAAATCGTATTCCTTCCTTGTTCCAGAAGTCATCATCTTCACTCTTTCCTTTTCAAACTCAGACTTTCTACTCGCTCTTCTTCTGTCTACAAATACGCTCAGGTCTTCCCAATTAGATAGATACTTTCTCTTGGACCTGTTCCATTTTTCTATCCTGTATCTCTCTTTCACTGTCAATCTTCTTTAAAAGTTGTCTGCGATGGGCAGCTAGTTGGCCCAGTGAAGAGAGCATTGGGTTTAGAATCAGGAAGACTCATCTTCATGAGTTCAAACCTGGCCTCAGGTACTTAACTACTGGGGGTAGCTGGGTGGTTCAGTGGATTGAGAGCCAGGCCTGGAGATGGGAGGTCTTAGGTTCAAATATGGCCTCAGACACTTCCTACCTGTGTGACCCTGGGCAAGTCACTTAACCCCCATTGCCTAGCCCTTACCACCCTTCTGCCTTGGAGTCAATACACAATAGTGATTCTAAGACAGAAGGTAATGGTTCTTAAAAAAAAAAAGTTGTCTATGTCTACTTCCTCCTACCCACTCTGTCCTCAATTTGGAGCAGCCACCACCATCTCTACTGTAACTACTCTCAATGGTCACTTGTCAATCCCAATGGCTTAAAAAAAATCAAACAGTTCTTACTTTCTATGATCTTTAAGTAGCCTTCAAGAGTGCTAACAGTGCCTTTCCAATGGGTACTCTCTTTTTCCACTTGGCCTCACTCCACTCATTCTCCTCCTACCTCCCTAAGCACTTCTTTATCTTCTTCCCAGGATGGGTCTATCCTTGAACCGCTTCCTTCTCTGCACTCTCTTCCTTGACAATCTCATTGGTGTCCATAGATTCAATTATGTAGGAAATCCCCAAATCTGGCCTCTTTTCTGAGCTTTGGAACCACATTTCTCACTGACCACCTTATATCTCTACCTAGAAGTCTCACTGGCCCCTCAGACTCAGAAATGAACTTGTTATCTTATGCCAGAAACAATGAGGTTACCTTTCATTTTTCCTTCTTTTGCCTCATTTATCCAATTAGCTACAAAGTATTATTACCTCTACTTTTATAAAAATGTCTCATACTATATATCTCCTCTCTTCCTCTTGCTACTCTCTTACTATACAGATCCTCATAATTTACCCAGACGACTGCAATTGTTGCCAATCCATCCTTCACAGCATTGCTGGTCCAATCCCTCTTATGTATAGCCATATTACTCCTCTGCTCAGAAATCCTCAGTAGCTCTTTAGTGACCACTGAGTCCGGTTCAGACTTCTTTATCTGGCAAACAAAGCCCTCACTGATGTCATTCACATTTCCAGCCTTCTCTTTATTTCCCTGCATATTCTCTCTGGTCAAGCCAAATGGACTCCTCTCAATCTCCCAACATGTCCTCTGCTCTCATTTCCACATCTTTGCTCCTACTGTTCTCTGTCTTTCAGTAGCAACCTTGTCCCTAGAGTTTGTTTAGGACTTTGCTTATTCCTGTCTACTGCACTTACTGGGTGGAAGTGTATATTACCGAAACTGGTGTTGGTGATGTGCCTTCCCCCTCTCTCTCCCATTGGATAATATTTAATAATATAAATTTAATAAAATAAAGTCTGCTAGGGTAAGGATCTATGCTTACTTATATGCATTCACAACACCCCTCCACTCACCACAACCTCAGGGACTAGTAGAGTGTTCTGTATATGGTAGGCACTTAATTTTTTTTCAAAACCCTTACCTTCCAATACTATGTGTTGGTTCTAAGGCAGAAGAGTGATAAGGGCTAGGCAATGGGGTCAAGTGACTTGCCCAGGGTCACACAGCTAGGAAGTGGCTGAGGTCACATCTGAATCTAGGACCTCCTGTCTCTAGGTCTAGCTCTCAATCCACTGAGCCACCCAGCTTCCCCCTATGGTAGGTACTTAATGTTTACTGAATGAATGAATAGAGGTGGTCCTTTGTGACCTGAGAGTCAGAATTCCTGGGCTCTCTCCCCAGCCTCTCTCCTTCATCCTTCCCATCTCCCAATCATTGTGTGATCTTGGACAAAATGTCTGACCTCCCTGAGCCTCAGCATGCCACTTTGGAAAATAGGCAGGACCCTTCTGGACCATAGGAAGGCAACAAGTGAAAAGGTGAGACAATTCTGTGGGACATAACTTCCAAGGAACCTGAGTTTGATTGTTACTGGTGGCGTGGGGTCAAGGAATGTCCTTACCTGTGCACTCAAAGTGGACCTTGGTGGTAAGAGCCTTGACAGCCTCATGGGGGAAGAGGCGGCAAGAGCCCCCAATAGGAGGACGGTTGGGGAACAGATCAATGGAAGCAAAACCTTCTTCCTCCCCAGAGCAGCCCAACACAGTCAGGGTGAAAGTGTAGCCCTCGCCATCACGAAGCACGCCTCGCCTCAGAACCAGCCGCATGCCTGAGCTGCCAGTTGATGTTGTTGACTCATCCAGTACTAGGGATTTGTTGCTGAATGTCTGGGCTGCCCATCGCTGCAGGGTAAGACAAATAACTAGGTGTATATAAATGATGGGCACACACATGTACACATATAAACACAGCCACACAGAAACATGCAGATTCAGACTCCTGTAGGTGGAAGGACAACTTAACCAACCATACTCTGCCCTTGTGTGGTCCCCTTCTCAAATCCTCATCCCGTGCCTGTTCCTGGCTCCTTACCCCTCGCTTAGAGCCACTACTGCAGTTGTGGCAGGTCCCCTCCAGGTAGACGTAGGAACTCTTGCTCACTTCATACACTGATTGTGCTTTGCAGGAAACACATTCCAGGGACACAATGGGCACTAAACCATTCCTGATCAGCACCTAGACAGAGAAGATGTCAACAGAGTGGGCTGGGTTGTGGCTTTAAAAGATTACTCTATTACAAATATGAATAATATGGAAATGGGTTTTGAGTAATAAGACGTGTATAAACCAGTAGAATTGCTTGTCAGCTCCTGGAAGGAGGAGGGAAGAGGGGAGGGAGAGAAAATGAATCATGTAACCATGGAAAAATATTCTATAAATAAATAAATAAAGTAATGGGGGGGGGGGGAAGAGTAGGCTGGCTGCCTCTGCCTGAAAGTCTCTGCCTACATTCTCTCTCCCCTCTGAACTGTCATATATATAAAATTCTTACCTTCTGTCTTAGTATCAATTCTTTTTTTACAACCCTTACCTTCCATCTTAGAGTCAATACAGTGTATTGGTTCCAAGGCAGAAGAGTAGTAAGGGCTAGCCAATGGGGGTTAAGCAACCTGCCCAGGGTCACACAGCTGTGAAGTGTCTGATACCAGATTTGAACCCAGGACCTCCCATCTCTAGGCCTGGCTTTCAATCCACTGAGCCCCCCACACTCCCCTTAGTATCAATTCTAAGACAGGAAAGTGGCAAGAGCTAGGCAACTGGGGTTAAGCAACTTGCCCAGGGTTACACAGATAGGACGTATCTGAGGCCAGATTTGAACCTAGGTCTTCCTGTGTCCATTCCTGGTGCTCCATCCACTGGGCCACCTAGATGCTCCCTGTCCCGTATATTGATGCTAATATGATCCATGGCAAACTGGAACAAGATCCCTGCCTGGTTTCAGGAGCAAATGAATAGGAATATCATTAACTTTTCATTATCTATGCCAAGAGACAGCAAAGCAGTCAGATATTACAAGGAACAGTTGGTATGACATACCCAAATGGATCTGTGATGTCATCATTGTAGATATTTCCTCCAACAAGGCAAATTGGAACCCATCCATGCCTGCCCCTCATGAGTGACTCTTGTCTGTGTTCATCCATGAGCCCTTATGGGGTGGGGTGGGAGAGTGGTTCTAGAGGGGCCCAGTTATTCATAGGCCACGATATCCGTAAAGAGAATCAGCAATAATATTCATGGTCCCTGATTATCTATGTAGGCATATATGTAGTAAGAGGTAATATATGAAATAAAAAATAGAAGTCTGGTCTAAGGTAAGGAGGAAAATAGACCTTAGAGCAGCATTGGTGAAGTATTGGCACGCATGCCGGGCTGGCACTTGGGGAGTTGCTCCGTTCCCCCTCTTCCTAGCACCTGAGGACATTTTTTGCATGCCCTGCCCCTTCGTCCAGCTGTCCAAAGCCAGCATTTCCTCCCTCCACTCTCTGGGGTAATGTGCTGGCTCACAGGCAGCCTGAAGTTGCAGTTTGGGCACCTGAACTTGAAAACTTTCGCCAATGCTGCCTTAGAATCCCTGAGCCTTAGGAGGGTGTGACTCCTGCCCATAATACAGCAGTGGATGAAGAGATCTAATTCAAAGAGTGCTGATTATATAGGAGGTGGTAGAGAAACATTCCATAACAAGAAGTCTACGTGAAAGTCCATGAACAAGAAGGGGAAATGAAAGAACATTTTAGGGAGGGTCAAGGAAGGGGGAAACACAAGGAATCTTGTAGTGTGTTGTCTATGTCTTCCATTAAAGTCTTACCCAAAGCCCCACTGTGTTCGCTTTTATTGTATCAATATCTTTTTTTTAATACTGATATGTGATTTTTGATCTTGGTATATTTTTATTGATATCACTCAATTTCCCACTGCTTCCTGCCCTGAATATTCTCCCTTATGAACAGAACCATCTCATATAGTAAAGAAGAAAAGAAAGAAGTTAAAAAGAAAAAGGCTCTGTGTTTCTGAAGAGCCTACTCGGCCAGCAGAGGGCAAACTTGGGCAAGTCTTAGTGAGTTGGAAAGATTTAGAGTTCTGTCCTCAGCCAGAGGGAGTCACCAGCTGCCTTTAATAAACTGAAGTCATCAAGTCCAGATGGCAGCAAAAGCAGAAGGAAAAGAAAGCTAGCTCTGGAGTCAGAGGACCTGGGGTTCATATTCAGCCTCTGATACCAATTATTTGCTTGACTTTGCTTAAGTTGTTCAATGTCAATCAGCCTCAGATTCTTCATCTGGAAGGTGAGGAGGTGGTACTGGATGGAATCTTAGGCACCTAGCTCAAGATCTATGACTCTACAGCTCAGGGTATGGAAAGAACTGGCAAGTTGGCATTACTGAACCACCATCGGTGCCCTTTGAAGGACTATGGAGAGCTGGAGATGGGCAACTAGTCTAGTTTTCAAACAGGATGACAATAAATCCTTTCAGCTATAAGACAGAGGATCTTGACTAATCCTGGGAAAAACTATAGCATGCTTTATTAAAAGGATGTTTTTTGAGCACCAGAAAGGGAAGCAGTGATCACTAAAGAACTAATGTAGCATCATGGTGGTTACTAAGTTGGTAGATCATGAAAATGCTATAGACACAGTATGCCAAGACTTAAGCAATGGACACGACCAGTCTCTCATGATATCCTGGAGATGGAAGTCAGGTAGATTTCAGAGTTTCTTAAAGAATCATCCCAAATAGGAGTGTTTAAGGGGTCACTATCAATCTGGAAGGAAGCATTTAGCAGAGGCTAGGCCCTTGGCATTGTTCTATTCTGCATTTTACATCGATTACTTGAATGAAGGCAAAGATGGGTGGAACAAGGGAGCAAATATTTATTAAGTGCCTACCAGGTGCCAAGTTATGGGGGGGGAGGTAGGTGTTGCAGTATTTTGGTAAAGTTATGGGCCTGGAATCAGGAAGACTCAGCTTCCCTGAGTTCAAATCTTCCCTCATACCCATACTATGTGCGTGACTGGGCAAGTCACTTAACCCCATTTGTTCAGTTTCCTTATCTGTAAAATGAGCTGGAAAAGGAAATTGTAAACTGTTGCAGGTTCTTTGCCAAGAAAATCCCAAATGGAGTTACAAATAGTTGGAAACAACTGAACAAAAAATGTGCTAAGCCCTGTGTTAAGTACTTTATAAGTGTTATCTCATTTGATCTTTCCCACAATTTTGGAAGGTACTGTTATCCTCATTTTACAGTAGAGAAAAGAAAATCGAGGCAGGAAGAGGTTATGTGACCATACAACTAATAAGTGTCTAAGACTATATGTGAACTTAGATCTTCCTGATTCCAGGCCTAGTACTCTATGACACCCAGCTGCCAATTAAAAAAAAAAGGCATGTTTATTAAATGCAGATGACAGGAATTTAGGAAGGATTAGACTAATTAGAGTAAGCTCCTTAAAGGCAGGGACTGTCTTTTGTCTCTTTTTGTATCCCCAGGCCTTAGCCCTGTGGCTGGCACAAAGTAGGCCTTAGTAAATGTTTATTGATGGGTAACAAACATATTGGATGACAGAAATGAGTTCAAGGGGAGAATAATGGGTTAAAACAAATAAGAAACATCTAACAAAGATAAACATGATTTTAAAAAACTGAATAGGGAAGACATGCTCAGAAAGGAAAGACTTCATGGAATGCTCTAGGTATCATTCTTTGGTCCTTGTTCTATTCAGCACTTTTATCAGTAATTCCATGGTAGACTGAAGCTGGGAGGGAATGCTAATATGAATAATTGACATCTGGGGTAGCTAGATAGCACAATGGATAGAGCACCTGGCCTGGAGTCATGAGGACCTGGCTTCAAATTTGGTCTCAGACACTTCCTAGTTACATGACCCTGTCTGCCTCAGTTTCCTCAACTGTAAAATGGGGACAATAACACCACCCATGACCCAAGGTCGATGTGAGAATCAAATGAGATCAAAATTGTAAAGTGCTCAGCACAGTGCCCAGCACATTGTAAGTGTTGTAGAAATGTTAGTTCTTCTTATCATTGTTATCAATTGGCCTTTAGTGTGCATCACCCTAACTACAGCTGTCTCAGGGGCCAATTTTAACATCAATTTGAGGTTCTTCTGACAGATAGTGGGGTCAGAAGACTGATAGGTGGTGACCTAGGAGCCAGTTGGTGAGAAGAGAGGACCTCTTGGGGATTTTTCCTCACTCAGGCTCTCACCCCAATCTTATCTAGGAAACCTAATTAAGACAGACACCAGCTGAGGAGAGGAGACAACTATTGGCATTGGTTCATTCCGAAGGGATGGAATGTCCTGGGAAGAGCCTGAATTACATTCTGGGTTGTGATTTTGGGTGTCACGTGTGCATGTTTGACGTTGGTCAACCCAGACTGCCGAAATCCATCTGGCACTAAGACTTTCCACTTTTCCACTGACTACCTTTCTGCCGATATCTTGGGATGGATAGTCTTACTCTAGTCTTCTCTGGGTAAGTCTGCTCTGCCCTAGAGCCACTTCCTACCCTCACCTCCTTCCAATCAGCAAAGTCTAATGAGTCCACCCCCTCAAAGGATGCAAGAATGGTCTGGACCCCAAATTAAAGTCATCTCTGAGGCATAGAGGTAGCATAGTAGATAACAGTCAGGCCTGGAGTTGGGAAGATCTGGGTTCAAATCAGCCTCAGACACTTCCTAGCTGTGTGACTGTGAACAAATCACTTAACCTCCATTGCCTAGCCCATGCTGCTCTACTGTCTTAGAACTGATACTAAGACAGAAGGTATGAGCTTTTTCTTTTTAAGTCTTCTCTTTAGAACAATATAAGATGCAAAATGAATAATTTTGATTATATTAACTTAAAAAGGTTTTGAACAAACAAAATCAATGCAACCAAGATTAGAAGGGAAACAACAAACTGGAAAAAATTTTATAACAGAGTTATAAGAGTTTCTCTTATCTATATATCTTATATAAGAGTTATATAACAGAGTTATATAAGAGTTAAAGAATTTCTCTGATAAATTTTTCATTTCTCAAACATATAAAGAACTAAGTCAAATTTATAAGAATCCAAGTCATTCTCCAATTGACAAATGGTTAAAGGATATGAATAAGCAGTTTTCAGATGAAGAAATCAAAGCTATCAATAATCATCTGAAAAAATATTTGAAATCCCTCTTGATTAGAGAAATGCAAATTAAAACAACTCTAGAGGTACCACCTCACACTTATTAGATTGGCCAATATGACAGCAAAGGAAAGTAATGAATGTTGGAGGGGATGTGGCAAAATTAGGACACTAATGCGTTGCTGATGGAGTTGTGAACTTAACCAAACATTCTGGAGGGCAATTTGGAACTATGGTCAAAGGGCTATAAAGCACTGTATACCCTTTGATCCAGTAATACTACTAGGTCTGTGTCCCAAAGAGATAAAAGTCTTCTCTTAATCATCTGCCTTGGAGGCCAATAGTTCCTCCCTCTTTAACATAACTAGTTACGTTGAGTTGAGAAAGAAGTAGAATTTGTCCCAGAGAGAGTGAAGGGGGAGAACAGAATTACGTTTGTTTGGACATCAGTTTGCATCTGAATGCACATTTCTGCACCACTATATATTGGTTTTTTGATTGTCCACTCTTTGGATTCTCCTTCCCTTCTTCATGATTTGGCTATATTTCTTTCTAGCCAGACTATATCATTCTTGACTCTCCAAGACCTGTCTCCTTTTACCTTGTCAGAGAGAGGTCACCTCATTGGAAGGTGTGGATACGCTTCTAATTCCTGGTCTTGGATACCTTTTTAACGTATGCTCACCCATCCCTTGGGTAGAATAGCCAAGGAGTGTTGCCTCCCTGGAGAAGGGTCTGGAGCAGTGATACCCACCGTCTGATTGGTCACTTCTTCCTTTCTCCCTGCCTTCCAGACTGTCAGGTTGAATGTATATTCGACGCCAGCTTCAAGCCGCTCCTTGGGAATGGTGATAATGCTGCTCCCCCGGGGGCCAAAGTTTAGGGGACACCCTCCAGGATGACTCTGTACGGCGTCGGGGGAGATGGAAAGGGAAAGAGAGAAGCAATCAGACAGACGACCCTGGCCTGGAAGAGGAGGAGGAGGAACCCTTCCACATAGCCGTCCTGTTAGGAAGGGAGATCTCCCAAGTAACAGCTGGTGGCTGCCCCGGGAGAGAGTCCCTCTAACGTCTCCCCTTCTCATTTTGACTCTACGTCCGGAGGGACAGTTACTACGCAGACTCTCTGAGAGTCTCCTGTATAAGGATTAATCGGTGCCTTCACATTTTTCAGGAGTCTCTGGCAGGGAGTAGGGGCTAAAGGAATTTCCCCTGGTTATCCCTCCTTCCTCATGTCAGTCACTTTAGATTTCAGTGTATGTGCTTGGCAAGCCATCGTAAACCAGCGTCCCTGCCTGTCCCGAGCGCCGCTGTCCTGGGGTCTCTGCTGCCTGTCCCCATCCCCGACCCTGCGGAGCAGCAATCCCACCGAAGCTCAACTGACCTTGGAGGAAGAGACGCAGGCCCAGTGGAAGCTGAGGAGGGTCTGGTCGCCGTCTTCCAGGTTGGGGTCATAAGACTTGCCACCATCCAGCACTAGGTCTCTGGCGTTGGACCAGACTCTGTAGGAGCCACCATCGATGATGGGGACAAGGCGGCCTGGGGTCACCGTCACATTGGCCTGAATGCTGCGCGAGAGGGGGGTGTCCCCGAAGGACACCACAAACACAAAGCAGTAGTCCCCCACGGCCAGGGCCAGGCGCGGCACCACCAGCTGGGGCCGGCTCACATCCACGCCGGGCAGCGGCACGTGGGCAGAGCGCCGGTAGTGTAAACAGCTGGCTGCCCGGTACACCTTCCAGTGGTATTCGGTTTGGTAGGTGACACAGCCCCGCAGGTTGATGTGCGCCTCCAGGTAGCTGCGCTGAGACCTACACATCACTACCTGCGTGGGCAGGGCCACCTCCACCTCGGGTTCCTCGCACTCCAGCACTCGCACCGTCACTGTGGTCTTGGCCACCAGGAAACTAACCAGGTTGGAGGCGTTGACCTTTATGGTGTAGTCCCCGGGGAAGAGGTACGTGTGGTTGGACGAGGGGGTGGCGGTCACGTGCGTCTGGGACCCATCTCCGAAGTCCCATCGATAGAACACCCGCCGGGGGCTGGGCGTCGTGGCCGCCTCGAATTGTGCCGATCGGTTTGTGAAGCAGCTTTCGGGATGGAGCTCCACGGCCTGGATGAGGTCCTGGACCTCGATGGTCCTGGTGAGGTTGACGCTGCCCAGGTCATTGAAGGCATGGAGGTGAATCTCGAGCTGACCGGCGGCCACAGGGGTGTAAGTCACCTCTCGGCCAGAGAGGATGACCAGAGAGTCACCCTGAACCTTCTGCAGGGAGAAATACCAGGCGTACGAGACTCGCGACCCCCTCTGGACCCGGGCTGTGAAATTCCTCTCCCCACCCGTGGGTATACCTAGCTCACAGCAGCCCACGATCTGGAGCCCCCCGATGGCTTCCAGGACGGTGATCCGCACCTGGACCTGCTCCCAGCTCACGTGATTCTCTGCCTGCACAGTCACCATGTAGTCACCCACTCTAGGGAAACTATGGGAGAAGTGAGGCTCCCCCAAAGCGGTGGTGACTCCCCCACTGATCAGGAGGCGGTAATTGACATCTGAGCCCGCGGTCAAGTGGATGTTAAACTGGACCCTTTCCCCTGGTTCTACCACCCTGCTGCTGGCCCAGAGCTCCAGGCCCTGGATGGGGTCCTCCACTGTGATGTTACAGCTGGCCGTGGTCCAGCTGACAGCATTGGAGGCGTTAAGCCGGATGGAGAAGGCGCCGGCGTGGGGAAAGACCGCGGCTATTCTCTGGCCGCTCCGAGGGCCGTCTGGCAGCTCCCAGGACCAGCTCACGTTGCTCCCGAGCTCCAGGTCCCCCCAGAAGTAAACAAGGGAGCCCGAGGCCACAAAACGGCTGCCTGACTCCCCGCAGCCAACGGTGAGGCCAGCCACAGGCTCCTGCACATCCACGTGGACGGTGGCATTAACCGAGCCGAGTTGGTTCCCGGCTGTGACAGTGACTGCCCACAGCCCCGGGCTGGAGAACGAGTGGACGATGAACGGTTCTGCGGCCTCCACGGACACCCCCTCCTGCAGGAGCCAGGCATAGGTGATGCTGGTGCCACTGGATATCTGGGCACTGATGTTGACGGACGTGTTCACAGCAGCCGGGTTGGGGGAGGCGGAGGCCGCCAGCTGCCCCACTTCCTCCACAAACTCGAGCGTCCTGTTGACGACGGCACTCCCGAGCATGTTGATGGCTTTGAGCTGGACGTGGTAAGTGCCAGCCTCGAGGACGGTCAGGGAGAAGACCTTGCCGTGGGCCGCATGGCTGAGGCCGCCGTCCTGCTGCAGCGCCCAGCTGTAGGAGATGTTGGTGCCGTCTCTCACTGCCGCCTGAAGCTGCAGGGTGCGGTTGGTAGGGAAGCAGCCACCTTCCCCCCCACCCAGCATCTGTAGCCCCTCGATCTGCTGCAGCACATAAATGAAGATGCTGTCTTGGAGGGAGCTGACTTCGTTCTCGGCGGTGACAATGATGTTGAAGGTCCCCACAGAACGGAAAGTGTAAGATATGGTGGAGGAGCCTAGGATGGGGGTGCATCGGTCGCAGAGCACCCAGGAGTAGTGCACGTCGCTCCCTGCCTCCAGCGTGGTAGTGAAACTCACGGAGCCATTCAGGGGGACCACCGTCCTGCTGGCGTTGACGCTCAGGCCCTGGATCCGCCTCTTGACCGTGACATTGAGCTGGGCTTCACTGCGGCTCACCTCATTCCATCCCACCACACTGATTGTGTAGCTGCCTGTGTGGTTGTAGGCATGGATGACCCGCAGGCCCTCCTGCCTCTGGCCATCGCCCAGGTCCCAGCGGTAGCTGGCCGGGCTCCCACTGCCCAGAACAGAGAACAGGTAGGGCTGGCTCAGCTCCAGCACATGGGAGCTGTTGACCTCGATGCTCGTAATGCCCAGGGGTTCTTGTACCTCCACGAAGGCCGTATCGTTGTCTGAGGAGACGTTGTTGGACACCGTCACGGTGACCAGGTAGATTCCGGGGACTCTGTAGGTGTGGCTCGCCTCGGTGCCTCCTGAGCGGGCAGAATCATTGGCCCCGAAATCCCAAGAGTAGCGGTAGAGAAAGGGAGGGAAGGCCTGAACCTCCAGCGTGGCTTCCTCTCCAAGCTTCACAAACTGTCTTTCAGGCTGAAGAGTGATGTTGCTGACCTCAGGCTCCACGCACACACTGGTGAAGTAATGGGCCTTGTTGACAAGGCTGGACAAGACCAGCGAGAGGGGGAAAACCCCACTTCGGGTGAAATTGTGCATCACTGTGGGATGGCCGTAAACGGTGGCATTAGATGAGCCATCCCCAAAAGTCCAGTCGAAGACGTAATGGGTATAGTCCCCAGTCACGTGGGCCGTTAGCTGGACCTCAGGCTGTTCGGGGATGCAGGACGAAGGCTCGATCTTCAGCACTTCCAGGACAAAAATGTGGATGGGCAGGACCTGGAAGACGGAGCTGACGGGGTTGGCCGCGGTCACTTGGATGGTGCAGTTCTCGTCCTTCAAGTAGACATACTGCACAGAGGCCTCTGGGCCCGTCAGCACTGTGCCATCGCCCATATCGAAGGTCCACGTAATGTTGTCCCCGGCTTCCACTGAAGCATTGACCACGACGGCCATGCCCTTTTCCGTGGCCGCAGTCGAAGTCACTCGCAGGCCCCGGATCTCCTCAAACACCCGGACAGAGAGGCGAGCGCCGACGCTGCTCACGGTGTTGTTGACCGTCAGGCTGATGTTATATACTCCTCTGCTCACATACGTATGGGTGACCTCTGGCTGATTCTGCAGCACCACCGGGGAGCCGTCCCCAAAGTCCCACGTGTACAGGATGCCAGTGGGAGAGGGCAGTGGATGAGGCATAAAGGTGATGGGGTGGCCGACCCCGAGAGCCCCACTGTCCGTCCTCACAGTGACATGGGGCAGGGAAGCACGGACGCTCAGAGGCACCTGTTGGGTCAGGTTCTCCAAGGTGTTGTACACAAACACTGTGATGTTGTAGTCACCTGAAGGAGACAGATACGGGAAAGAGAAAGCTGGTCAGTCAGTCATTCCACAGATTGTTTAAAGCATCAGTTGGGTGCCAGGCACAATACTAGGTGCTAGGGATACAAAATGAGAATGAACAAGTTCACATTCTATCGGAGGAAGCAACACGGCAATGTGGAAAGAGCCCTGGTTCTGGCGGATTAAAATCTCACCTCTAATTCTTACTACCTGGTTGGCCTTGAACAAGTCATTTAACTTCCTGGGTCTCGGCTGCCTCATCTGTAATGTGAGGTGGTTGGGCTAGATGGCTTCTGAAGTCCGTTCTGTCTCTAGTACTGTAATCCCATGTTAATAAGTATATTAAAATGAATACAAAACAAATACCAGGCAATCTGGAGGGAGAGGATAACTGGGGATGTCAAGAAAGGCTTTTTTTGTAGGAGGTGGCACTTGAGGCAAAAGGCAGGAGGGGGTGCATTCTAGGCAAAGGAAGAGACTGCAAAAACACAGAGATGGGAGATGAAATATATGTGAGGAGGAGCGAGGAACCAGTTATTCTGTCCAGCATTTCAGAAGGACCCCCAAACCCTGAAAGTCAGTCACACTAGAGTCTGAGACGCAGTACCCCACTCCCCATGCTGATGGTACGGTTTCTTCCATGGATCTCGACAATACTATAAACTCAGAAAGGCCCATCATTGAGAACCAGGTAAGAGAAACAGAGATTTATCTCACGTCAATAAACCCAGGCAACATGCAGTCCTGAAGGAGGAACCGAGGGGGAGAGAATTGCCGATTTTGACTCGCCACTTTGGAATATCACAGGAAAATTGGGAGGGAGAGGAAAACTGCTACCCCTGACACTGCTTACCTGGGACATGGTAGGTATGCGTGACGTTGTGTTCAATTAGCACTTGATGGACTCCAGGCTCAGGAACCAGAAAAGACTCATTGTATGGGGGCTTGAACTGACCGCTCTCCTGCTCCCCATCCCCAAATGTCCACCTGGAAAGAAGGGAGGAGGAGGAGTAAAGGAATGAGCAAGTACCTTGAAACAAGAGAGGGACGTCCAGAACACAACTAAATTAGGGTGGGGAGGGTGACACGGACCACCTCCTGTACCAGCACCCCAAGGGGCAATGACTGGAATTGCCACACAGGACTTTGGAGACGGGGACCGCCTTCTTTGGGTCAGAGGGCTAATACTTCCATCCCAGGGCAGAGAAAGGTGAAGAAGTACTGAAATGCTCAAATGGCTCCAGGGAATTGGCTCAGGTCAAACAGATTGTCCCTGCTCCCTTGCTATCCTACCCCCCAAGACTGAAATATAATTAACTAAACTCAGAGTTCTTAATTCACTCTGGTTGAGGGGATCCCCAACAGAGAAGTGTGTTCTCAGATCAGTGAAGGCTATCCTGAATGTCCCCAGCCACAACTTCATTTCTCCCCAAAGAGAGCTCCAAATGAGAGTTACTGTGTCCATTTGGCCAGCAGAGAAACTGATGCTCAGGGTGGCACGGGGCGGGGGGGGGGGGGTTTGAGATGGGGGAAGACTCACAAGAAAGTGACTTCCACAGCTGAGTCCACTTGGACACTAGCGCCAAGCTGCAGCGTGGTGTTCTGGGGAATGATGGCTGGAACCTCTGACACCACCAGGTCTCTCATCTTATTCATCTTCTCCACTGTGACATTGTAGTTCACGGTGACGTTACTCACGTGGTTGGAGGCTGTCAGCTGTAGGACACAGGAAGGGCTGGGACCAAAGACCTGAAACCAGGTCCTCAGAGGGGGAGGCAGGGTAGAGGAACAGAAAAGGAAGCCAGACAGGAATTCAAACACAGAGCAGCACACACAGAGGAACAGAAGGTTAGAGAAAGCCCCAAGTCCCTTTCCTCCCCCCTCCTTCCCTTCCCAACCCCCCCCAACCAACTCACTCACCCTTAGGTTTTTCAGGACCCTTCAGGAACAGAAAAGCAAAGCAGAAAAAAAAAGGCAGAGATGAGATCACACACAGGAAGCAGTTGCTACATCAGCCTGTCCTGCTTAGGAAGCAGGGATGTTCAGGCCCAGAGCCGCTGGCCAGCCTCTCTCTAAAGCCCACGGGACGGACAAGGGGTCAGTGTTTCTATTTACCGAGAGTTTAAAGACAGCAGCACTCTGGTAGATGACGTTGAAGACCACGTTGTAGAAGGTCAGAGACTGCTTGTCATCTATTGTCCACTTAAAGACGACGTCGGAGCCGGCTTCCACTACGGGGCTGTATCTCTGGAATGAAGGAGACAGACATAGCTCCCATGCTCCCAAGTGGAGGGGCAGCCAGCCAAGACCCCCCCTACCAAAGCGGCATTAGGGAATCTCAGACTCTACCTAATTATGGCTCCCTGACCACTCATATAGGATTCCTCCTGGCCCCAGGAAGCACTGGGAGGACTCTTACTCATTCATTCATTTACTCAAAAGTATTCATTAAATATATGTATATGCTGGTCACAAAGTCAAAATGAAACAACACTTGCAGATAGCTGATTTAAACATGAGTTTCACATAGTTGTTTCTATAAACTGCCTGATGGTCCAGACTCTTCTCCAACTTGTCCCTTTCCCTGAGACCATCCAGGCAATCTCTAAGTGTGGTTAGGAAGAGATGCCCCCTGCTCAGGGACAGCTAAACCCTCTTACCCCAGATTTTAGACCTCAAGACGGGGGGATATCTAGGGACTAGGACCAGTACTATTCCCAACTCCCTGAGAAGGGCAAAAAGAAGCCTCCCTTTAAGTAGTCCCTATTTATAGCCAAGGGGAACCTCTCCTCCCTTCGGTTCCTTGATTCCTACTCACCACCAGGGTGCTCTGCAAGACCCGGGTCTGTGGGTTTGGGGTGGCACTAAGCCCCCGGATGGGCTCCTCGGCTTTCACCTGAATGCTGATGTTCTCGAGGCTCACACGGTTCTCCGCTACAATCTCCACCAGGCTTTCATCCTCTCCAAGCCCATCGAGTTCCAGTAATGCAAACCAGCTGTCATTGGTTTCACGGGCACAGTCGGCCGTGAGCCTGGCCACTCCCAGGGGGCAGGACGCTTCAAAGGGCACACTCTGGTTGCTGCCCAGCCGCCGGGCTGTGGAGTTGGCCCCTGAGCTGATCTTCAGCACTAGGTAAGTCCAGTTGGTCGATACATAGATCAGACCGCCCTGGGGCATGGGATGAATGACTCGGAGTCCTGCCACAGGAGACAGTACGTGGAAGCTACAGGACAGGTTGTGGCTGGACACGCCATTGTCCAGGGAAGCTCGGAACACGTAGCGCCCGACGTGCTGTAGCCCAGGGTTAGAGGGCTGGCCCAGGAGACGGGTCACCTGCTCGGTGGCGAAGAGCAGACGCAGGGCACAGGTAGAGCCATTAGGGACAGGCACCTCTGAGAAGTGAGCAGGTAGGCTGGGCAGCCAAGTCGAGGCATTGGCACTTAAGCACTCGGGCTGGAAGCGTTGGTGGGGAAGAGCTTCAGGACGAGGCAGAAATCGTAGCAGAGAGCCTGGACCGGCATCGTGTTGGAGGCTGAAGAGGTCTCCAGGAAGCAAGGAGATATTCTTGCCGCTGAAGCTCACCTGGAGGGAAAGGCAGTACGGTTAGATATGCCAACTGGCTCAAGTGGTCCCACAGCTGATTTCTGGTAAGTGCTGACCGCTGTTGTGGGGGAGGGGGCACTTGGGCAGAACCTTCCCTGACACAAAAGGAAGCACAAGATGACTTCATTCCTGAAGATAAAATTATTATAATTTTTCCCTATTAAAATGATTTAAATTTAATGGTGCTGACAAACTGAGTAGGGCATATCATTTTAGTTCCTTGTTTACAATTTAAGATGAAAATTTTCACCATGACTATACCCCATCCCCAGCAACATTGCCAAGAGCTGGGGCTCTGTCCCTGGGCATGTGGCATAAGAGTGGTCTGTTCCTTCTAGTACAGCGGCTCTTTAAATGTTTTTGCATTCTGGATGCCTGTGTTAGTTTGGCCAAACCTATGGACCCCTTCTCAGAATACTTTTAAAAGCACAAAATAAAATATGTAGGATCACAAAGGAATTATTTATACTGAAATAGTTCTCAAAATACATATATATGTATTTTTAAAACATGAAACAAGTATTTGTTTAAAGTCTTACCTTTGACCAGCTAGCACCACAAATGTCCTCTTTGCTTCTGCATATCTGTCTAGGTTGTTCTGCTATTATTTACACAGTTGTCAGTGTATATACATGGCTATTTGGATTCAGTTTCCTATCTTCTGCCTCCCTTTGTGTAAAGCTTCCCATGAAACTCCATAGTCTTCACAGTATCACTGTCAAATTATCATGTACTAGTTTGCCAGCTAATTCCCTAATCCTTAGACACAAGGATTGTTTCTAGGGTTTTTGTGCTTTCAAATTGCATTTCAAAGAATCATTTTATAGAAGCAGGTATCTTCCTGCCTCACCATCACTCCCTTTCCCCAATCATGAATACCCTTAAGAGTTTGAAATCTATATAAAAAAACCAGACCCCAGTTTTAGAACCCCTATTCTAACAGGAGAGTCCCCAGGGATAGCACCGAAAGGAAAAACATTCTTCTCCCCCCCCCCCCATCCCCCAGAGGTCCAGGTCCAAAGCTGGGGAATACATACTGAATACTGAGAGGAAGGGCCTGCTGGGAGAGAGAACAAGAACTCCCTCCAAAGTGAGTAGTGGCCGGACCAGTGGTTGTCCTGTTCAGGGGAGGAATCATTAGCACAGGGTGATAGGCTGCAAGGACTGTCCAGGGGCAAGCACAGATTTGCCAAGGGACACCAGTGCTCTCCAGGCAAGCAATCAAGGGGCACCCACGTTTGGTTGTCCATGGATGGGCATAAAGGTTGGCTAGTGTTCTCTGGAATACCTGGAAGGAGAGCAAGAAGGAGGTATGAGACGGGGGGAGGATTTGCCCAAAAGAGAAGATCCCAAGCATGCTCCAACTCTATTTTCCAGAAGAGAATTTATGTAATATCTTTCTCTAGCAACAAACAGAGAAGACTTAGTCTCAGCACAGACCAACTGGCTTAGGCTAAGGGAATGAGAAACACGGACTAGAACCTGGCAAACACGACTGTTATCTAACAACTGTGTCTAATTCATGGGCTCTGGCCATGAAGAGAGGGGTTGAGTCTTGGAATGCCTTCTCTAGGTAGCCACAGCTTCCCCCTGCCCTGGGGCCAAGCATACGAGAGGAGAGCGAGAGTCTTACCCCCTTCCACAGGACGATACACCTGAAGCCTCATTTGTACAGGCTGCATCAGGTCCTGAGTCTCAAACTCAGCAGCAGTGAGAAAACCCTTCTGTTGCATCTCCAGACCAGGAAAAATCATCACCTGGACAGAGAGAGAAAGAGGCCTCAACATACAGGCTGAGAGTTAATTTGCCCACCTGGACTGAATGGTCCTGTGTGTTGAGGACTTTGCTCAGAGCTGGCAGGGAAGGGAAAAGAAGGGATCTTTATCCACAGAGAGACCCTCATATGATGGGGTGAAGGGGAGTGAATTCCTGACCTCAGGAACCTCCCAGTCTGAGGCAAGACATTGCCCCTGTCCTGAGGGACCTCCACGTATGATGGGGGTACTGATCTTCCTTGTCATTTGGGGAAAGACAAAGGGAGCTCCTAATCTGACAGGACCATCCTTGTTTTTAGGGAGCCCCTAGAAATATAATCCCCCCCTTGGGGAGCACCTAGTCTTATGGGGGAGACATGGTTAATGATGTCAGGAAGCTCCTAGTCTCCCTGGGAAATCTTCCAGTCGGATAGGGGAGGCAGAGTTCCCAGCCCTTTGGGGAGGGATTCTTAACCTAATTAGAAAAACAAGATGTAAACACATCAATAAGATTCAAGAAGGAATCAACAAATGCCAAGGAGTGGGGTGGGGGAATGAGAAGCACACTTAGAATCGGGTGGGAGTCCCTCAGATGAGGCTTCCTGGAGAAGGTACATTTTTAACAGGATTGGGAGGAAAGATTTAAGAGGCAGAAGCTCCACGTTACCTCCACAGTCTCACGTCCTGGGGCAGAGAGGGAGTCCCGCTCCTCCACCGGGACCGTGGGCCCTGGCAGATCTGAGCCGGCATCACCCACAAAGAAATTATCCGCACTCGACACAATCCCTAGTAAGGAGAAGGGACTGATGGCTTGGGTGTTCTTGAGGTCAGAAGGTCTCTGGTCTCCAAGCAGAGGAAGCAATGGCTTGAATGGCCAGAGAGAAATGTACTTGTTTGGCTGGGGGGATTAGGGGAAGAGGATGAGAATGGCAGTGGTGATAGGCAGAAACAGGCAGGGACACTTGCTGTTCAGCAGCCTCAGGCCTTTCCAATCCCCCCATCCCCACAACTCGGTTCTCAATCAGCCACTGGCCCATGGATAATAATTTTGTGCAGGGGAGAGGTCCTAGCTCCCAGAGTAGGACTGGAGAACTGTGTGATGAGTGTGGGGCCTGAGAAAGGCTCTGTTGTCAGGCTGCCTTGGGCTTGGACATTGGGGTGCTCTGGGCTGCCAGAGGGCACTCCGTGTGTGTGTGTGTGTGTGTGTGTGTGTGTGTGTGTGTGTGTGTACGCCTGTGCCTCCCCACCTCTCGAGAACAAATACCTGTGGGCTGGAACTCGCACACATAGCTGTGGGTGGCCGTACAAAGGTCGGTATTGCACTGGCCGGCAGGGCCCAGGCGCACACAGTGCTCGGCGTTGGCAGGGTGCGGCTCTCCAGGCAGCCAGTTCTGACAGCTCTCCAGGCTGAAGGCCTCTCCGTGGGGTGGCACCCCTGGACCCGTCAAGGCCGTGAAGCCAATCCATACATCGAGGCTCCTGTCAACGGCCAGGGTCTACTTAGCTACAGGCCCAGTGACATTTGAGACCGGCAGGGGAAGGGTGAGAAGTCACCAGCCTCAAAAAACAGAGAGCGCTCCTGGCCTGGGACCCAGGAAAAGACCAAGGGGCAGAGCAGGGCATAATGGTGCGAGGAGAGGGAGGCAGCCTATTCCTGTCCAAGATGCTCTTTTGTTTGTCTTTGTCCCTCCTAAGCCTCAGACTCAGCCCGGTCAGTGCAAAAATGGAGTTACTAGTTAAAGGGCAAAGTCCTGGAGGAACAGAAGTCAACAAAGCGTGGGCTATAGCTCCAAAGTCAGTGCTCTGGGGACTATGAGTTTAGGGTCCTCAGAGTCCTGGTTACAGCCAGAGCTCTTCCTTCATGTAATTTCCCCGGACCCTTTGCTGCCAAGGCCTTGTTGCTCCTCTCCAAGTGTCTTCCCCCTGCTAGCACAGCCACGCTGGGATGGGCGTGTGCATGAATCACGAGGGAGGAAGATTTCTCCTCTCCCCCAAAGTGGAAGCACCCATTCCCAATCCTCCCCCATCCAGACCCACAGCTGAAGAACTGTGGTACTGGGTAGGGACTGAGTTGGGTGACCTTAGAGGTGAACCCTAGGGTCTTCATCCTACTCAGCCCATCCCATGAAGGTCCCCTTCTACCCACTGATCTTTGGGGCTTGAAAGCCTCTCTGTGTCCTCATGGGAGGGAGATGGAGTAGCATCACTAGGAAATAAGTGGACACACACACACCACTATATGAATTTATATGGATAAGTAGATTTTAGAGAAAAGGTAGAGCAAGAGTGAATGAGTGAGTGAGAGAGGACAAGAGAGAAAGAAAGAGAGAGAATGAGAGAGAGAGAACAAAAGAAAAAGAGATAGAACAAGACAGAGAGAGGGAGAGGAAGAGAGAGAGCGAGAGAGAGACAGGATGAGAAAGAGAACAAAAGATAAAGAGATAGAACAAGGCAGAGAGAAAGAGAGAGAATGAGAGAGAACAAAAGAGAAAGAGATAGAATAAGAGAGAGAGAAAGAGAGAGGGGGAGAGAGAGAGGAAGTGAGAGAGCCAGGATGAGAGAGATAGGATGAGAGAGAATGAGATAGAGAACAAAAGAGAAAGACAGAGACAGAACAAGAGACAGAAAAAGAGACAGAACGAGAAAGGGAGAGAGAACGAGAAAGAAAGAGAGAGAGACAGAAACAGAGAGACAGAGAGACACACTAAATGACCCAGTAAAGCTTCTTGCTAATGGAAACCACATTTCTACTTCATTTCCCCACAAGGCCAAAGAAATCTGAAGCTTCAAAATGGGTGACTATGTGCGTATGTCTTCTCAGACTGGGTTGGTCACACCTGTTTTCGCCACCGACTGTTTCAGACGGTCTGGATACTCAGCCCAGGGCCCCAAAGGGGAGAAGTCATAAATGGACACAGAGTCATACAAATCATGCAAATACTCAATATGAGAAAGTTGGTATCAAGAAACATTATATCTGGGACAGAGCTTCTCCCTTCCAGGGATGTGAGCCTTCAGGGGCCACCTGAGACTAAGAGGCTTGGGATATAAACTGGGAATATTCAGTGTGGGGTTAAGATGGGCCTGGGGCATCAGAGAATTCTGGACACTGTTACATTTTCCCAGTCCATCTGGGAAACAGATTTCCCCACTGGGTGGTGATGGGGGGAGGGGCATGAAATCCAGGGAGGGGCCATTTGGGGAACACCCCTCTACCCTCACATCTGGGACATTCCGTGTGCTTTCCTAGACATGTTTATAAAAGCTGCCCCCAGCCAACATCTGCATCTGGTAGTGTTGACAAGAGCAAGCCATCAGGCCGGAAGAGTTCTTCTCCTCCCCAGGGCCAGAGCAATAATAGCCCTGTCATGGCAGCTGGCCAACTGGACAGAACCACCTCTGGACCAAGCTGCCCAGTCCAGCTTCCCCCCTTCTTATTCTCCCTCCCCTCTTCTACCCCAGCTCTCACTTACCCCCTTCTTCATTCTCTGACTCCTCCAGTGAGTATTGGCAAAAAATGACTATATCCAAGGCGCAAAGTCCCCAGATCCTATGTATACATATCATATGTCTTGCTTCCCGGCCCCTTAGGCTTTGGGGAAATCCCCACCAGCAATTCCCTGCCACTTTTTCTAGCAGTTTCTAAATTATCCATGCTATAATGAACAAATGTGCTTTGGATAATCCAAAAGGCATATCTACAGGTTTGGGGGTACTGATTTATTTTATTTTATTATTATTTTTAAAAATCCATGTCTTATCTAAATGATCACCCTAGCGTAAACATCAACAACATGGAAATAGGTTTTGATCAAGGACACATGTAAAACACAGTGGAATTGCACGTCGGCTACAGGAAGAGTGGGGGGAGGGGAGGAAAAGAACATGACTTGTAACGAAGGAAAAATGTTCTAAATTGACTAATTAAATAAAATTTTCAAAAAAAAAATCCTTATCTGAGAATTGATACTAAGACAGTAAAGTGGTAAGGACTAGGCAACTGGAGTTAAGTGACTTATACCCAGCTAGTTGTCCCACTGATTTATTTTAGATTTTACTTGATTTTCAGGTTCCCTCTCCTCTCCTTCCCATCTCCCTCACTGCCCCCACCCCTACAAGAAAGCAAGGAAAACAAATTCTATTACAAGTACAGTCGAGCAAAACAGTTTAGTATTGGTCATGTCCAAATATACATAATAGATATATTAGATGTGACCAATACTAAAATTAAACTAAAAATTAAAAAATACATATATACATATAAACATATATATATATATATATATATATATATTTGGATGTGGCCTCTGTGTGTTTGTAGACATATATATATATATGTATATATATGTCTTGATGTCCACAGAGTCTATCCCCTCCCTATCTGAAGTTAGGTAACAGATTTCATCATGAATCCTCCAGAATTGAGGTTGGAGTGTGGAGCCAAGATGGCGGCTTAGTTGCAGCAAAAGTTAGAATGATGGTTGGTCATTGTATTGATCAGATTTCCTAAGTCTTTCCAATGATCCAAGATGATTCCAAAGGATCCATGATGAAAAATGCTATTCACTGAGAGTGTGAGAGAGTGAGAGAGAGAGACAGAGACAGAGACAGAGCAAGTTAGCTGATGAACTCCGCATGTAGATTGAAGCATACTTGTTTAAAACTTTATTTTTCTTATTTGTGTGTTTTCTTTTGCAATGTGGCTAATATAGAAATATATTTTACACAATTTCACATGCATAATCAAGATCATACTTTTGGCCTTCTCAAAGGGTGACGTAGGAGGGGGGGTAGAATTTGGAACTCAAATTTTAAAAAAATATGTGAAAATTTTTTACATGTAATTAATAAATATTTAACAAAATTTCTTTTTAAAAAAGGATTCTTGAGTCTTTCAAAGTTGTGTTACTGTTTTCTTGCATGAGCATTCTTGTCCTAATTCTGCCTAGCTCTGGTTATAATGCTTGTAATTAGCCCCTGCTGTCTGCACTATATAGAAAAGGAGGGTATTGAAATAATAAGGGTGATCAAAAGCTGCTCCCTAATTTTTCAATATCTTCAATATTGGCATCAACATCTGTGGAAAATCCTTCACTAACATCCTCCCTCGATGCTAATAGTGGTACGGAAGTGACTTTGGATTCTTGGAGATTATGCCAGTGGGGCGCAGGCTCTACCAAGCTAGTAAAACTCTAAAGATGGACTCACTGATTGTCTACTAATTTGAAGATAAACCCAGCTACATTAAAAAAGGATTGTGATGGGGCAGCTGGGTGACTCAGAGGATAGAGAGCCAGGCCTGGAGACGGGAGGTCCTGGATTCGGCCTCAGACACTTCTTAGCTGTGTGACCCTGGATGAGTCACTTAACCCCCATTGCCTAGCCCTAACTGCTCTTTTGCCTTGCATCCCTAGGACTGATTTTAAGACAGAAGGTAAGAGTTTAAAAAAAAAAAAAGGATTGACACCCAGCTGACAACTCTCACCAACTCACTGAAGGGCTGCCATCTATATCGGTGGAGGGAATCCCACACTGATGAAACAGTGGCTTCTGGTGGTTTATCCATGGATAGTTGAGTAAAGAATAGTGACTCTGGTCATTCTAACCCCTACCTCTGGGGCTCCCCCTTTTATCTTTAGCTCTCGGGAGGCCGAGTTGCAGGCGTGTATTTTCAAAGCTCCCTCCGGATGGGAGATACGGAGTTTGAAGGGCTATGGATCCTTAGACCCACTTCAACCTTCCCTTTAGATTCCTGGGCAATAGAGATGCCCACCCTGGCCAGGAAGTCAGTCCTATTGGATCCCTCGCATCCTATTTCTGGCACCCAGAGAGAAGACTGCCCTTACCTGGTGACCTGGGAGACCAGGAAGCGCTGGATCTCGGGGCTGCCCACAATGGCCAGGTCTCCCCCACCCCAGGCAAGGCAGTGCCTCTGGGCCTGGAGCCACGCAGCCTTCTCCACTACCAAGCGATAGCAGTGACCATTCCCAGGGAAGATGTCAGTGTTGGAGGGGCACAGGGGGTGAACCACTGTAAAAGAGGGTAGGGAGAGAAAGAGTAAGGATTCCTCTTGAGAGAAGCCTGGGACAACCCTACCCACTGTAGCAGTGACCCAAACCGGGCCTTCTGCCCTGTGCCCTGGCCACCTCCAGACCATCAGCGGCAGGGTGCGCGGCATGAAGGCTCCTTCTTGGCTCTTCCATTCCACTCTGAGTCATTGGTAAGAACATGGTGGGGAGGGAAATGGGCAATGCACGCTAAAAAGCGAGGGGGTGGACAAAACTAGCACAATGAGTGGATTCACGTCCCTCAAAGCCTGGGAGGAGTAAAACGGAGCAGGGAGAAGAAAGAGGTGCCTCTTCCCCCTAACCTTGAGCAGGCTGCTCGCTCTCTGCCGTGATGCTGTAGGTGGCGCTCAGTCCGGTGCCTCCTCGGTTCCGGACACCAATTTCAAGGCTTTCGTTACTTTGTAGCCAGGACGGGCACAGCAGCTCTAGTTCTGTGGGCACGGCCTCTACCTGCACCTCGGTCCACAGCAAGGCCGTGCCTACTTCCAAGGTCAGAACAGCCGTCACGTTGTAGTGGCCAGGGAGAATAAATCGATGAGATGCCGCCGGGCCGGCGATCAGGGCCGGGGCTCCATCGCCAAAGTCCCAGCGTAAGTTGTTGGCAGGCAGCGGGGTGCTCACATTGAAGACCACGGGGTGGCCAGCAGGCTGGGGGCCCCCGGGACCCCAGAGAGAGGCTTCTAGGGAGGCAGGGAAGACGTTGTGGAGAATGAAGGGGACCCGGCAGGCAACGGGAGGTGCTGCGAGCCCAGGACAGAAGCGGAGGCAGCCGGAGGATGCATTTGGGGAGCGTGCCATACCACAGAAGCAGCGGCCCTCCTCTGAGAGCCCCCCATACTGCTGACCAAAGGAAAAACAGAAGGCGCTGCAGGTATTCCGCGTGAACTCCCCATCGAGGGCAGCAGAGAAGATGACCACAGTCATAGCGCTCGAGCTGTTGTCTTGGACACAGGCGATGTACTCCAAATCTGGCAGGGACAGGGGAACAGGTGCATGAGAGATCCGTGTTCTCTTTCTCCAGGAAGCCCTCCTCCATATGCCTGCCTAATTTTGGACCCTTTCTTAATTTATGGATTCAATTTGTCCTGCTTTAATTTGCGCTTGTTTCTTTGTGATTTTTCTGGCCTTTATTTTCCTGCCTTTGTCTCATTTTCCCCACATCAAAAGCTTCCAAGATCAGGGGCTAGCTTTCTTCCTCCCTCCTGTCTTCCCCCTAGAGGGCCTTCAAAAGGACTCTGCCAGCAGAGAAATTCAGTCTGGATATCAACTGATCCATCCGGGGTACTTGGCCCTCCGCCATAGCCCCACTCACCACAGGTGCCATCAGAGAAGGAGACACTGAGGATGGGGACATCTGCCAGCCGGGGTGGCTCAGCACATCGAGTCTCCCTCGGTTGAACCACACTGACCTTCTGCTCATCCACCCAGCTGGGAAACCAGGACAGGTTGCAGTCACAGATGAATGGATTCAAACTCAAGTTTCTGCCACAGAAGAAAAGATGGGGATTAGGAGAACCCCAGACATAGAAGAAATGGGTCAAAGACCACCTACTCCAACTTTTACATATAGGTATGTGGGCCACTCTTGAGGGGAAATAGGAAGAGGCTTTAATTTGAAGTTCTTTAGGAATTGGGATTCTGTGGCTTCTCTTGGGCACCCTCCCAGTCAGTATTATCTAGTCCTGACAGTAGGGAGTAACATCTAATCTAAATTCCTTTGAGAATATTGTTAACAAATCTCTTGTTTAGTCTTTAGAGTGTGGGAATTCCTGGAGGACCCGGACTCGTCTATGGAAGGATGATGTAGGGAGAGGTGAGCCTATGGTGAATTTGAGCCCTGTGACTTGAAGCTCCAGGAAATCCCCAAATGTGACAGGAAGCCCCAAGAATTGAGGCAAAATCCCTGCTTCCTTAACCCACCATTGCTTGCAGCCCAGACCCCAGTTGGTTCTCTGGATCACTCAGGAAATAGATGTCCAGATAAACTTCTCTGTCCCTCAGAAGCTATACTCGGGGTCAGTCTAAGGGGGAAAGATGTGTATGTGTAGGGATAATTCTTGACCTAATCAGAACAGTCATTATTGAATGAAAATTGTTCCAGCTTACATTTCACTTAAATTAAATAAATTAGCAAATATTCCTTCTTCTAGTGTCAAAATCTTGTTGTTGCTGATGTCTCTGGAAGACAGGAAAGGAAAGAGAAAGGTCAGTTAGTCATAATGATATACTTCCCCTCCCTCCCAGAACTAAGGACTTCCTTGGGCCAGGCCCTGGGCCTGCCACTTAGTTAGCTTAGTCTAGGTTGGTTGGTCCCTTCCTAGAAAGCCTGGCTGCTTCCCAGAGCAAGTCGAAGCCCTTTCTGCCATGTTTATAATAAATATCACTGACTTATGAAATTCCCATTCTCCAATTACCTTCTCCAATCTAACCCTCGATCATACTTGATCCTGTATTGTTTTCTAATTGTTTCAAGTGCCTAACTGTGGTCTTCCCCACTAGACTAAGGAGCTTCCAAAGGGAAGGGAATGTGTGTTCTTCCCATATCACCTTTCACTGGGGTAGGCACATAAGGATCTCCAATTTCAATGGAGTGGGAACTACTTCCACCATCGAGTAGCCTCTGCCATGATGAACCTCTGTGGAGTTATCTAGGTTAATGTCCACAACCCTGGTGCCTTAAGTAAGTGAGACATGGTAGAGCTTATGTGCCATTGCCATCACCTTCAAGAACTAAGGATCGTCAGTCTATCAAGCACCAAACATTTACTTTGCCCTTACTATGTGCCAGCCCCTGGGCTAAGCACTGAAAATACAAAGAAAAAACAAAGTCCCGGCGCTTGAGGAATTTAGAAGGGGAGACCACACCATGTGAAGGCATTGTTGGAATAAGATTTTAGTGGAAGTCACTTGAGAATAATAAAATTAATTTTTTAAAAGAACACTCTGAATTCAAAACAATAAGATTAATTGCAAAATGGATTCAACTTGCAGTTAGCAAAAAAAAAATCATTGAGTATATTTATTAACTTAATTTTCTTTGACTCCAATAAAAATATTTTTTAAATTAAATTCCTTTTTTTTTGTTGTTGTTTTGTTAAGCCCTACATCTAGTTCTTCTCTGGGTAGATCCCCAGATCTACATTTGGGCTGTCTGGTATTTATGAATGGGTCACCTGACCTATAGGACCTCTGAGGAATGATCCTGAGAAACTTGGGGGTTGGGGAGACAAGGCATGGGCATTTGGGGGGGGGTGAAGATTAAAAACAGATGGGTGCCAACACAGATTTCGGAAGCATGATGAGAAGAGTGTGAGAGTGGTCACAAAGGATAGTCAAAGCGGCTCACGTACAGTTGTGTCAAGGCTGAGAGGTTTTCAAAGAACTCGGTCTCTAACGTGTTGATGAAGTTGTCCGAGAGGTCCCTGGGGAAACAAAAGGGATCATGGATAAGGCTCATGGGTCGCTTCCAGAAATGGGGATCCCTGCTGCTTCACCAAAGGTCAGGTGATATGGGGCCATGGTTCTGCTAGCAGGCTTCCTAAAAGCTGGAGCCCGCAGAGAGTTTCCTGCTCTATTTTCATTCCCTTTCTTCTCTGGGAGCAGATTTTCCAGGCCTGAAGGAAGTCAGGGGGAAGGAAAAGGACTCAGTCCAAAGAATCCCCTCCACAGCCTGAGGCTACGGGAATCCCAGGTCAAAGCAGAGCCACTCAACCTTTCTGTGTGCTCAGACACTCTTCCATGGCACCATTGGAGAGTTTCCTTACAAGGAGTCCCCGGCACTCCTACTTAATATTGATGGCCAGCTGACCAACTGGCAGGCCCACACGTCCCTTCTCTGGCCTCGGTGGCTTCTTCTTTAAAGATAAGCACCTCCATTCCTGCTGCCAAGCACTAGTACCAGCAGAGATTCCTCTGCCTTAACCCAGAGTCAGCTCAGCGTGGCCCCTTCGACCAAGCCAGAGGCTTGAAGGAAGGGCTCAGATTTTGACGCCGAGGCCTCTGGGTGGGATCTCAGCGATGCTGGTCTCCTACATTTTACAAAGAACAACTTTACCTTCGCCCCTTCCTGGCCTGGTCTTTACAGACTTTGCCAGGACATCCATCCTCACCACAAAAGTTGTTTTGGTAACAATAGTGACCATTGGCCAGAGAACACTGTTTGGATGACTCACTCCCAGGGGGAGAAGGAGAAGGGCAACTGTCCAAGGCGATTACACAGACAGTAGTCCTCAGGTGGTAGCAGCAAAACTAGACAATTTGCCACCAATGGAGCCCTGAGCCCACACACACCTTGGCGTCCTCTTCCCCTCCCTGGAAACACTGATGGCTTTTCCCCATATGCTCTAGAGAGAGAGGAGGCACCTGGGCCTAGCAGACTGACCTGGGGCCATTTGTACAACCAAAAATTGAAAACTGCTCCTCCCCTTAAAAATTATCCACTGGAATGCGTCAGCTATGGGAGAGGGGGAGGGGGGAGAAAAAGAAAATGATTTTTGTTTCCAATGAATAATGTTTGGAAATGACCAAATAAAATAATGTTTTTAAAAAAAAGGAAAGAAAAATTAAAAAAAAATTATCCACTGGAGGATTTGAGATCTCACTGTCCTTAGGACAAAACAGGTAACTATATTGTAGAGCATTTCACAATAAATATGATCAATACTTTGGGGGGCCTTAAAATGCATATTTATGGGGGCAGCTGGGTAGCTCAGTGGATTGAGAGCCAAGCCTAGAGACTGGAGGTCCTAGGTTCAAATCTGGCTTCAGACACTTCCCAGCTGTGTGACCCCACTGCCTAGTCCTTAATGCTTTTCTGCCTTGGAACCAATACACAATATTGATTCTAAGATGGAAAATAAGGATGGAAAAAAAATAAAAAAGTAATAGGAGCCATTAGGTGGCACAGTGAATAGAGAGCCATATCTGGAGATGTTGGTTTAAATCTAGCTTCTGACACTTCCTAGCTTTGTGACTCTAGGCAAGTCACTCAGCTTCATTTGCCTAGCCTAGCCCTTGCTCTTCTGTCCTAAAATTGTTACTAGGACAGAAAGAAAGGGTATTTTTAAAAAGCAATAATAGAAAACGTACCCTGAATTTTTGTACCCCAGGCAGTTGCCTGCTCTGCTTACCTGGTCCCATTTCTTTTCCTTATTAGAACACTCTCCCATCCCTCAGAGAAGAGGAGATGCTTTCCCTGGATCTAGTCAGGAGTTCCTCCTCTAGAGACACAGAGGTCCTAGATCTCCATGACAACAAGAAGCTCAAATATTTACATTGGCAAGGGCCAACCTGCTATTGGAGTGAGGGAAATATAGGAGGGGGTGGGAGGGGCCTGGGTCTCTGGCTATCTGCTTTCTTTTCTCTCCAGTTTAGCTAGTGTTCCTGCATGATAGGAGCAAGCTGACGAAATGATTACCCCACGGTTGGCATAAGCTGGAAGTCTAAACTGGTCCCCAAAGGAATCAGATAAAATGACAGGTGACCGATTCAAAAAGGTGGAGTAAAGGAAACTCGGACAAGAAGGGGGCATTTATTTCCCTATGAAGTACCCAGAGGAGCCATCCCAGTCCCCCAGACCTCCCTTTAGTGACCCAGCCAGAAGAGATTCCTGGGGATGCCCTACCTAATAACATATGCTCACCCTTAGGGACAAAGCTCTTCCTTCACAACAGCACTTGGAGGTAGAGGGCTGGCCTCAGGTTCCCTGGGATCTGCCCCGGGCACATGCTGGTTGCATGGTCCTGGGTACCAACCATCACTTGACCTTTCAGAGCTCCGGACATTTTTTTGTTGCAGTCACAGATCCATCCAGAAAACAAATGCACAAACACTAACACCAGATATGCTAAGTATCAGAACAACGAGTGATTTGCACATAGCAAGTGTCTGCACTGGAATCTGGAATACAGGTCCTCTGGTGTCAAGATTCTTTCCAATAAACCTCACTGACGCCGAGAGGGTCCATCCTTCTGGAAGACGAGGCAGAAATAACTTCTTCTCTACAGCCACCAGGGATCATGAGTTCACAAATTTAAAAGTCAACTCCTCATTCTGACAGATGAGGAAACAGAGACTCAAAGAGGCTGAACGACCTGCACAAAGTCACATGGGCAGAGATTTGGAATCCTCAGAAGATTCCAAGTTTAATGCTTTTCCCACTGCCAGATCATGCATCTCTGGAGTCCATCCCTAGGAAGCCAGCACCTCACAAAATGCCTAGTATCTCTTTGTTCAGTCACTTTTCAGTCTTGTCCAACTCTCTGTGACCCCATTTAGGGTTTTCATGGCAGAGATCCTGAAGATCTTTGCCATTTCCTTTTCCAGCTCATTTTACAGATGAGGAAACCGAGGCAAAGGTTCACATAGCTAGGAAGTGTCTGAGGTCAGATTTGAACTCAGGAAGATGAGCCTTTCTGACTCCAGGCCCAGGGCTCTATCCACTGCACTACCTAGCTACCCATTCCACCCCCAAGACCTTTTAAAACAATTAAAAAACCCTTACCTTCTTTCTTATCATCAATTCTATGACAGAATAGTGGCAAGGGCTAGGCAATCAGGATTAAGTGATTTGCCCAGAGTCACACAGCTAGGAAGTATCTGATTTGAACCCAGAATCTCCAGTCTCCAGGCCTGGAGCTCTATCCACTGTACTACCTAACTGACTCCAATTGCCCTTTAATAAATATCTACTGAGCCAAAGAAATATAATGACAGAGGACATTAGAAAATACACCTCTCTCCCTCAGTTCCCTCATCTGCTCCCTTTGCAGAGGTGGAGGGTTAGAAGAACTACATAGAGTTAGAGTAGGATTATCTAGTCCAAAACTGTGTCAGAAAACCACAAATTTGCGTCACCTATGGTGTATTTGTATTTATTGTGTTAAACATTTTCCAATGCACTAGCAAAGACAAAGACTCCCCTGAGAGCCCCCTTTTTACAGGTATCCTTCTTTTACAGATAAGGTAACTGAGGCCCAGGGAGCTTCCATAACTTGCCCAAGGTCACCCAGGAAGTGAGCAGATGAGATCTGAAGCCTGGTCTTTTTATTCCAAAGCTAATGCTCTTTGACGTATTGGTAGATTGTGTCAAAATGCCTTTTTCCTCCTTTCTAATTTTTTATTCTTCACTGCACATGAAAGCTCAGGAAGAGGAGGTAGGAAACAGCACTTAGCCCACTGGCACATATATTTCTTGATTGATTGAAACAAGGGTTGTAGAAAACAAAAGATAATCAATAAAAAGCTTAAAAAATAAGTCAAAGTGAAATGAAAATACAGCCAACCAAAGAAGCTATGCCTTATTTCATCCACAGAGATTCTAGAAAGCAGACTTCTTGGCAAGTCTCCGGGAGCTAAGCCTGTCTTCAGAGATCCAGTTCTGGGCTGGGAGGGACAGAGAAGCTCCCCCTAAGAACCCCTGATGTCCCCAAAGAAGTCACTCCTGTTTAAGAGAGAAGTCCTGGATGTCTCCGTCTTCCTCATACACAGTGGCACCCTCTCGCCCACCCTTGACGTTCAACTAAATTCCAAGCACTCATGGAAAGGCCATCAAAGCCCCGTCCAGACTCTGTCAGATGGTTCCTCCCACCCAGTAGGTGGGAGTAGGTGTCAGTAGGGCTGCCCAGAACCTGGGACTGGCCATTCGGGTCTGCGCGATAGTCCTGTCGTCGTCAAGGTGAAGCTGAGCTGCCGCCAGCTGGGAGTTGAGCCTTGGGGCTGGGAAAAGGGATTCAGAGGATACCTGGCAGGCAGAAGGGAAGGTGGGAGGACTTTCTGCCCTTGGTTTCCTACCTGCCAGCCAAGTAGACAGAACAGGAAGCCACAAATGAAGGAAATGGGTTTACCTTGTGGCAAGACGAGGAATTTAGGTTAGACGCAAGGAGGAACTTTCCAAATCACTGACAGGATCCAAGAAATAGCATCTTTTTTTTTTTTTAACAGTTATCAATTAAATTCTAAGACAGAAGAATGGCACAGGCTAGGCAGTCGGGGTTAAGTGACTTGTCCAGGATCACACAGCTAGGAAGTGTCTGAGGTCAGATTTGAACCTCCTGACTCTAGAGCTGCTGCTCTATCCACCTACCTTCATCAAGGGAATAGAATCTGATTCTTTGGATTACCTTTTGCTCTAAGGAGAACCTTATCTGTCTGGTCTGGAGAAGAAACAGGACTTTCCCACCATCTGATGCCTGTGTTGGTAGGGCAGAATTTCCTTCAGAAATAACCACAATTACCAAATGAACAGTGATCAACACATGGAACTCTGGAAGGAATGCTAGATTTAAAGTCAGAAGAGTTCAAGTTCAACTAGATCACCAGTCACCTGTGTGACCTTATCTAAGTCACTTAACTTGTCTGGGTCTGTTTCCATGTCTGCAAAAAAAAAAAAAAAGAGGGGTGGCGGAAGGACAAATGACCTCTAAGGGGCCTCTTGTCTCTAAATCTGATTCTATGACAGCGTGTGACAAGAGGCAACAAGAGCTGGATCGATAAGGAGAAGGGGGCCTGGGGGTCAGACACACAAACACAGTATTGGAATGCTTGAGACGAAAGCTAAAAAACAAAACAAAACTGAAAAACAATCTTGATAGGAATTTAGTAGGAAGGGGAGGAGGAGGAAGATGGAGCGGGTGCTAATTTCAAATGCAATTTGTGCTTTTCCATTCTGGTTAAAGTTCCTTCTAGATTTCTTTGTATTTATGCTTTTTAGATGGATGTGTGGGCACTTATTTTCCCCATTAGAGCATAAAAGTAGGGATTGTTTCTTTGTCTTTGTATCCCCCAGTGCCTAGCACGGTGCCTGACGCACAGGTTCTTAATAAATGCTTGTTTGTGATGGATTCCTTCTTTTTCTCTACTCAATTCCTAAGGTTATAAAAAGAGATCTTCAGGGCAGCTAGGTAGCAAAGTGGATAGAGCAACAGGCCTGGAGTCCAGAGAACCTGCCTTTAAATCTGTCCTCAGACACTTCCTAACTGTGTGACCCTGGGCTAGTCACTTAACCCTGATGTCTAGCCCTTGCCATTCTTCTGTCTTGGAACTGATACTAAGAGAGATGGTCAAGGTTTAAAAAAAAAAAAAGAAGAGATCATCATTGACCAGAGTCATCAAGGACCTCCATCCCAGGATATAGTAGCCCCCATGGGATCAGGTGAAAGAGGTACTTTAATCCTTTTCTCAGGAGCTGGTAGGTGTTGTCAAATAATCCCTTTCATGGGTGTTCCCCAAACTTTCTTCTTCCAGTACTTCCCATGGGTCTTGTCTCAGCCCAAACAGGAAGGGGGATTCCTGGTTCCCTATGTGAGATGCCCAGCACAGCCTCCCCTCAGTATTTGGGGAGACCAGAGAAGTGAACTATGCTCAGCAAAAATTAAGTTTTCCTGGCTTAAGCCTCCCAGAAAACAAATACCTTTTAAAAATATTTTTGAAAAATAAAAAATCCTATTCTCTGGAAAAACCATTAGGGATGCCATAAGCTGGAGACTACATCACAGAAGGTCCAATACAAGGCCTATTACTCCTACCAGTCCTGGTGCCCACCACCTCTTCAAATCATGCTAGGACATACAATCCTCGGCCCTTTGCCTCGATGGGTGCTGCTCAATTTCTGTAAAATGCTCTGTGACACCACAGAAAGAGAATCCAGTCAGAGACAGCATCACTATCACCCCTGTTTTCATTTTAGGGGAGCTCTGGTATGAGAAGTTCAGTCTCCAGGCCTCAGTTTCCCTACCTGTCCAAAGGAAACCAACCCAAGGAGAAACCCACAACATCAATTATGGGGAAGATAAGCCAAAGGTACACAGTTAGCTAGGAAGTATTTCAGCAGCTTGTCCCCAATTGCACAGTCTGTTTATCTTGCTGCTAGATGGCTAAAGCCGTCACTGGCCTCTTCGCCAAATACTGAGGTTCTGCTGTGTTCCAGCTCCCTGCAGAGTAGAAATGAATCCTCCTACTTGCCTGCTTCCTGGCCAAACAGTCAGCAAGTCCAAACACACAGAACATAGATCAGGAGCTCAGGGAGCTGTCACTGATCCCCTCAGGAGATCACTAAGCCTCTCTGGACATTCCATTGTCCTTTCTGCCAGCCCTACTGCATGCCATCTTCTTTCACCCCCACTGCCACCCCCGGCATTCCCCTGCGTACCAGCCACCTCCGTAGGGAGGTTCCATGGCCACCCATTCACATTCTTTCAACACATATCACATGTCTTGGACAAACCCGAGATAGCTAGAACCCAGAGGACCAAAACCAGAACCTGGAAGTACAATTGACTTCTCTCCAAAGACAGATTCAAGGTCTCTACCAGGACAACAGCTCGATTTGGGGTCTCTGGTGTTCCTGGCTTGGCTCTACAATTTATTACACATGGTAGACTGGAAAGAGCGTCGAATGCGGGAAGTTGTTTGGCTGGACTAGGCATATTTGTTACAAGGGTTTTGTTTTTTCTTTTCTTTTTTCTTTTCCAACGGGGAGGGTGAAACTTATGAGAGAGAGAAAATAAATGCTTGTTAATTAAAAAAATAAAATTTGGGAAAATAAAAAGAGCATTAAATGTTCTAGCCTAGAGGTTTAGAGCTGGAAATTTAGACTTGCAAAAGAATTAGAGAACTGGAAAAGATCTTTAGACCAACCTCCCTTCCCCATGTTATAGATAAGGAAACTGAGTCCCGGAGAGATCCAGTAAATTACCCTGCATCTCACAGCCGATACAGTAACAGTTAGGACTGGAATTTAGGTCATTTGACTACAAATCCTGTGCTCTTGCCACTCTGTCAGGCTACCTTATCTAGTCCAAGCCTCTCAGTTTTCAGAAGAGAAAACTGAGGTTTGGAAAAGAAGCAATGTCTTGCTCGAGGTCACATGAGCTGGGACCAGAACTCGGTTCTCCTGACTCTTGAAGATCTTGAGGCACAAATGAGATATCTAATAAAAGCTCTCTGAAAACCGATTTAGTATTACATACATACCAGAGGTCTACCTTGCCGAGGTGGCCGCCTTGCTCTAAGAATGTTTCTCATTTCTCCCCCTCCTCAATCTCTCCTTCCATTCTGACACCAGATCATCCCCTCCTATATTCATTCAATCATTTGCCAAATCTTGTTGATTGTAGCTCTACCGCACCTCTCACATATGTCCCCATTCTCTCACATAACCCAGCCCTCATTCCCTTCTCCTTAGAGACTATAAAAGTCTCCTAACTGGGTCTCTTGTTTCCATTCTAACCTCTCTTCAAACTATCTTCCACCCAGATGCTAAAATAATCCTCCTAAATTTAGCTCAGGTCTGACAGTGCCCTCCCACACTCATGAATCTTCCATAGCTCCATGGTACCTTTAGGATAAAATTAAAATTCCTCTGTTTGGTACTTCAAGACCTCTTCCATCCAACTCTGTCCTACGTTTCCAGACATATTTCATAGTATTCCCTTTCCAGCATGCACTCTGAGTTCCAACCAAACTGGCCTCCTTGCCTTGGAGCGTGATATTCTTTCCAACCTCTGTGACTTTGCATGACCTGTCCCTCACACGTGGAATGCACTCCCTCCTCACTTCTCATTTTTCAAATACCTATTTTCCCCAAAGGCTTAGCTTGGGTGACACTTCCCCCTATGAGTCTTTCCTAGGCTCTCCTTGCTCCAGAAATTTCCTCATCTTCCTTTTCTATTTACTTATCTAATTATATGGTATATTCCTTTCTCATCTCCCCAGAATGGAAGTTCCTTAAAGGCAGGGACTATGACCCATTTTTTTTTGGTCTTTCTACTCCCAGCTGGAGTGAATTGAATTCTCCTCTGCTAAGGAAAGAGAAGCAATGTGGAGCAGAGACGAGGAAGCTAACCTTGAAGCCAGGAAGACCTGAGTTGTTGTTTTTTGTTTTTTGTTTTTTTGGTCTTTCCTTTTGTCCTTTTTATTTTTTTATTTGGAAATTTTTATTTAATTAGTCAATTTAGAACATTATTCCTTGGTTACAAGAATCATATTCTTTCCTCCCCTCCCTTCCCCCCACCTCTTCCTGTAGCTGATGCACAATTCCACTGGGTTTTACATGTGTCCTTGATCAGAACCTATTTCCATGTTGTTCATGTTTGCACTAGGATGATCATTTAGGGTCTACATCCTCAATCATAGCCCCCTCGACCCATGTAGTCAAGCAGTTGTTTTTCATTGGTGTTTCTACTCCCAGTTTTTCCTCTGAATGTGAATAGTGTTCTTTCTTGTAGATCCATCCAAGTTGTTCAGGATCACTGCATTGCCACTAATGAAGAAGTCCATTACAAGACCTGAGTTTGAATCCAGCTTCTGACACAATCTGGCAGCATGACCCTGGGCACTTATTAACTTAACTTGTCAGTGTTCTAGCCCAGAGATGTCAAATTCAGGGTGCAAAGTGCACAGGATCCAAATTCAAATGTAATTGGGAGAAGTTTAACAAACAAATGCAAATATAAAAGAATATGGATAATTGTTAGTGTGTTGAGCAGCTAGTTGGCTCAGTGGATAGTGCCAGGAATAAAGTCAGGAAGTCTCATCTGCCTGAGTTCAAATTGATCTCATATACTTCCTAGCTGTGTGACCTTGGGCAAGTCACTTAGCCCGGTTTGCTTCACTTTCCTCATCTATAAAATGACTTGGAGAAGGAAACAGCAAAGCCCTTTGGTATCTTTGCCCAGAAAACTCCCAATGGGGTCATGAAGAGGCAAACATGCCTGAAAAATAACTGAACAACAACAAAAAGGTTCATATGGGATTCTCTGAGTCGACATGCCATTAGCAGGAATATTTGCAAGGCTCTGGAGGCCCTGGAGGTTTCTATTTGAGTTTAGACAGGGAAAAAGGAAGGAAACAAGTGCCTACTATGTGCTAAGCACTGTGCCACCTGTTACAAATGTTATACCATTCAAGTAGAGGGAGTTTCCTATACTAATAAAATCACAGATCTAGTCTATCTGACATCTATCAAGAGCAGGTCTATTCCAACTCATTCTTTTCTTTTCTCTTTTCTTTAAAAAACCCTTACTTTCTGTCTTAGAATCAAGACTAAGTATTGCTTTCAAGACAGAACAGTAAAGGCTACACAGTTGGGGTTAAGTGACTTGCCCAGGGTCATACAGCTAGAAAGTGTCTGAGGGCATATTTGAACCCAGGAACTCCTTGTCTCTAGACCCAGCTCTCTGTCCACAGAGCAACCTCACTCCTTTTTTTTTTTTTTTAAATAAGCTTGCCTTCCATCTTAGAATCAATACCATGTATTGGTTCCAAGGCAGAAGGGTGGTAAGGACTAGGCAATGGGGGTTAAGTGACTTGCCCAGGGTCACACAGCTAGAAAGTGTCTGAGGCCAAATTTGAACCCAGGACCTCCCATCTCTGAGGCTGGCTCGCCATCTATTGAGTTTCCTAGTTGCCCCCCAACTCACTCTTAAAGAGTGCAAGAGGAGAGATTGGCTTCAGATAGATGGCTGTCAGTGAACTTTCCTCATCGGCCTCTTGCAATGTGAGGTGAGGATGGACACCATGCAATGACCCTCTGTGTTGTGCAGACCACAAACTCAAAAAAATGAGATAGGGGTGGGAATGGGGAAGAGGGGGAAAGGGGACTCCAGGCTTCCAGGTCCTTGGGGGAAGGCTAAGTTCCTAGGGGAGCCTGCCCATGAACCTCTAGCTCCAGTTGGTCTGGGCCTGGAAGAAGGAGGAAGGGTGCTGGGTGAGGAGCCCGCAGCCCCCCACCCTGGGCTTCTGGAGCCCCCCTCCCTCTCTCAGTGGCACTTTAGGAGCTAGTCTGCACCCAGAACTAATCCCCAAACTCAGCCAGACGCCTCTGCTGTGTATGGACAATTTTCCATGTCTCAAGCTGCTTTTCCCATCACTGTTCTGGGGGAACGCCAAGGTCCAGAAGGGCCAGGCAACAGGCAGCCAGTCCTCCCGGCCGCTCCCTCCACTCCACTCTCTCCCGCCTCCACAAAGTACAGCCCAATCGGCCCCAGGATAACGTCATGGGAACATGACATCAGCCTTGGCAGCCCACTGCCCCGTCCCTCCCTCTGCCTCCACCCCCAGCCCCCATACTCTGGTTAACATTATATGTTCTTTGGAATCGCAGAGACAGGAAAAGGGAAAAAAATGCAGAACTTTAGACTACGATGCTACAAAAATAAAATCAGGAAAGTCTCAAAACGGCCTGGATCCCATGAAAACCAAGCAGCATCCCCGCCTGAAGAGCCCAGCGGTGACTCCAGGGACACCGGGCCTTGCCGGGACGAGGCCCCCACTCCGGTCCATCCAAGTTTAAAAAATCTGGATGGCTCCGAAGGGCCTTCCCTTCCCCGGCGGCCTCGTGAACGGACCGGATAATTCAGAGCCTGTGGTCATGGTCAATACCTCCCCCACCGAACCCCAGCCTCCTCGTGGCCTCTCCCTTCCTCCACCTCCACCTCGGGCCAGGCCCTGCTAGGAACTCAGAAGCAGGACCACCCTGACGCTGGGCAAGCCAGAGGCTGGCAGGCATGAAGCTAGGGGCCTACTGCCCCAACCACCAGCAGGAGGTTAACCAGTCACTTCCCCAGACCTTGAGGGTCGGAATGAATCAGTCAATCAATTAACAAGTATTTATTGAGTGTTTCCTTTGAGCCAAGCGCTGTTAGAGGCCATGGGGACAGGAGTACAAAAAGAAATGCGCTCCGGGTGAGTTTCCCAGGGGTGGCAGGGGAAGAAGACCCGGGGGTGCCCAGACATGCAGGAGATCCTTGCTTGATGAGGGTAGCAGCCTCTTCCCTGCCCCAAGAGAAGCTGGGGTGATTGATTTCTCCTCAAACCCCATTCTTCCCTGCCTTTAAAAGACCAGTTTCAGGCTCACCTCCTCCAGGAAGTCTTTTCTGATGACCAGTCCCCATCCTATTCTGCACCCTGACTGTAACTGTGGGCTCCGAATCACAAGAGGCTACTGCTGTCATGCACCAACACTCTCGTGTCACAGATGAGGCCCTGAGAGACTGCTTGATTTATCAAAAGTTAGACGGCTTTGAGCTACAACAGGAACCCAAAACTTAGCTTGTACTCTTTCACGGCTTGCTTTGTTTTTTGTTTTGTTTTGGACCAAATCTGTGATTTCATTGAGTAGGAAAATCCTGGGGAGGAAATGCCTCTACCAATGAACATCTGTAACTGTTCTGCAATTCAGAGACATGCCTGAGTCACTGAAAGACCTCAGGGGCACCATGTGTCTGAGGAGGGACTTGAACACAGACCTTCCTTTACAGGGTCATCGATTTCGAGCTGGAAGGGATCTTAGAGACCACTTAGTCCAGAGTTATCAAACTCACAGGCCGACAATCCCAAGGAGGGCTTGAACCAAATTTAAATGTAATTGGGAAATGTTTAACAAAATAAAAAACACTAGAACATAGATCATGTAAATTTGTGGTCTTCTATGTGAATAGGCTCCCTGCAGGGATCTGTTTCTATTTGAGTTTAACAGGATTCTAGTCCAACCTCTTCTCTTCTAATAGTTGAAGAAATGAGATCCAAAGAGGAGAAGAAACTTGGTCCAAGCTCCCCCAGATACTGAAAATCAAGATCAGGATTTGAACTCAGGTTCTCTATCTCCAAATCCAGCACCGCTATGATATGAGTGCTCTCTTTTTTCTGTTAAGCTAATTTAAATATCTTTTCCATGTATGTGTGTCCTGTCTTTTCAATTGGGCTATAAACTTCTCAATTAGACTAAAAACAAGGCAGGGATCATGGCTCCCTATTTCTCCGGCCTCCTTGACCCTATAATGCCATGTACTGAGTTTTGGCACAGGGGTTCCTAGGGCTGTTGAAGGACCATCAGAGACAATCCAAGGGAGCAGTCACTTTGTCTGGACCAGAACCCGTATCCAGCTGGTCCCCCTCCAGCCCCAGCGCTTTATAGATTTGCTCCTGGAAGAATTCTGCTGCTTAAGAGGGCTCTTTCATGTCCAGTAGTCCTGGAAGGAGGAAGGAAGCTGACTTTCAGAGGCCTGTTTTAAAGGCTCTGGTAAAGTCTCTGAAGTTCTAACAAATCCATTTCCCACTCTCAGCCTCAGTTTTCCCATCTGTTAAATGAGGAGATGAGACCAGATGAATTTCAGACCTTCTCTAGTCAAGTACTGGAAGTAACCATTCTCTCCCGCCATATACCCTCTTCTCCTCTGGGAGAGACTGGCCTCTGGCATACCTACTCATTCCCCAGGGAACCTCCATAAAACTGCAATCTTGTCAGTCCAGATTGTAAGCAGGAAGGCTTGGTCTTCTTTGGGGAAACTGACACCAAACTTGGGCTCTTTTCAATAATCTCAAACTACTTGAATCCTAGATTCAATGTAGCTAAGCCACCAGAGAAGCCCGATAGATGCCGGAACCTTGAGGGATTTGCCATAATTTCCAAAGTCCCTTTCTCTTCCTAGCAAAGCCCAGGATGACTTTCCTTCTCCCAGAATGCCCTGGACCAGATCCATGGATTCTCTGGTTGGAGCCTATTTATCAGTTTTTAAATCCACACAAAGCCTCTGCAAGTCAGGGAAGGCTGGGCATATCTGCCCAACTGGGGATTTCAGGTCTGCAGGCACGGTCCCTCTCAAGGAGCCACTAGCCAAGTGGTCACAAGACTGACTACAGGATTTGAGCTGGAAGGGACTTTAGAGGTAATCTAATCCAACCCCCTCATTTTACAGATGAGGAAACCAAGACCCAGAGATGTTAGGCAATTGGCCCATGTTCACCCAGGAAATTCTAGCTATAGGATTTGAACCCAGGTCCTTGAAGCGCCAAATGTAGTGTTCTTGATAGTGTACCATCTTGTCTCTTTTTCCCGCCACTCAGTCCATGGAGGAAAGGGAATCCTCGAGCTAAAAGCTTACAAAGGTCTAGTGTTTCTTTATTGTATCTCAGTATCTCCAGGCTTGGGCTGTGGGGCTCTCAAGATCTGGGCCAGAGGTGACCAAACTGGGAAATGTGGAACAGGAGAGGTGGGGTCCTGGCAGGGGAGTTGTTTGGGGCTTGGCTCTGGTTTGGGGTGTGGCTTCCTGCTGGAGTCAGCCTGGACAGGCAGGCGCCCCAACTCCGGCTGGCAGCAGAAACAAGGGAAGAAGAAGGCACAGAGCCCTCAGCTCTCTACCATGGCCGGTGACCGGAGAGAGGGCCACAGATGGACAAAGAAGAAGCCAGTGGCGACCTCTAGACAATTTCTCCAGGTATCTTGGAGTCTGTTGGATGAGTTAAGGGAAGGGAGCCTATCTCATCAAATGAGAAACCAAGGAACCAACAGAATAAGTTGCCCAAGAGTGGCAGATTCAAGACCAAAGAGTAATAAGACTACTGAGCTGCTTCTTCCTTTCTCTCATAACCCCTAGAGCTAAGCCAAGCCAAGCCAAAGGGTGATGTGACTGGACAGAGGTGCTTCCACAACCTCAAAAGACCCTAACTCTACTCAAAAGCAAACTCGGAAGAGTTAGGACCTCAGAGTCCCTCTGACCTAGGAGAGGTCCGAGGAGCTGGGGAAAAGGGCTATTTAACGTGGCCCTTCTCCACAAAAAGCAAAGAGACCACAGGCTCATGGTCCTAGGCTAGAAGGGACTTCAGATAATGTAGCCCCCAATATCTGCCAACTGGATTCTCACCTAAACATGGTATAGTTCAAAATGGCTCCTTCATGGTCTACCCAAAGTAGTGTGGTCACCTCTGCTGGTAATACCTTTAGGGGTTGGGATCACATTCTATTCTGTATCATAATTATTTGTGTGTGTGTATTTTATCTGTCTTACTAGACTATAGACTTCTCGAGAGCAGGGTCTCTCATTTATTATTGTATATAATATTCCACAGCATTAGATGTCATAGTTAGCACTTAATCAATATTTGCCAAGTGGGCACACCTGACCCAGTCGGAATGTTTCTTCTTTTGATCAACATCACTCTTTTCTGAGAGATCAAGATATAAGGTTTGCTTTCAACAAGCTCCAAATAATAGATATGATGAAGATGTTTTCCTCACTGTCCCACCTCCATGTCTTCTAGAATCAAAGAATCCCAGAGTCTTCAAGATGAAAATCATCTCAGAAGTCATCCAGGCCAACCCATACCTGATTAACAACTGCCTCAACGATGTCACCAATAAATGGCCATTCAATTGTTGCTTGGTGAACTCAAGAAAAAGAGAATCCAATACCTCCTAAGGTAGCCCATCCCTCTGTTAGATAGCTACAATAATAATAGCTAATATGTATACAATAAGAGTATGGATTCTAAGACAAAAAATCAAGGGTTAAAAATGTAATTGAGAAATATTTAGCAAAATAAACAAAAAATAAAATAGAGATAACATTATATTTTAAAACTAAGTGAGGAATCTTATGTATAGATGAGTGGCCCCAATTTCTATTTGAGTTTAACAGGATTGCTCTAAACTCTTAAGGATCAGGAAAAGTTCTGACATGAATTGGTAGCAAGTTTTCTCCTCTGGGAATTCCCTATACCAATAAAATTACAAGTTCTGTCCCTATCCCTGTTAACAGTCATTGGGGGTTTTTTTTGGGGGGGGTAAGTAGGGAACAAGTAAAATCAGGATAGTATTTGCCTTTCCCTTCCCATTTTTCATAATATTTACAAGAACAATAATCATACCTGCCAATGTGTTCAATATTCTGGAGTTTAGTTTATCCAGGATTAATGACTTAAACTCATTAGGGGCAACCAACTTCAATTCTCAATATTGGTCATTTTTATTTTGTCCTTAAAGGCTTATTCTCCTTGATAGAGAGAAGGGAAACAAGAGTTCAGCCTTCTCAGCAACCTTCATTCTGATTAATGGTACTATCCTTTCTTTGCTATATGTTTTTCCTTAATGCAGCTAAAAATAACCCTACCCTTTTTGTTCCCTTTAGCATTTATCAGGAACCTCAGATCATTGCAAATGTTACCATTTCTGACACAATAATTAAAAGTCCATATCCCAATTTTGTATTCTATCTGTTACCTGCCTTTGTTTCTATCTTCATAAGTATCTTTTTAAAAATCCAAGTTGGACTATGAATTTCCTTTGCATTCACATCAGACTCTTTAGGCAGCTTCTTCATTTCCTCCAAAAATCTTTTGTTTACTTTTTTAAGTCTTCAGAATTTTATTGTTGAGAGATTTTCATTCTTCCTAATCTGATTTCGCCTCCAGAATTGGAGGCCATGAGATCCTTCATAATCTTCTTCTAAACCATTTGAAATATTTTCCCCAAACTTGGTGTAGATATGGCAGACTAATCCCAGCTTTGGTCTTCTCTATCAAGAATTCCAAGATAGAATTGGTAACTTTCCCCTTTCCTCCCCTGCTCCTGGTAAACTTTAAATTATCCTTTACACTCCCAGAAAGGTTACTATCATTTCTACTTCAGCCCAGGTTCCTCCTTGTTGGTGAGAATTGGGTCCAGAATAGTAGTTCCTCTCCTTGCTTCCTCCACCTTTGGAAGGATAAAATTATCATTCAAGCAAGCCAAAAATGTATAAACTACTCGGCTTCTGGCAGAGAGAACATTCCAACAGATGCCCAGATAACTGAACCCCCCCATTCTATCATGTCTCTGTGCCAGTCTTGTGATCTATTTCCCAAATTTTGTCTAGTGCCAAACTTCGTTTATTTCATTTTGTCTCTGCGCCCATAGCAACTAGCATAGTACTTTGCACACTGCAGGCACTTAATCCATGCTGGTTGGGGTAGATTAGACTCAATACTTCCTTCTGCCCAGGTGGGCTATAGTATATACTCACAGGACGATATCAATTCTATTGCTGCAGCTGCCGCTCTGCTTTTGAACCAGACCACACTGGAGGCCATTCTTGGGGGAGGCTGAGCCACCACAGGCTTCATGTTCCCTGCAATCATGCACCTTTATCTTCATCCCAAACGTCACTTGGGCTTTTACCTTCCTATCTCCTTCTCCACCTGTCCCCCCTTTTTCCATAAGAGCTGTAATCAAATCAACACTGTTTAAATCACTAACTTTGTGGCTTCCTTCCTAGACCTAACTCCCTTCTCCATTAACCATCCTCCTAGATGTGTTATCTCCCTCCACCCAACAACCCACCCCCAGGATGTAAGGTTCTAGAGGGCAGAGACGGCCTCAATTTTGTGTTTGTGTTCCCAGCATTTAGCAAACAGTAAGGGCTTAGCAAATGCTTTTCATTAATTTATTCCTTTCACTGATGTTCACTAAAAGCGTGCCACTACACCGACCCGTACTCATTCTTAGGTTTCCTCCTACCACTGTATCTTCTGTATAATACAGCAGCTAGGGAGGCAGCTGGGTAGCTCAGTGGATTGAGAGCCAAGTCTAGAGAAGGGAGGCCCTAGGTTCAAATCCGGCCTCAGGCACTTCCCAGCTGTGTGACCCTGGGCAAGTCACTTAACCCCCATTGCCTAGCCCTCACCACTCTTCTGCCTTGGAACCAATGGACTCCAAGACAGAGAGTAAGGTTTTTAAAAAATAATAATACAGTAGCTAGGTGGAAGAGTGGATAGAGCACATGCCTGGAGTGAGGAAGTCTTATCTTTCTTGGTCCTTGGTTAAGGGCCTCTAAATAGCAGGTATAGGTGGACCAGCCACTCAAGGCTAGGTTCAAACAATGCAATAAGGTTTTCTCCCTATAAAAATATTTTCTCACAAGACTTTGGACCCATCAATTGGGGAATGGCTGAACAAACTGTGGTATATGTTGGTGATGGAATGCTATTGTGCTAAAAGGAATAATAAAGTGGAGGAGTTCCATGGAGACTGGAACAACCTCCAGGAAGTGATGCAGAGCGAGAGGAGCAGAACCAGGAGAACATTGTACACAGAGACTAATACACTGTGGTATAATCGAATGTAATGGACTTCTCCATTAGGGGCGGTGTAATGTCCCTGAACAACTTTCAGGGATCCAGGAGAAAAAAAACACCATTCATAAGCAAAGGATAAACTATGGGAGTGGAAACACCGAGAAAAAGCAACTGCCTGAATACAGAGGTTGAGGGGACATGACAGAGGATAGACTTTAAATGAACACTCTAATGCAAATACTATCAACAAAGCAATGGGTTCAAATCAAGAAAACATCTAATGCCCAGTGGACTTACGCGTCGGCTATGGGGGGTGGGGGGAGGAAAAGAAAATGATCTATGTCTTTAACGAATAATGCTTGGAAATGATCAAATAAAATATATATAAAAAAAAAAAGACTTTGGAATTGGCCCATAATTGAAAGGAAAGGGAACCGAGCTAGCTCCAGAACTGAGTCACAAATTGGTGGTTCATTCAATTACCACCGTTAACCACTTGCTGCCCTAAGCCCCTCAATTCTCTCACACTTTTTTTTGCCATTTTGCCTTTCCCTTTCACATTCATTTTTTACATTTGAGGAAACTGAGACAAACAAGGTTGAATTGACTTACCCAGAGTCACAGAGCTAATTAACTTTATGAGACCAGATCTGAACTCAGGTCTTCCTGACTTCAGGTCCAGCACTCTATCCACAACACCACCTAGCAGCTATAAAAGTGCTAACTATCTTTATTATTATTATAAATTATTATTATAAGTTATAAAATTAATGGTATTTAGCTTGTTTCTTTCTTTCTCTCTTATTGGTTCAAAATTCTTGATGAGATTTACAGGGTTCAAAGCACATCTAATCTCCTCTGTGTCTGAGATAACAGAAAGACCTTAGCTGGCTAGCAGTAGGCCAAAGTGGCACCTTTTCTGCTCAATGTCCAGCAGCATCTATTTCCCCCTTTGCCATCCCTGGATTCCCCATTAGACTGTAAGCTCCTTGAGGACAGAGCCCATTTTGGTTGTTTTCCCTGCTTCGTATCCACAGAGCTCAGAGCAGCGCCCGGCACACCGTGGACTCAATCTGACTTGGCAGAATGGCGCTCCGGCCCCCGACTCTTCTCCGGGGCAGGCTTGGAAGCCTACCATTAGGCCATCCCTCTGGAAGAGGGCGGGTGCTCAGTGTCTCCCCTTCAGGCAGCCCTTGGCCCCCCTCCGGAGAGGGGGGGATAATCATCCTTATTTCTGAAATGTGGACGGCACCAGGAAGGCCCTCCCTGTTCTGTGTCCATGAGCCTTCTGGGTAAACAACAGCGACGCCATATTCTCCGTAAGGGGATTGGCCCACGAGGGGCGGGCCTGGGAAGGGCTCTTCATTCCATTTGTGCAGGTACTTTAAGGCTATTTCCTGTCCAAGAAAAGTCTTTGGCGTGGCTGCTAGACCGGAACTCCTATCTCCTACGGGTGGACTCGGGCGGCTCCTGGGAGCAGGATGAGAACTAAAGTTTTTAGACCGGGAAAAGCCTCGGTCGGGCCTTGATCTCCCCACGCGGGCTGCTCCTTACGTCCGTCGGGTCCGTTCCCTTCGGCGTTTAGGTGAAGAACATTAGACTAACTAGGCTGGGAGCGCGTGAGAGGGTCCCAGGACAGGAGCTGGCCAAGGGTGAGAGCCGGGGACCCACTTTAAGCATCCCCTCTTGCTGCTTCCCGCTCCAGGCTAGGTGGCCTCTCTGGGGACCGTCTTTAGGAGTGGGTGAGGAGGCGCCCGCGCGACTAGAGAGAGTACGTGGGGAACCGCTAAGGAGTAAAGTCCCGCCCCCCCCCCATCACTTCCCCTCCCTCGGCCTCAGTTTCCACAGGTATGAAGAGGAAGTGGCGTCCTCGGTCCCCCCCCCCCCCCCCCCCAGCCCCAGCTTCCTATGGCTCTCTGATGTATGTGAGTGCATGCGTGTGTGTTTGGGTTTTTGTGAATCGAGCCCTGGAGTGGAGGGAGCCAGCCCCTCCTCGGTGGGGGGTGAGGGGGACGGCCTGGAGCTGATTGGCCCCCGAATCCCCCAAAGGAAACATCTGCACATTCCAGACACATGTGGTAACTGGAGAGCAAACCAGCCTGGACGCGAGAGTTTACAGCCACCAGGGGCCGACGCCTCATGCTGGCAGCCGGCTGTGGAAAAGTCATGTTTAAAATATTATTACAGGGGAAGGGCCGCCAGAGCCTCGCATTAATCATGAAAATGTCTTCGGAGAGAGCCAGCCCATCCGGGCCTTATGTAACCTCTCCACCTCCGGGCGAGGGGACCAGGACCGCAGCGGGCAGGGTTCCGGAAGGTGGCAAAGGGTTCTGCTCGACACGGGCCTGGACAGTCTCCCTGTGTGCCCTCCCTCAGAATTCTCTCCTTGGGGTCTAACCCTAATCCTTCCCGCTTCCATCAGGCCCAGCCCTGGGGAGAGGCCGGGCCTCCCTGTCTCCACTTCAGTGGGCTCCCCTCCGGGCTGGGGGATGAATCCTCAGTTCTGTAATGCGGAGGTACCCGGCTGAGCGGAGGGTGCACACTGGCCAGCCAGCACACCTACACTTAACTGTACGGAGGACCAAATGAAAACACTTGGAAAGGAGTCTGAAGGCCAAGGCCACTGTATGGAAAGGGCTTCAAGAGCTCTAGGGAATCACTCAAGCTTCAAAGGCCTAGAAAGGGGGGGCTCATTGGAACCATCTCCGGGTCCCCCTTTCCTCATCTATCAATGAGGGGTTGTATGAAAAGATCTCTAAGTTCCCTTTCAAGTCTAAAAGGGCCATGACCAGGGACAGCTAGGTGGCTCAGGGGGGTTGGGAGCCAGGCCTAGAGATGGGAGCTTCTAGTTTACATTTCTTATCTGTGTGACCCTGGGCAAGTCACTTAACCCCTAATGCCTAGCCCTTACTGCTCTTCTGTCTTGGAACCTTTTTAATTAATAAATAAATGAGTAAATAAGTAAAATAAAAATAAAAATCCTAAGACTAGGAATGACTCTCTTATCTGTTTCCCCATCCCATTACCGCTGCCATCTCTTTACCTCGGTGACTAACAGCTTCAGAGCTGACCTGCTTCTCCCCTTGTCAGGCTCTCCTCTATCTCCTCTCCTCCTCCTACCCATATTCCACTGCCAGAGTAATTTCTATAAAACATGTGTAGGAAACATTTGTTTGTTGGTTAATTGCTTGGTGAGAGAAAAGGAATTGTTTTTCAGGGTTTCTCAACAGCAGGATCTTTGATTGAAGGATGAGGCTGTGCCTTAATTTTTACCAGAAACTAACTTAAGGTATCTGTGTGTCTCCCTTTTCTGGGAGTTGCCTAAAGGCAACTCTGCTTTCCTTAAAGGTCTTCAGAAAGACCTTAATAGTCAAAAAGACACTTCCTAGTTGTATAACCCTGGGCAAGTCACTATACCCCCACAGCTTAGCCCTCACCATTCTTCTGCCCTGGAACCAATACACAGTACTGATTTTAAGATGGAAAGTAAGGGTAGGAAAAAAGAAAAGAAAGGAAGAGGAAAGAAAAGAAAAGAAAAAAGAAAAAAGGAAAGGAAAAGGGAAAAAGGAAAAGGAAAGAAAAGACCTTAATAAATTAATTTCCTTCAAACTTACCAGAGAGTTGGGTGGCTACTTACTACATCAATACATACAGCACTCTTTCTACTATATCACATTTTAAATGGCTATCAAAACTCTGGAACATCACCATACCTTTTCCCTTAGCCTCTCCTCCAACTTTCCAAAATCAGTTTATGCTTAAGAACAGTGTAATTTAAAAAAAAAGTGATGAGTTTAAATACTTGGGTTTGGAACCTGGCTTTGCCCCTTAATGTGACCTTGAATAAGTCACTTCACTTTTGTGCCTCAGTTTCCACATCTGTAAAATGAGGAGACTAACTAGATGATTTCTAAGCGTCCCTCCCAATTAATTCTATGCCAGTGATCCAATGACAAAACTGTGCTTCATTTTCCTCTTAACTTTATCTCCAATAAAAAGTCCAGTTCTCTCACCAACCAAAACATAATCCCCTAAATGGGGGAGCAGAGGGGAGGGAGAGAGAAAAAAGAGAAGAGGAAGAATGAAAGTTCTCTCCCTTTATATACTTCTATAAACTTTCACCTAGAAAAACCAAGCTATCAAGTAACACCAACAACTCTTTCCCATCTTTGGCAAAACCTATAGACAAATCGATTTCCAAGAAGCCTTCTTCCTTCCATCTGGCTGGCTGCATTTCCTCCTGTTTCAAGGATCAGTCTCTGCTAGCCAGCCCCCTACCTCCCTTCCCAAAGACACAGTCCACTCACTCATTTAGGGGCAGGGCAACAACAGTTAAACAATTTGCTCTTAACAGAGTTCTCCAGGGTAGAACTAGGGTCTTTGGCTCTCCCACTTCCTTCCCTCTCCCTTTCTCCAACAACTGCCTGGAAGTCTCCTTAAAGGCTACTGACTTAAAAATCTCCCCAATTCTGGGAGGTCTGTTACATAATCCACCTAAGGTAATAGCAGACAGGGACAATTCTAAATACTCATCTCCTTGTCAGTTCTCTGCCAGCTTTTACAGGTTCTTTCCTTTTTCCCCAGTAGCAAAACTCAAAACAGGTCCCTTCTAATATCTCACTTTCCTGTCTCATTCTCAAGCAAAATGGAAAAAGAAAAGAAAACCTGGAAAAGTTCCTCTTGACTGCTCCTAACTAATTATGTCAAGTTCCTTCTCAAAAAAACTTACTGCCTCCTGCCATCTCTGCCTTTCAACCGTCTCCCATATCCATCCCCTTTCCTTCTCATTCCTTTCTTACTGAGACCTTACAATTGTCAGTGGGCTCCGAACTGGAGCCTCCAGTTCCATCCCCAAGCCCAACAATCGACCGATTCATTCATTCATTCCGCAAACATTTACTGAACACACCCCACTGTAGGAGGTTCTTTTCTCATTGATGTGAGGGATGTTAGATAGGATGTTTGTCTATAATCATATTGACAAGTCACTTAACCTCTCTGAACCTCAGTTTCCTCGCCAGTAAAAAGGGGGACAATAATGGCGGTCTTCTATCTAGTAAGAGAAGGGATGAAGCATGTACAAATGACCACAAAGCACAAATGAGCAAAAGACACTTAGGTAAGAGAGCGCACAACATGTTCGAAGACAGTAAACAGTCCATTTGGCCAGAACATAGAATACAAGAATGGGGGTGGCATAAGATAAGGGTCTGAGTCTAGAATGACGAACTGAGGAATTTGGCTTTTGTTCAGTAGGAGTTACTGAAGGCTTCTGAGCAGGGGAGGTGCTATGACCAGAACTGTACAAAGATTAATCTGGCAGCCTATGTGGGACGGACTGGATGGAAAGAGATTAACAGCAGGGAGTGCCTTAGAAGACCAAGATGAAGGTAATGAGGAAATGAGATTGGGAGTAGGAGACACAGAAATAGAAAAAAAGGACAGATGTCAGAGACCCTGCAGAGAAAGATTAGTGGAATTGTAGAGTTAAGAGTTGGGAAAGACCTCAAGAGTCATCTAGTAAACCCCCCCCTGATTGTACAGAGTAATAATACACTAGACTTGCCAACCAATTAGATGTGAGAGATGAGAGATAAAAGAATTCCAAAATGAGTTAATTTAGCAAACACTACTGTGTGGTGCTGGGGATACAACCACCAAAAAATGACTTGTTCTTTGCCCTAAAGGAAATTACAGTCAACTACCAGGGAGGAGACAGTAACAGATTGTTGCTGTTGTTTGCCTTTCATTTGAGAGGATAAAATAAGGAGTGATGGGTAGGGAGCAAGGAGAGAAGAGCTCTCTAGTCTTGAGGCTATGTTGTAGAGGACATTTTTTGATCAGGTATAAATTAGATTAAATGGCCTCTAAAGTCCCCCCCTATTTCAGATTCAGTGATGAGATAAAATGCTCTAGGAAAAGAGGGATTCTGAGGAAAACTACAAGAAATCTGTCACGTGGAAACCCTTTTACAGGCTCTCAGATAGACAGTCACACCCAAGCACTACTTAAATCCTTGAGATATGAGGCAGTTATTCTATTGTTGGACAGCTCTAATTAGAAAGTGCTCGCTTACACAGGTAAAATCTGCCTCTCTGCAGCTCCACTCGATGCTCCTAATTCTGCATCCTCCACAATAAAGATTCACTCCGTCTTCCTCATGGCAGCTTATTTTTGATGGCAGCCATCATCTCCTCTTAGTTTACTCTTCTCTTTGCTAAATATGCCTGGTTCCTTCAAACCAACCTTTCCTCATATAACAATGGTTTCCATTGTGCAGGAGACTGAGTCAGGAAAGATCTAGGTTCAGATCCTGCAGTAAGTCACGGAACCTCTCTAAAACTCAGTTTCCTCACCGCTAAAGTAGGGGACAATAATTTCTATGGCACATATTGCAAGTATCAAATGAGGTAATGTGTGTAGAATACTGTTAGTTTGTCCTGTCTTAGACATTTTTCAGTGTTCTTATTAAAACCCAGAACCCAGAACCAAACATAGCACCCTAGATGTGGTCTCACCAGAGCAGAGTATTGTGAACCTATCATTTTGGGGGATGTTAGATGGTGTATTTCCACTAATTCTGCCTAAGATTGTGTTAGCTCTTTCAGCAGCCACATCACACTGTTGCTGGCTCACAATAAGTCTGTGGTCAACTAAAACCTCCAGGTCTTTTTGCACAGGAACTACTGCCAAGCCAGATCTTTCTCCATCCTGTGCTTATGAAATGGATTAAAAACAAAACTAAATGAAACTTAAATGCAGGGCATTACATTTTATCCTGTTAAACAACTTGAAAGACCTGGGAACTCTGATCCACACAATGACCAGCCACAATTCCAGAGGATTCATATTGAAATATGCTGCCTAGCTCCTGGAAAAGAAATGATGGATTCAGTGCAGATTGAGGCCAGTGAGGGGATTTGTTTTGCTTGATTATACATCTTTGAAACAAGCAGTTTTCTTGCTTTCCCAATGAGGATGAGGGAGGGAAATGGGAAGGAGAGAATGTGGACCAGAAAATAAGATAAAATTGATTTTTTTTTAATCCTTCCTTTCCATCTTGGAATCAATACTGTGTATTGGTCCCAAAGAAGAAGAGCAGTAAGGGCTAGATAATGGGGGTGAAGTGGCTTGCCTAGGGTCACACAGATAGGAAGTATCTCAGACCAGATTTGATCCAGTCTCTAGGACACCTTGTTGCCCTCTGGAAAACGGATTTTTTAAAATTTCTCTTTTTAAAGTTAAACACAATGGTTCTAGATCTGTGTTCTGGCTAATCTCCAAAAATCTTTTTGAATATTGGTGTTCTCATCCATTGTACTATCATTCTCAGTTTTGATTATCTAAAATAATAGGAAACATTCCATGTTTTCATTTAAGTCATTGATCAGATTGTCAACTAGAACAGAGCTGAGAATCCATTAAAGTTCTTCTTCCAATGCAGTTAGGTGGTTTACTGGATAGGGCCCTACATTTCAAGTATGGAAGACCTGAAGTCAAATATGCCCTCCAAAGCTTACCAGCTGTGTAACCCTGGGTAAATCATGTAATCTCTGTCTATCTCAGTTTCTTAATCTGTAAAATGGGGATAATAATAGAATCTACTTCCCTGGGTGGTTGTGAGGATAAAATGAAATATCTGGAAAGCGCTTCGCCAACCTTAAAGTTGTGTGATCCTAGGCAAAACTTTTAAATCCCTACTGCCTAGACATTGCCATACTTTTTTTTTTAACTCTTACCTTCCGTCTTGGAATCAATACTGTGTATTGGCTACAGGGCAGAAGAGTGGTGAGGGCTAGGCAATGGGGGTTAAGTGCTCTTCCTCTCCTCTCCTTGTCTCTGCCCCTGTCCCTCTCCCTTTCACTCTCCCCTTCTCTTTTCTCTTTTTCCATACCTTCCACCTTGGAAATCAGTACTCTGTATTGGTTCCAAGGCAGAAGAGTGCTAAGGGCCAGGCAATGGGGGTCAAGTGACCTGCTCAGGGTCACACAGCTAGGAAGTATCTGAAGCCAGATTAGGGACCTCCTGTCTCTAGGCCTGGCTCTTGATCCACTGAATCACCTAGCTTCCCCCCTCTTCTGCTGATTTGTTTTTTTCTTTTCCTGAGCATGGTTCCAAAGGCACTTTGCATTTTCTTTCTCCTTTGACCCCAGCCTGCTGCCTTGGCCTTCAGCTCTCTTGACACTATTCTTACAGGTTCCTGCCCCACATCTCTCCTTGGTCTCTTCTTGACACCTTTCGTATATGTCCTTTAAAAGCTGAACTGGTAAGAGCACAACTCAAGTAGTCACACAGGCAGTGGTTTTGACACGTTCTCCTTTTTCCTCTCAGGAACTATTGTTTAGTTAGTTCATCCCTTGTAGTGAAGGTACTCTGGGTTGAGAGAGAGAAGACAGCAAAGGCAAGAAGGTGAGAACATTTTAAGTGTCTAGGAAACAGTAAAATATACCAGGTAGACTGAAGCAGAGCTGCTAGGATTAGTTAGAGTCCTGTCAATTCCACCTCCACAATATCTCTTGAATTCATTCTAGCCTTACCATTCCTATTGTCCTCACTTTAGTCTGAGCCTTGGACTACCACAATAGGCTCCTAATGGATTTCCCTTCTAGTTGACTCTCACTCTCCAAACAAAGATGGAAGGGGCATCTTATCTAATCCATCTCCAAAAAAAGCATCTCTACTACCACATTTCTAGCAAATGGTCATCCAGGTTCAACTTAAAGACTTCCAAAGAGGGTGGCTCTACCATTTTTTTTTGTCATTTCTATTCACGGTTTGAGGTTCTATCCACTGGGGCAAAACAAATCGAGTCTAATCCCTCTTCGTGACAACCCTTTGGATAAAGAAGCCAGTTCTCATGAGCCCCAAAGTCTTCTCTGCCTAAATACCTACCAAGTTCCTTTAACTGAATCTCACAGAGACAAGGTGCTGAGGTTCAGTACTTAGCACAGTGCCTGGCATATAATAGTTGTTTTTGTTTGTTTGTTTTTTTAAATAACCCTTATGAAAGTAAGTGTCGCTAAGTGTCCATTCCAAGGCAAAAGAGCTATAAAGGGCAGGTCACTGGGATTAAATGATAGCCAGGAAGTGTCTGGGATCAAATCTGAACCTTCCATTTCCAGGCCTGGCTTTCTATCTGATGAGCCACCCAGACTGCCCTTGTATCACTTTCCCAATATTACTACTCTCCTGACTTAAAAATAATTAGCCCTTTAAGTATAAACTATTTTATCTGATCTCCAAAACTGCCCATAATCTGACTCATTCCTTTTGTATCCAACAAATCAGTTCAATTCAACAATTATTACAGTTCCAGGCAGGTGGAATCCTCTTGGTTGGCCACTGCACTGATCTCATCACTGACCCACGAACACACTTGGGTTTTTGATGCCTTTCGGTTGTCTTCTTTTTCCTCTCCTCAGGTGTCTTTTCTCCCTTTCTCCTGCCTTTTATGAACGAACACAAGTCCCTGGTTTATCCAGCCCCCATCTGCCTCTTTTTCCTCAGGTCAGGGTTAAAAGTATAGAAGAGAGCCTTCTTTGTTCCCATTCTCTTGATGCCTGAGGAAGTTGAACTGCTTGCGCTGGCTTCCTGACCTCCCCCACGGGTCCTTTTCTTGATCTCATTCTCACTCTGGTGGCAGAATCACATCCTCACACATTCCGCCGATGATCCCATCCTCTAAACTTCTTCAGTTCAAGTTCAAAAAGCCTTTCTATGAAGCAGCTACTCTTCCCCAGGGCACTGTGCTGGGAGTTTGGGGACTGCAGGGTGGTAGCTAGAGGGCTGGATCTGAAGTTGGCTACTTGGGATCAAATCTCAGCTTCTGTAGCTTCCCACTTGTGTGATCCTTGTCACTTGTGGGGCAGCTAGGTGGGGCATTGGAGAGAACTGGATGGTGCCTCATCTTCATGAGTTCAAATCTGGCCTCAGACATTTTGTAGCTGTGTGACCCTGAGACCCTCTGCCTCAGCTTTTTTTATCTGTAAAATATGATCTGGAGAAGGAAACAAACCACTCCAGTATTTTTTGCCAAGAAAACCCCAAATGGGATTGCAAAGAGTCAGACACAATTCAACAAAAACAACAAATTTGTGTGACCTAAGCCAACTGACTCTACCTCTGTGGGCCACAGTTTCCTTATAGTTCACAAAATTATGTGAATTAGGAAAAAAATTTGGAGTCTCTGCCCTCATGGAGCTTTCCATTGATCTAGCAGAGGGCTAAGACATAACTATAATGTAAAATAATATGTGATAAATGCATGAGAGATATTCTGAGTGGTTCAGGGGAGAAAGATCATTGTTGAGGGGAAGAAGAGATCAGGGAAATTTTTCTAAAGGTAATTGGTCTTTAAAGGAACCCAGCATTATATATCTAAAGCTGGAAAGAACCTTCAACGTCTCATTTTACAGATGTGGAAACTGAGGCTCAAGAAGGTAAAAAACTTGAGGCAGTCATGTGACATGGTGGAGGGGTCCTAAAGCTAAAGAAGTCTTGAGACTTTATAATAGACATTTATATTAGCTGGGTGATTCTACTCTAGTTACTTAATCTTTGATTACCTCAGTTTCTTCATCTGTAAAAGGTGGAGGTTGGGAATAGCCTCCTCCCAAGGTTGTTGTGAGCCCAAAATAAGAAATCCTATGTAAAGCACTTTGCAAACCTTAAAATGCTTGGAAAATGCCAACTTCTATTATTATTATTATTATTTCTATTATGGTCCAAAGTGTCAGAAGCAGGATTTGAACCCTACCACAGCATCTTACTGAAGAGCTAAGGATCTTTCTGCTACCCTAGGTAGAAAGGAATAAAACAGGTGCCAGTTCTATGGGACTGACCAAATGAAGCTTTGTATCATATGTCATCGGTTTCATGGGTTTCTTTCCCAACTAGATTTCTGAGCTCCACTTCACTCATATTCTCCACTGCTTCTCACACAAAGTATAACATAAACATGCTCACAATATTTTCAGTCAACTGATTAATTAGCCAAAGGAACATAACCACCATAGTGCCATCCTCATGACACCAATGCCCTAAAAGCGATGCTCTCGGCTGCCATCATCAGTGGTAGAGCCAGCACCTCAGCTGAGGGGAGTAGGGGGCAAGAGAACAAATATTCTTTAAGCACTGATTATGTTCAGGAAGTGTATGAAATCCTCTACAAATATTATCTCATTTGATAAAACTTCCCATTATTTTGCAACTGCTTTAATTAAGGTCTTTGTTTAATGGCAAGAAATATTTATTCATCATTTATTATTTGCCAGCAATTCAAAGATATCTTCATCCCCAAAGAGATAATCTTAAATTCTCTTGGAGGATTACAACATGTTGCATGGTTTAATAAATCTGAGGACATTTGAGGAAAGAGAGTGCTAACAGCTGGGAAGACCAAAGAAAATTTCACAAAGGAGTAAGACACCTCCACTGGGCACTGAAGTAAGCTGAAGAAACTAAAAGGCAGTAGGGAGGAGGGAAGTGCTTTCCAGACATGGCAGACAGTGTGTGAAAAGGCACAGAAACAAGAGACAACATGTCAAGTTTAGCTAAAATACAAAATAAACCATGAAATACAACTAAGACTAGAAACGTAATTTGGAAGCCAGATGGGAGGCTCTGCATTTTATCCTAGAGGCAACAGAGAGCCATCGAAGGTTTTCTAGCTTGAAGGAGACTGGTCTGGTCAGACCTGCACCTCAGAAAGATTATTCTGGCAGCTCTGTTGCTGGGAGATGGATCAGAACAAATGGGCCCAGGAGCAGGAAGACCATCTTAGAAGCTATGTCAATAGTCCAAGAGAGAGGAGGTGTACTTGGGTAGTGGCTGTGTGGGAATAAAGAAATGTACCAATTTGAGAGATGTTATACATGTAGAAATGAGAAGGCTGAGCAACTGATTGGACATGGGAGAGGATGTAAGGGAAGAGTCAAAGATGACTCTAAAGTTATGAGCTCAGGTGACTAGAAGAATGGTGTGGCCTCGATTGAAATAAACTTAGAGGAAGTTTTAAAGCAGGAAGATCATGAGTTCCATTTTGGATGTGCTGAATTTGAGATGCCAACAGTATCTATTGGTCCAGGGACAGTGAGGTATCTTTTCTCAAGCACAGAGATATTCATATTCACAGATAAATGCTCAACAATCCAATTCACAACAGATCTAGTGCTTTGAATCAGAACTACAGTCCCTCCCCTCAAGGATTTTATAATCCCACTGGGGAGATGATACACATGTTAAAAATTAGCTTGAAACACAAAGCAGGACAAATATATCCCATGCAACATCACTGACTTTTTCTATGAGAACATAGTTTAGAGGAAATAACTTCATGAACGAAAACTGTAATGGGTTAAAAATTGTCTTGCAATATTGTGACTTGGCAATTAGGTTTGGTTGTCCCGAATTCAGGATGGTGAGGCAAATTGACCTTGGATCACTCATGCCCACAGAAGGGTGCAGGCAAGCACTCAGGTACCTCCTTAATTTACTCACTAACTGTCCCCTATATCTGGATGCACTTACCTTCTCATTCCATCTCTTAGACTCTATTTTCTTTCAAGAATCAGTTCAAGCACCATCTTCCACATGGAGCCTTTCTTAATCTCCCCCAATTGTAGTAACTCTCTCTTCAACCTCCTCTCGTAGTTATTTTGTATATATCTTTATAGGGACATGTTATTTCCTCCATAGAACGTAAATTCCTCAAGGGCAGAGGTATGTGTAATGAGAAAATCTTGAACCCTTGGACTCCATATCCCAGAATTCTTTTCTTGTCCAAAGAATTTTTTTCCCTTCGTTCACTTTTGGGGTGTGTGTGTGTGCGTGTAATTTTGTGGCTCCTCTCTCTCACTCTCTCTATTTCTCTAGCCTTTTATTTTCCTTTTTGCTTCAAGGTATTATTAATAAATCTTATTAAGTATAATGCTTGGAGTATTTAGATATTAATTAAAAATCTTCAGGTATTTTATATTTGTTTTGGTATTCCCAGGACCAAACATAGTGATTAATTTTAGGGCAAGTTCTTTGAGCACAGTGATAGTCCTTTTTTTTTTTAACCCTTACCTTCTGTCTTAGAATCAATACTCTATATTGAGCAGCATGGGCTAGGAAATGGAAATTAAGTGTCTTGCCCAGGGTCACACAGCTAGGATATGTCTGAACCCATTTGAACCCAGGACCTCCTGTTTCTAAGTCTGGCTCTAATCCACTGAGCCACCTATCTGCACTAGGGACAGGGTCTTAATGAACTTTGTAGCTCCTTTAAGATCCGAGGACCCCAGATGGGTGGTCAGTGATCATCAACTGGGTTGACCTTTTGCACAGGACAAATATAAGGCTAATTGATGGAGGGCCTGGAAGGTCTGGAAAAGTGGAAAGAGAAGCCACTGAAGATTTTCTAATAAGGGTAGTGACAAGGTGAAAGGAAAATGATTAGGAAGAAGATAATCTGCCTCCTTAGGTGAGAGGATGTTTCCCAAGACTCTGTAATATGTAGTACAAAGGAAAGAGCAATGGATTTGGAGTCAAGGGAGGTGAGTTCAGATCCTGGTTTAGCCACTTCTACCTGCCTACTCCATAATTTCTCCATCTGTAAAATTAGCAGATTGGACTAAATTACCTGTCAGGTCCTTTCTAGCTTTAAACCTATGATTCTATGCTCACAAATTCTATGGGGATTGAGAGGAGAGAGGGAGATAATCATTATGAGCTATCAGACTAGGAAAGGCTTCATGGGGAAGGTAGAAATTCAGCTAAACCTCTTGCAAATATTTATTAAGCACTACTTTTGTTTTCAGCACTAGGTGTATATATGTGGGGGGTTCGTGTAGGGGGCAAGGGTGGAAAGGGTTTCTTTCTTTCAAAGTTTAAAGTAGCCCCAGGAATCTAAGGGCTCCTATGGTTCTTTGATGAACTTATAAATGTCCATTAAATATGTTATAACAGGAACTGGCAAAGCATCTCCCCCACTACCCTACCCTCATTTCCCAGTAGCAAAACCAAACAGGGTCCCTGGGTTACTCGAGGCCCATATGTTATTGTAGCCACTGCTGTCTGCCAGTACAAACACCCAGACTTGACAGTCCAACCTTTACAGCAGGGAGTCCAGACTTATGAGGCTTCCCTGGCCCTAGTTGGACACTTGGGTAAAAAAACCTACCTCTATTTGGGGTAACTCTTGATTCACTCCCATCCAGCCCCGCTCCCCCCAAGGAAGAATTCCTGGGAGACTCATGACTGATGTAAGGAATCAAAAAGGGCTTTAAAAAGAGGAGTCAGGAAAACTCAAGTCGGAAAACATTATCTTTGGGGTATGCCCTATGTAAGCAATAGCCATGGGCCTGTGGAGTTGCAGAACAGCTACCTGGTCTGGGAGAGAATAGTCTAGAGAATAGTTTATATTTCATCCCATGTCTTCTCTCAAAAGCCCCTTCTGAAGGAGGATAAACAAAAAACCAAACAGACACACGAATTCATAATCACTCAAGGAAATAATCTTACTCTCCCAGGCTTCCCCTCCTATTCTCTATACCAGTGATGGCAAACCTTTTAGAGACCAAGTGCCCAAACCCTCATTCCAAATGTGAACCCCATCCCTTACCCCAGACAGGGGAGGGAGGAAGTGCCCCCATTAGGCTGCTGGGCAGAGGGGTGGGTCATGAGAGAAAATGTTCTCAGACACAGGTGGAGAGGGGGAGGGGAGCAGCCCCTCCAGCACATGTGCCATAGTTTCGCCAACATGGCTCTCTACTATCATATGAAATTCAACCATTCACTGTTGTAGTGGGTAAAGATCTCCTGCTCCTTGTCTAGCGAAGGGAGGAAATCCATCAAGGGGAATGGAGAATCCTAAAATCAGTTTTTGCAGCCAGACTATATAATTCTCTCGCCATTTAAATACACATTGCTAGAAGCCTGATCCCAGCCAACAAAGAAAGGGAGTGAATTTTGTGAACTCTAGGGAAAAGCAATAGGGGAAAAACTTTAGAGCATTGGTCCTTCTTAACCTCAGGGTCAAGAACTGATTTTTAAAAAATATTTTTATAGCTATGTTTCAAAATAATTAGTTTTCTTTGAAATTCTATGTATTTTACTTTACACACGTAAAAATATTATTCTGAGAAGAAGTTAATAGGTTTCACCAGTCTGCCAACAGAGTCCAGGACACACACACATGAAGAAGTTTTTCCTATCACAATAACTTAACTTGACACAGATCTTGGTCATCCCCAAAGTTCATAACAGATAACCCATCTTTTCTACAGCAACACTTCCCTATCCCCACCAAAAAATAATTCTGCCCTCCCCACCAAATATCCTACCTCCGCCCAAGTGTTCATGACCACAGCCACCCAGAAAAAACTCACATCTTCAGCCAAACAAAAGTAAAAATAGGCTGAGGACTGAAAAAGGAGGAGGCACTGGGCCAAAGCAAATAGCCTAGCACAGATACCCAACTTAGGACTGCCCTGTGAACAGCCTGGTTGGCATAGAAGGCTGTCCCAGAAACATTTGAGTACAGGTACCTAGGTTAGTCCCACGAAATAGGAAGCCTCTGAGGCATTCCCCATTTTAATATACTGAACTGATTTCCAAGGAGCAGTAAAGGAAATGGGAAAGAGACATGATGACTTACAGGAGAGAACAGAGGCACACAGAGCTAGAGAAGAGAAAAACACATGACAGGGGAAAAGTGAGAAACAGTAGGGAAAGGGAAAAGTAAAACTACGTAGGTCTTCCCCTACTCTCCTGAGAAAAGAAAATTGTCATTGAGTACAGCTTAGAGTCAGACAAACTCTAGGGCAAGGGCTTAAAATTTTTTTTTATTTAATTTTTTCTAGGTTACACATGCATTACCACGCAAAACATATTTCCATATTATTCATTTTTGTGAGTGATCTTATGAAACCAAAACCTCAAAACATAAACCCAAATAAACAGTTGAAAAATCATATGCTTCCATCTGCATTCCTACTCCAACAGTTCTTTTTCTGGAGGTGGTAGCATTCTGTGTCATGAGTCCTCAAATTGTCCTGGATCATTGTATTGCTGTTAGTAGCAAAGACTATCACAATTGCTCATTCCACCATATTGCTGTTATTGTATATAGTGTTCTCCTAGTTTTGCTGATTTCACTCTGCATCAGTCCATGAAGATCTTCTCAGCTCTTTCTGAAATCATCCTGTTCATCATTTCTTATAGCACAATAATATTCCATCACCATCATATACCACAATTTGTTCCAACATTCCCCAATTGATGGACATCCCTTTAGTTTCTGATTCTTTGCCATCACAAAAAGAGCAGCTATAAATATTTTTGTATAAACAGGTCCTTTCCCAATGACATAAGAAAATGACTTCTGCCAGGCTTCTGCTTAGCCAACTAAGGAAGGGTTATTCCCATCCCTACCTGTGGCCTTCTGAGGGACCAATCAACCAATTGGCAGTTAAGTCTTAGAAAAAGAAAAAGAAATACAAAGGTAAAGGAGAAGAGTTGCAGAGTCAAACCTTCTCCCAACTCACTAGACCGTGTTTGCATTTCTCTTTCCTTCCTGAAAGAAAAGAAGGCTTGCAGGGTATGAAGGACTGGATGAGGCCACTGACAAACAAGGAGGCTTGATGTAGGAATTGGAATTTCTAGGAATTATTTGTGTGGGGTTAAGAAAGCAGTTATATCAGCAGGGGAGGGGTTACCTCCTTAAACCCAACAAAATGAACTTTCAGCTCTATTCTACTCAGGGTTATTGAGCAGGTTTTGGAAAACTTGTTGGGGGGAGGGATTGTGCACAATAAAAACACCATCTGATTTGAATGGATGGATGATGAAAAGCCAGGCACCAGAGATATAAAATTTTTTAAAAAGGTCTTTCTTTCAAGAAACTTACATTCGAAAGGAGGAAAGCAACAAAAAAGAGCTAGAGAAGAGTGATCTGGTGTGGGGGAAATTATAGAAATGGTGAATAGAGCCATAGTAATTTATATGGATAGTTGGCTCCAAGGATTTCATTTGTGCCAGAGCAGAAAGAATCACCCTTCCTAGGGCTCAGGGACTATAGGCCCAGCAGAAAAAGAAAAAGAAAGTGTCTACATTGTAGACTCAATGGTAATCTATTAATTGATAAAGCATTTGGAATTTCATGTTTTCCATCTTCCACTGGAATTTCCTAAGTCTCCTCTTTTTTGATATTATGCCCCTAGTTTCTTCATCACTTAATAGATTTCTCCTTTTTTTTCTCTTCCCCTTAAGGGAGTATATAAGTCTAAATTTATAGTAAAACCTTGTTTAATGAGAACTCAACACATGCATGTATACGTGATTGACAATTGAAAAAAATAAAGGTAGAAATATCCCAGGCAGCTTCTCAAAGCAGTTCTCCCAGTCATGCCCATTCTCAGTCTGAGAAGTGTTAGTATGAGTCACTACATTATTTTGTGCCAAACATTATCTCCCTCATTAATCTTTGTCAGAGTTCTTGCTAGTAACAAGGCATGTCTGCATCAGAGCAGTGCTTCTTTTTGTTTCATTAATGCTTTGGGTTATATAATAAATGGCCCCAAAGTGCAAGAGTAATGATGCTGGTAAATCTCATAAGCCTAAGAAAAGTCATAAAGTGCTTAGATATGCTTGTATAAATGGGGTTCATTATAATGCTTGATTTTCAACTTATAAAGGGTATGGGAATATATTGGTTGAGTAAAACAAGGTTTTATCTCATCTCTATACCTTTCTGACACCATTCCTCAAATGAATTTCTTTTCTTTTCCTTCCTACCTTTTCAAGTCTCTATCTCATTCCCCAGAGAGACAGTTTCAAACATTTTTCTCTCTTCTCAAATAACAATCACATTTGCACATCCCTAAAATAAATGATGACCCCCTGCTTCTATGAGAAGATTGAGAACCATTCATTAGAAACTTTCTCAACTGGGATGTCCATCAATTGGGGAATGGCTGAACAAACTGTAGTATAAGAATGTGATGGAATACTATTGCACTATAAGAAATGATGAGCAGAATAATTTCAGAAAAACACAGACTTACATGAACTGATGAAGAATGAAGCGAATAGAACCAAGAGAACACTTTACACAGAAACAGCAATATTGTACAATGATCAACTGTAAAAGACTTAGCTATTCTCAGCAATACAATGATCCAAGGCAATTCTGAAAGACTGATGAAAAATGCTATCTACCTCCAGAGAAAGAACCAATGGGACTTGAATGCAAATCAAAGCATACCATTTTTTACTTGTTTCTATTTTGGGGTTGGGTTTCAGATGAATATTCTCTCATAACACACATGATGTATAAATGTGCTTTGCATGATTATATATGTATAGCCCCATTTAAGTGGCTTACCATCTCAGCGAGGAGGAATGGATGGAAGGAAGAGAGACAGTTTGGATTGCAAAGTTTCAGAAAATGTGTACTGAAAATTACTAATGCATGTAATTAGGAAAGAAAAAAATTAATATTAAAAAAGAAACTTCTTCAACTTCCCTCTTCAAACTTCTCAGAATCATTGCCAACTCTTTCCCATATCAAAGAAGGTTGTATGCCTACTTCCTAGTACCTGTGTTCTTGAACCCATTTCTTCTCTCATAACTCTTCAATCTCTTCCTCTCTGCTGGCTACTTACTATCTTCCTACAAATACAGTAAGTTCTCTCTGACCCTAAAATTGTTTTCCCTTGATCCTTCTCTGCTATTCAGCTCCTAATCTCTTTCCCCCTTCGATGATAAATTTCTTGGGGTGAGGGGAACACCTGCACAAAGAACTGGAAATTGCAGGGTTGTCCATCAATCAGGGAATGACTGAATAGGTTGTAGTATATGATTGTGATGGAATACTACTGGGCTATTATAAGAAATGATGAGCAGGACTATTTTTTCAAAAATCTAGAAAGACCTCCATGAACTGATACAAAGTGAAGTGAGCAGAACCAGAAAAACATTGTACACAATGACAGCAATATTTTTTAATGAGCAATTGTGAATGACCTAGTTATTCTCAGTGCAGTGATCCAAGACAATCCCAGAGATTCATGATGAAACATGCCATCTGCCCTCTGAGAAAGAACTGATGGAATCTAAATGCAGACTGAAACATACTATATTTCACTTTCTTCTTCCTATTTTTGTTTTAAATCTTTTCCACAAAATGACTAATATGGGAAAATGTTTTACACTATTGCACATGTAAAATCTATATCAGATTACTTACTGTTCCAGGGATGGAGAGGTGCAGGTGGAAGGATGAGAGGGAGGGTAGGAAGGAAGGAGAGGATTTGGAACTCAGATTTTAAAAGAAAATGAATGTCAAATTATTTCTACATGTAATTGGGGGGAAATAAAATATTATTTTTTAAATATTTTTTTCATGGTTACATGATTCATGTTCTCTCCCTCTCCTTTTTCCTCTCCTCTCCTGGAGCTGACAAGCAATTCCACTGGGTTATACATGATTTATCACTCAGAACCTATTTATATATAAAATATGTTTTTTAAAGAAGAAAAAGATGCCTAGAAAAAGTTTTGTACTTTTAATGTCTCTACTTCCTTAAGGTCTACTCCTCAATCTCTGCAATTTAGTTTTAACCTCCTCAATGTTACTGAAAGCTTTCTCTAAGACCACCAGTGACCTCTCAGTTGCCAAATCCAGTCATTATTTCAGTCCTCATGTTCTCTCCAGAACAGCTTACTTCTCTCTCTTGACTTCACAGAAACACAGAAACTACCCTTTCTTTGTTCTCTCTCTCTCTCTCTCTCTCTCTCTCTCTCTCTCTCTCTCTCTCTGCCCCCCTCTTTAGCCATTCTTCTTTCTCTTCCATAGGTTCCAGATCCCTCTTTCCTGACCCTCTAAGATGGCTATTCCCCAGTTTTTTTTTTTCCTTTTGTTCTCCCTTCTCTAGGTACTATAGTAGATAGAGCTCTAAGTCTGGAATCAGGAAGACTAATCTTCAATAGTTCAAATCTGACCTCAGATACTTATTAGCTATGTAACTCTGGGCAAGTCACATAACCCTGTTAGCCTCAGTTTCCTCATCTGTAAAAAGAACTGGAAAAGGAAATTGCAAACCATTCCAATGTCTCTGCCAAGAAAACCCCAAATGTAATCTCCAAGTCAGACATGACCAAAACAAATGAACAACAATTTTGTATAAACTAATGGCAATCTTAGTCACCATTTTAAGTATCACCTCCCAGATCTTTATCTCCAGATGTGCTATCTCTTCAGACCTCAAGATCCACACCTTCCAGATGCCCTCTCCTGAAAGATTCTGAAATCAACATTCTTCCCTTTAGTCTGGTGCTCAGAAATCAAAGTAGAACTCTGCAACATGAACATGTTGGTTTGGTCAGGGCAGAGTATAGTAGGACTATCATTTCTCTAGTTCTTGTCACTATATTTTGTCCATCCAAAGCAATGAGCATTTAGGTTCTAACATATAATAATTGTAATTTTATGATTTAATTATAAAACTATAATTATTAAATATATTACATAATGTATCAGGCACTGGAACAAAGACAAAAAAGAAATGGGCTAAGATTGCATCAGCTTTTGTGATGGCCATATTTGATTTTTGACTCACAACGAGCCATAAACAGCAAAATCTGAGGGAAGAGTAGGAAAATGTGCAGTTTACTAAAAAACCTCAAATTTTTTTCACACGAATTATAATCTAGTCATGCATCCCCAGACTTGCATCTATAGAGTTGATTTTTTGAACCCAAGTCGTTACATTTGTCTACTGAATTTCATCCTACCAGATCTAACTCAACCTTCTAACTTGTCAAGATCTTTTCAGATTCTGACTTTTGTAATCCAGTGTGTTAGCTGCCCCTCCTATTTATGTGTCTCTGGTAAATTACCCAGCTCTTTAGTAAAAATGTTAACCAGCACAAGCTCTAGCAGAGCTACCTGGGGCATCTCACCATGAGCCTCCTTCCATGTAGACATCAAACCACTGATGACTACTCTTTCTGTGTGGCCACGCAGCATGGTCTAAATCTAGCTATACTACTATCAAGTCCAGCCCATATCTATTTTTTCCCCATAAGAATACCATGATAATATTTGCTAAATACTTTGCTAAATTCTAGGTAGAGTTTATCAATAGCATTTCCTTGGATTAGCACAAAATTGGGCTGTCAAAAAAAAAAAGAGACAAGGTTAGTCTGCCATGATCTATTCATGATGAAGCCATGCCAGCTCCCTGTAAATGCCACTTATTTTCTAGATATCAACTAATCACCCTCTTAATAATGTATTCTATATCCTTGCCAAGGATTGAAGACAAGCTTACTGACCTACATACTCTGCAGATGTCATTCTTCTCTTTACTCTGAAAATCAGAATATTGTCTTTTTCTGCTCCTGTGGCATGTCTCTCATTCTCCATAATCTTTTAAAGATCTCTGCAAAGTGGTCCAGCAGTCAGATCTGCCATTTCTTTCTGTCCCCTGGAATATAGTTCTTCACAGATTAGTAACTTAAACTTGTTAAGAGCAGCTTGTTGTTGTTATTATTATTATTGTTGAGTTATTTTCCCAATATATCTGACTCTTTATGACCCTATTTGGGGTTTTCTTGACAAAGATATGAGAGTGGTTTGCCTTTTCTTCTCCAGTTCATTTTTCAGATGAGGAAATTGAGGCAAAGATGGTTAAGTGATTTGCCCAGGGTCACACAGCTGATAAGTATCTGAAGTTGGATTTGATCTCACTAAGATGAGTCTTCCTGACTCCAGGCCTAGGCAGAGCTCTATCCAATGTACCACTAGTAGTTTCTAAGAACAGCTTAGCACTCTTATGACCTCCCTTCTTATCTTGGCTTTCAACTCCCTATCGAAACTCCCTATGGCCATTTTTATTTTGTGCTTTCTAGTCCAGATTGTTCTCCTTGGCAGAGAAAATAAAAGCAAAATTTGAGTTGAGTAGTTCCAACTTCTCACTGTCATTTATTATCATCATCCCATTCACCCTACACAGGGTGCTCACCCCTTCCTTGATCCTCCTCATTTTGACAGTCTAGTGGAAAAAAACAAAAACAAAACAACCCCTTTTGATGGTCTTAACCGTTCTCACAAGCCTCAGTTCATGAT